>NC_140167.1:150000049-150252652 GCF_963971535.1 Notolepis coatsorum
CATTGAATAAGAACATAAATAGTTAATGCTATTATGTAAGAACATTTGTGATGTCACAGTATGATGCCATAATAGAACATTCTGGAACATAGAACATTCTGGGATGTTTGTGTGATGTCATACCTCTGATATAGCTCAAGGCTAATGCCAGCCTGATGTGAATACGCCTGTTGCTCAACTCCTGTTACACCAACAGTCCGGTAGGATTGAACTGATTGAACGAGAATACAAGGACTTCCAAGGGTTTCGACCCCGTTCACCTTGTGTTATTTTGATATTGTATTTTGTATTTGATTTGATTTAATTTGATATATGGGTACTGATATTCTCCTATAAGAAGGGAGAATTAAAGGGTAAATTCACCCAGTAAGATACTTGAATCCCATTGATGACATATTGATTATAGCTGAATCACTGATGGTTCTCCTGTAAAGAAAGATGGTTTAAAGGGTAAATTCACCTAATAAGGTATTTGCATTCCCTGCACACTTCAAGGTTTAAATTAATATGTTTAAACGTTTACCTATTGAAATGATAAACTGATATAGAGTTTACTGATGATAAAAAGGATACATCCAATATCCAACCTGGAACCTAGCTTTTAGCTAGAGCTAACCTCAGAGACGTCTGAACCAACCCCAATGTCTTGATCCAATCAACCTAGGACTTGATATCGAACTAACCTTCCCGAAAGGAGAGGTTACTGAAAGACCTAAAAGGGATACGTCAAAGCATTACTTGTACTTTACGTCTGTATTTATTATTACTGTCTAGCTAGCGCGCTTTAATTTAAACACCGGGTTATTGTTATAACTCTGTCTCTGGTCTACTATTCTTTTAATTGTGCATATTACTCCTCTCCTCATTCGAACCTAGAACTGTGCCCGTGGCGAACAGCTGTTACTGTTAGTGACACAAGTGCTACATAAATTTGGCGAGCCAGCCAGGAGGAGTATATCACAGTTAACTGGACCAGTCTTTAAGTCAGAAACTTAAATAGCGTGTAGCGATGGACGTAGTTCAAACGTGAAAATCCCTAATTCAGTCATAGTCAGCGGTATAACCGATATTACCACTGACGATGAACTGAATGATTTTCTGATGAAACACGGCTCCATTCGGAGAAAGCTCCTCGTAGCCCCTTCCGACTTAGAGCCAGAACCATGTGTTATTATAGAATACGACAGTGGTGAAGCCACGGAAGCACTTTCCAATCCCTGACTAGACACGACCAACGCTAGTTACATCATTAGAGACTTAGCCAGCGTTTATGTACGTGTAGTCAGCAACACGGCTACACAGACTTATCTCTCAGACCTAAAGGAGATAGCGAAACAGAGTGGCGAAGACCTCGCGGAAGTCCTCAAGAGAGAACTCTCCACCATCGGCGACGCCCTCACCCAGAACGATCCTGAACCCCAAACTGACGAAGAAATAGGTGGGGAATTATTCGGAATGGAAGACCAACAGGTTCCGGGGGCTGCAACACAAGCTAGCCCCTCACCCAGAACAATCCCAGAGCAGCAAGCCCGACTAGAGCACCGCCGGTCTCATGCACCAGCACACTCTCAAGAGAATGCACAACCTGCTCTGACACTCTCTGACGTCAACCCACCTGGGTGCAAAAGATGATTGTGGAGCACATAGTGCGAAGCGAAGACACAGCCATGCACAGCCAGGCATCACTGAGACTAAGACTCTTCTCTGGGCGAAGCCCTCGGCCCGACAGAGAAGTAGACTACGAGACATGGCGTTCCAATGTGGGGCTTCTTCTCAAAGACACAAAATTGTCTGATCTACACAAGTCCCGGAATCTCCTAGATAGCCTCATGGCACCCGTCATTGACAACATTAGACACCCAATTAATTAAATTAATATGTTTAAACGTTTACCTATTGAAATGATAAACTGATATAGAGTTTACTGATGATAAAAGGATACATCCAATATCCAACCTGGAACCTAGCTTTTAGCTAGAGCTAACCTCAGAGACGTCTGAACCAACCCCAATGTGTTGATCCAATCAACCCAGGACTTGATATCGAACTAACCCTCCCGAGAGGTTACTGAAAGAACCTAAAAGGGATACTTCAAAGCGTACTTTACGTCTGTATGTATTATTACTGTCTACCTAGCGCGCTTTTAATTAAAACACTGGTTATTGTTATAACTCTGTCTCTGGTCTACTATTCTTTTAATTGTGCATATTACTCCTCTCCTCATTCGAACCTAGAACTGTGCCTGTGGCGAACAGCTGTTACTGTTAGTGACACAAAGTGCTACAAAAGCCTCCCCCAGGCTCGGACATAATGCCATTGGTGTTGGTTTTTTAAGAGAAGGTCAAAGCCACCCTTCATAATTACACTCAGGCAGCACCAGGGCCAGCCACAGCTAGCGATGTGCCCTTGTCTGCAGTCCGGCAAACACGTATTGAGACCAGGTGTGACGCCATGCATGTCTCCCCAAAACAACCCCCACATGTGTTTACAATGGCACATTTGAGGACCGTTAGAGGAACTTACTTATCACATGCATATACATTGTGTTGCAAGCTATTGACCACATTCACATGGCTGGAGAAAATCAAATAAAAAAAGATTCACACACTGACCATTTTGCTTTTATGTCCACCTTGTTCTCACCCTGGACAGCGACTGCAGCAGCGAAAATCGAATAGGAATGTTTGGTTATCAGTAGAGGCCACCCATTATGACACTGTACATGAGACACCTCTAAGGAAGTCCCTTTCCTGTAAGTGGGAGAAAGGCGGTGGCCGTCCCCAGCTGTTCACCCACCCTCCTCAGGCGGGAGAGAGACAGAGAGATAGAGAGAGAGCGAGAGAGAGAGAGAGAGAGAGAGAGAGAGAGAGAGAGAGAGAGAGAGAGAGAGAGAGAGAGATAGAGAGAGAGAGAGAGAGAGAGAGAGAGAGAGAGAGAGAGAGAGAGAGAGAGAGAGAGAGAGAGAGAGAGAGAGAGAGAGAGAGAGAGGAGTTATGATTCTTCATTTCTCCTTGTTTATCTGTTTTTGTCCTTTGCCAAGCCGCCCCCTGAGGTGTCATCTGGCTTGTCACTGATCACATAGCTGCATTCAAATCACAAGAGCGTATTGCCCCACCCCCCCCCCCCCCCCCCCCCCCCCCTGTTGCAGGGAATCTAATGCTGCGCACCCTGCTCTCAGCAAATAGGAGACACAAGACTAGACCACAAGAACAATACGCTGATAGATATGTAGAGAGAGAGAGAGAGAGAGAGAGAGATAGAGAGAGGTAGAGACATATGTAGGGAAAGAGAGGTAGAGAGAGAGGTAGGTAGAGCGATATGTAGAGAGAGAGGTAGAGAGATAGGTAGATATATATGTAGAGAGGGAGGATGAAGAGAGAGAGAGAGGTAGATATATATATATGTAGAGAGAGAGGTAGATAAATATGTGAGAGTGAGAGAGGTAGAGAGAGATGTAGAAAGAGAGGTAGAGAGATATGTAGAGAGAGATAGAGAGAGGGATGTAGAGAGATATGTAGAGATGGAGGTATAAATATATCTAGGGAAAGAGAGGTAGATAGAGGGGGAGGTAGAGAGAAAGAAAGGGAAAGATAGAGAGCGAGAGAGAGATAAATTATGTACAGAGACATTCAAGGGTACTACGACTATGTTTGCACCTCATGGTACCAAAGCACCTCAAAGGCGCTAAAACAAAATTACAAACATCTCAACACAAACTGGTCAGACTACTGCTTGACCTTACTCCTAGAACCCACCTCACCCCTGCCCACTTTGACAACCTAGGATGGCTTAGAGTAGACGACAGAGTACAGCAACTTGCAATGGGCCTGGTCTACAAGATACACTACACGACCAAGGTACACATGTACATGTCAAAATACTTCCCAAAGGTCAGTGAATACCACGAGCACAACACCAGAGTGAGCTCCACAAATCATGTTAAACCCAGATTCGGCTCAAACAAGGGACTAAGTACGTTTCGCAATTATGCCACATCAATGTGGAACGCCCTACCCACAGCTGCAAAGGAATGTAAATCACTACCCACTTTCAAAACCACTCTCAAATAACACCTACGGGAGACTGCAATTCGAAACTGGCCCCTGTAAATGTTCTAACCCAACCCCCTCCAATGTACAGTAAATTACCTAGTATGGTTTTGTAAATATTCCAATGTACAGTTTTGCTTGTTTGTACAGTATTCCCCCCCCCCAAACCCCCTCCAATGAACAGTAAATTACCTAGTATGGTTGTCAATATTCCAATGTACAGTTTTGCTTCTACAGTTGTACAGTGTTTCCCCCCCAACCCCTCCTACCACCCCCCCCCCCCTCCACCCAACCTCCTCCAATGTACAGTTTTCACATCAAATGTATATACTCCCCTTTTTGTATCACAAACAGTACTGTATTTGCAAATCTGGTATGTCATAAATGTATAGATGTAGCAGTACTGTCTATCTGTATGTCATGTATATATGTCCTGATTAATTGAAAATGGGGGACCCTGACGAAAGACGAAAGTCTTTCTCTGGTCTGCATCCCCTTAACAATTGTGTGTATTGAGCTGTACTGTATTGTACCCATTCTGCAATCTGTTAATAAAGTTTTCAATCAATCAATCAAACATAGTGAGAAAAGAGAGAGAGAGAAGGGGGGGTCAATGGTGAGGCCTCATGTTGTCTCAGTGACAGAGGTGATAGATGGGGGAGACACACAACATTAACAATAAGGACACCAGGCCAGTGGCCAACACTAGAGAGGATGATAGAGAGAGGAGAGGGACATGGAAAGAGAGGGGGAGAAAGAGAGGGGGGAAGAGAGATAAGGGAAATAGGGAGGGGGTAGGGGGGGTGAAAAGAAGGGGAGAGAGACAGAGAGAGGAGGAGAGGGAAATTCAAATAGAGGGGGAGAGATATAGTGAGAGACACTGCGTGACACTTTTGGAATGACAAAGACATACAGTAAGAAAGAAAGACTGACAGACAGAGAGACTGAGAAACTGACAGGGACACAGACTCACAGGACAGACAGAAACTGGCAGATGAAGAAATGTACCTAGACACGGACAGAAGGACAGACTGACAGACAAACAGATGGACAGACATTCATACATTCAGACAGACAAAATGAAAGTCACCCAGATTAGAGACACACACAATTTATACAAAGCAAGGCCAAGTGACACAAAGTCCAACACACACACAAAACGCCCCCAACCGCACACAGGATGACTGCATAAAGAGTTTGTGAATAAAGCAGGGGAGGTAGTGAGCTAGTGGCTGTTTCCAGGCAGTTCTCTTATCTCCTGTGTGTTGGTAATGAGGAGCAGGGTGCCAGGGCAGTTGTTCTATTGTACCCCAGTCTTCTAAGCCCCAACACGGAGCACCCTTCAAAAGGAGTCGTGCGAGTCGCAGCGGGTGGAAATCGATTTCAATCCGGGGGAGAAGCATGTCTGTCATTCACCCTTTTTTGTGTGTGTGTCTTTTTCTCTCTCTATCTCTCTCTCTCTCTCTCTCTCTCTCTCTCTCTCTCTCTCTCTCTCTCTCTCTCTCTCTCTCTCTCTCTCTCTCTCTCTCTCTCTCTCTCTCTCTCTCTGTGAATATTTAAAACTATGTCTCTATGTCTTGAACTACAAAGTAAATTTTTAGGGAACGTTGTAGGACATATTGTACTTTTTACTCCACTGCATTTATCTGAATCCATCAGTTAGTTAGTTTGAAGAAAAGGATTTTGCATAGAAAATGTGGCAACGATTGATGATAATGTATTTTCAAAGCATGTCAACAACTGGACCACATACCACTTTAACAACCTTCATAGTTCAATGGATAGCGGTTCGTATCATCCCAAACACCTGGACTACTCTCTTTTGTCATTAGGTACCCTGGACTATGCACTATAGACTGGCTTGCCCAAAAGGAAATTAGGCTTGCTGACTCTGTGAATGTTTAAATGTACATTTCAGTGTTTGAGCTAGTTCAGGTGTTTGTGTTCATGTGTTCAGGTGTTCAGAGTACAGGTATCATGATGTCTTGGGGTTTGACCAATCACATCCGCTGCTCATCAGCCCAAATCCTCTCAGCTGCTCCTACATTGGTTGAGCACAACATGTGTAATTTGCTAGGTCACAGTTCACATTCCAAGAACTCAAAAGACTTAGCAAGCATAGCTTTTCAGCCAGCGATAGGAGGAGGAACGAAACAAAGGATTGGACGCTGATGTCAGAGGGAGTCAGGGAAGTCCAGAACAGGAGGAGGGGGGGGGGGGGGCACACACAGTTATATCCGATAGCCTAATAATGATGAAGTTTGAGCTTAACATTGGAAATTGTCACCAGGTGTGTGTTGTAACCTGGTTATGGCTTGCTCTGTTGGCTGAGCATACGCTGAGAGACCTCCTAACTCATGACGCTGAGAGACCTCCTATCTCATCAAGATTTATATGCTGAGAATACACTGAGAAACCTCCTAACTCATCTACATTTATATTCTGAGAATATGCTGAGTCGCCTTCCAACATACTATACATTCTGCTCATATAAAACATTTTCTACTGAAAATATTTTATAGAATTATAGCTACAAATAATATCTTTATAGGTTTAATATTGAACAATCACCTGAATGAATGAATGAATGAATGAATGAATGAATGAATGAATGAATGAATGAATGAATGAATGAATGAATGAATGAATGAATGGTTTATTTTCTGTCTTTGTTTACAACAAATCAAAAACACACTTGTGTGGACTTACAAAAAGAAAAGATCACAAATGTATATATCCAAAGTAAGCTCACACACAAAATCCAAACTCAATGACCGAAAAAAGGAATATGCTGAAGCACATGCTTATTGTTTGCCTATCTTTTACAATTCTTAAAAACAAAATATATTTTAATATATATATTTTTTTTAAATATGCAAAAAAAAACTATGCAGATGTTGTAGTGAGGAAGAGGAAGAACAGATGCATTTGTAAAATCTTTGCCCTCACATAGTAAGCCTGTGGACAAACACTCAAAATATTATGATGGGTGATTTGAGTGACTGATGCCCTTTGATAATACATACAATTATTTATTGTTAGGCAAGATGTTCATTGTTATGGTTGGTAACCGACCTCAAACGCAACGGCACAGACAGGTAGTTCAGAGTTAGCCAAATACTAGGGCGTATTTATTTACAGAGTCAAAAAAAGGGTAAAGTACTATTATCAAACAAACAGGGAGACTGCCTTCGGCAGAGTCATCTGCGGCTCTGCAGAATCCTCCTGGTGATAGCGGTGGGGAATTGGCATGTGACGTTGTAGCGGCTCTGCAGATACTCCCAGCTTTAACTCAAGGTGGAAAACGGAGAGAGAGAGAGGTATCAGAAACAGTCCAACGAAACACAGAGGCAGTATGGTTCCCTCCTCCCTTAGCTGTGTCCAGAGCCAATTGACAGTGACAGTCTTCAATGTTCCCCACAACACACAACTTAGCTGGGTCAGTGCAAACAAAACGAAATCTTCAGTGTCTCTTCTAAAACACACAATCAGAATAATCCAGAACCAATTGACAGTGACAGTCTTCAGTGTTCCCCACAACACACAACTTAGCTGAGTCAGTGCAAACAAAACGAAATCTTCAGTGTCTCTTCTAAAACACACAATCAGAATAATCCAGAGGGGTTTGGTTCCACTCACCCAAGCGCAACGCGTAAAGCGGGTAAAACGAGGCGCAGCTCCAAACGGGGAACAAGGTTCTCAACAGCGGTTCTCCACAAAAAGGTCCTGGAGAGAAAGTAGACCAAGAACAGCAACGGGGAAAAAGCAGGCAAATGCAGTTGTATTCCAGAACGACCCGACAACGATAGAAGGAAGGTCCAGGTATATAAAGCCCTCTGGGGCGTTAATCACAAACTATGACAGCTGCGTGATGAAAGTGGCAATCGCTCAAAAAGCGTGTGGCGGGGAATGCACCAATCAGCACCGTACCTCAGGAGAGCGTGTGGCGGGGAACGAACCAAACCTCACAGTACCCCCCCCTCCACGGGAGCCACTCGGCGACCAGCCCGACGCGGCTCGCCCGGATGGGCATGATGGAAGTCGGTGATTAGGCCGGGATCCACGATGAGCTGGCGGGAGACCCAGCTCCGTTCCTCCGGGCCGTACCCCTCCCAGTCCACCAGGTACTGGAACCCCCGACCCCGCCGTCGAACGCCCTTCAACTGGCGGACCTGCCACTGGGGGTGACCGTCCACCATCACGGGAGGAGGTGGTTCCGGAGCAGGAGGCATCAGGGGACTGAGAGAGACAGGCTTAACCCGGGACACATGGAAAACGGGTCCCGCAGGGACCCGGCGCCGGTCAGCCCCACGACTGGCGCGCTCCGATGACCGGAGCAGCGCAGTCCTGGTGATCTCCCAGACCCGACGGCACCGGTCGAGGTGGTCCTGTACGGCGGGAACTGCCACCTCCGACTCCTGTGCAGGGAAAAGAGGGGGTTGGTAGCCCAGGGATACCTCAAAAGGTGAGAGGCCGGTGGCGGAACTGACCATTGAGTTGATGGAGTACTCGACCCAGGGAAGGAAACGGCTCCAAGAAGTGGGTTTCTCGGCAGCCACACACCGAAGAGCAGACTCCACACTCTGGTTCATCCTCTCCGTTTGTCCGTAGGTCACAGTTCACATTCCAAGAACTCAAAAGACTTAGCAAGCATAGCTTTTCAGCCAGCGATAGGAGGAGGAACGAAACAAAGGATTGGACGCTGATGTCAGAGGGAGTCAGGGAAGTCCAGAACAGGAGGAGGGGGGGGGGGGGGGCACACACAGTTATATCCGATAGCCTAATAATGATGAAGTTTGAGCTTAACATTGGAAATTGTCACCAGGTGTGTGTTGTAACCTGGTTATGGCTTGCTCTGTTGGCTGAGCATACGCTGAGAGACCTCCTAACTCATGACGCTGAGAGACCTCCTATCTCATCAAGATTTATATGCTGAGAATACACTGAGAAACCTCCTAACTCATCTACATTTATATTCTGAGAATATGCTGAGTCGCCTTCCAACATACTATACATTCTGCTCATATAAAACATTTTCTACTGAAAATATTTTATAGAATTATAGCTACAAATAATATCTTTATAGGTTTAATATTGAACAATCACCTGAATGAATGAATGAATGAATGAATGAATGAATGAATGAATGAATGAATGAATGAATGAATGAATGAATGAATGAATGAATGAATGAATGAATGAATGAATGAATGAATGAATGGTTTATTTTCTGTCTTTGTTTACAACAAATCAAAAACACACTTGTGTGGACTTACAAAAAGAAAAGATCACAAATGTATATATCCAAAGTAAGCTCACACACAAAATCCAAACTCAATGACCGAAAAAAGGAATATGCTGAAGCACATGCTTATTGTTTGCCTATCTTTTACAATTCTTAAAAACAAAATATATTTTAATATATATATTTTTTTTAAATATGCAAAAAAAAACTATGCAGATGTTGTAGTGAGGAAGAGGAAGAACAGATGCATTTGTAAAATCTTTGCCCTCACATAGTAAGCCTGTGGACAAACACTCAAAATATTATGATGGGTGATTTGAGTGACTGATGCCCTTTGATAATACATACAATTATTTATTGTTAGGCAAGATGTTCATTGTTATGGTTGGTAACCGACCTCAAACGCAACGGCACAGACAGGTAGTTCAGAGTTAGCCAAATACTAGGGCGTATTTATTTACAGAGTCAAAAAAAGGGTAAAGTACTATTATCAAACAAACAGGGAGACTGCCTTCGGCAGAGTCATCTGCGGCTCTGCAGAATCCTCCTGGTGATAGCGGTGGGGAATTGGCATGTGACGTTGTAGCGGCTCTGCAGATACTCCCAGCTTTAACTCAAGGTGGAAAACGGAGAGAGAGAGAGGTATCAGAAACAGTCCAACGAAACACAGAGGCAGTATGGTTCCCTCCTCCCTTAGCTGTGTCCAGAGCCAATTGACAGTGACAGTCTTCAATGTTCCCCACAACACACAACTTAGCTGGGTCAGTGCAAACAAAACGAAATCTTCAGTGTCTCTTCTAAAACACACAATCAGAATAATCCAGAACCAATTGACAGTGACAGTCTTCAGTGTTCCCCACAACACACAACTTAGCTGAGTCAGTGCAAACAAAACGAAATCTTCAGTGTCTCTTCTAAAACACACAATCAGAATAATCCAGAGGGGTTTGGTTCCACTCACCCAAGCGCAACGCGTAAAGCGGGTAAAACGAGGCGCAGCTCCAAACGGGGAACAAGGTTCTCAACAGCGGTTCTCCACAAAAAGGTCCTGGAGAGAAAGTAGACCAAGAACAGCAACGGGGAAAAAGCAGGCAAATGCAGTTGTATTCCAGAACGACCCGACAACGATAGAAGGAAGGTCCAGGTATATAAAGCCCTCTGGGGCGTTAATCACAAACTATGACAGCTGCGTGATGAAAGTGGCAATCGCTCAAAAAGCGTGTGGCGGGGAATGCACCAATCAGCACCGTACCTCAGGAGAGCGTGTGGCGGGGAACGAACCAAACCTCACAGTACCCCCCCCTCCACGGGAGCCACTCGGCGACCAGCCCGACGCGGCTCGCCCGGATGGGCATGATGGAAGTCGGTGATTAGGCCGGGATCCACGATGAGCTGGCGGGAGACCCAGCTCCGTTCCTCCGGGCCGTACCCCTCCCAGTCCACCAGGTACTGGAACCCCCGACCCCGCCGTCGAACGCCCTTCAACTGGCGGACCTGCCACTGGGGGTGACCGTCCACCATCACGGGAGGAGGTGGTTCCGGAGCAGGAGGCATCAGGGGACTGAGAGAGACAGGCTTAACCCGGGACACATGGAAAACGGGTCCCGCAGGGACCCGGCGCCGGTCAGCCCCACGACTGGCGCGCTCCGATGACCGGAGCAGCGCAGTCCTGGTGATCTCCCAGACCCGACGGCACCGGTCGAGGTGGTCCTGTACGGCGGGAACTGCCACCTCCGACTCCTGTGCAGGGAAAAGAGGGGGTTGGTAGCCCAGGGATACCTCAAAAGGTGAGAGGCCGGTGGCGGAACTGACCATTGAGTTGATGGAGTACTCGACCCAGGGAAGGAAACGGCTCCAAGAAGTGGGTTTCTCGGCAGCCACACACCGAAGAGCAGACTCCACACTCTGGTTCATCCTCTCCGTTTGTCCGTTAGTCTGGGGATGATAACCAGAGGAGAGACTGACCGTTGCCCCCAATCCCTTGCAAAAAGCCCGCCATACCTGGGAAGTGAACTGGGGCCCCCGGTCCGAGACGACGTCCTGGGGAAACCCATGGAGGCGAAACACGTGGCGTGTCAGGAGGTCCGCCGTCTCGGCCGCTGAGGGAAGCTTGGGAAGGGCCACGAGGTGAACCCCCTTGCTGAACCGATCCACCACGGTCAGTAGGCACGTGTTCCCCTGGGAAGAAGGAAGACCTGTGACGAAGTCCAACGCCACATGGGACCAAGGGCGGCTCGGAATGGGAAGCGCCTGCAATAGCCCGGAGGGTGCCTGGTGGGAGGCCTTGCTGCGGGCGCAGACTGCGCAGGCCAGTACGAACTCCTTGACGTCATTCCTCATGGTGGGCCACCAGAATCGAAGAGCCAGGAAGGAGAACGTGCGATGAATGCCTGGGTGGCTAGCGAACTGGCTGGTATGGCCCCACTGGAGGACCCGGGACCGGACTGAGTCGGGGACGAAGAGACGATGAACCGGTACATTGCCTGGAGCGTGATGGAAGCGTAGGGCACGCCTTACCACCCCCTCAATGCCCAAGGTGACTACTCCTACCACCCTGGCCTCTGGGAGGATGGGAGTCGGGTCCTCAGTGGTTGGAGCCCCCTTGGAGTGTAACCGGGACAGGGAGTCGGCCTTCGTGTTGCGGGAACCAGGGCGAAACGTCAGCGAGAAGTCGAACCGACTGAGGAAGCTGGCCCATCTTGCCTGCCGGCCATTGAGGCGCTTGGAAGCACGGATGTACGTCAGGTTCTTGTGGTCCGTCCAAATGGTAAATGGCTCCTCGGCCCCCTCTAGCCAATGACGCCACTCCTCCAAGGCAGCCACAACCGCCAGCAGCTCCCGATTGCCGATGTCGTAGTTCTTCTCGGCAGGGAGGAAACGCTGCGAGTAGAAGGCGCACGGATGTACCTTCTGGTCCGTTGCCGACCGCTGGGATAAGATAGCTCCTAGTCCAGTATCCGAGGCGTCCACCTCTACGATGAACTGTCTCTTGGGGTCTGGATGGAGCAAGACCGGGGCGGAAGTGAACCTCTTCTTGAGGGAGCGGAACGCAGCACACGCCGCTGAGGACCAGTCGAACGGCAGGGAGGGAGAGGTCAGCCTGGTAAGTGGTTCCGCCACCTGACTGTAGTTCCGGATGAATCTTCGGTAGAAGTTGGCGAACCCGAGGAAGCTCTGTAACTCCTTCCGAGAGGTGGGTTCCGGCCACTCCTCCACGGCCCGGATCTTGCGAGGGTCAGCTCGGGTCAAGCCTCTCTCCACGATGAAGCCCAGGTAATCGACGGAGTCGGAGTGGAATCGGCACTTCTCTGCCTTGACGAAGAGCCGATTGTGGAGGAGGCGCTCCAGCACACGGCGGACATGCTGGATGTGTTCCTCGAGGGACTTGGAGAAAATGAGGATGTCGTCTAGGTATACTACCACAAACTCCGCCAGCATGTCACGAAGGACGTCGTTCATGAGCGCCTGGAATACCGCCGGAGCGTTGGTGAGGCCGAACGGCATTACCAGGTACTCGTAGTGGCCCCTGGGAGTCTTGAAGGCGGTCTTCCACTCATCGCCCTCTCGGATACGGACCAGATGGTAGGCACTCCGGAGGTCCAGCTTGGTAAAGACGGTAGCCTGGGTGAGAGGCTCGAAGGTGGAGTTCATGAGAGGAAGAGGGTACTTGTTCTTAATGGTGATCTCGTTGAGCTGGCGATAGTCGATGCAGGATCGAAGGTCTCCGTCCTTCTTCCCAACAAAGAAGAAACCGGCCGCCACAGGGGAGGAGGAAGGCCGAATGAGTACTGCTTCCAAGGACTCAGAGATATATTGATCCATCGCTGCCTTCTCAGGGACGGTCAGACTGTAGAGGCGGCTGCCGGGAAGGGGAGCCCCTGAGCGGAGGTCGATGGCACAGTCGTAAGGCCGGTGAGGCGGAAGGGCCTGAGCCCTGGACTTACTGAAAACCTCCTCGAGGTCGTGGTACTCGGGGGGTATGGTCGAGAGGTCTGGAGGCGGCTCACAAACGGATCTCCGGGGCGAGGGACAGGACGCCGCCTGAAGACACTGGGCATGACAGGAGGAGCTCCACCCCCTGATGGTACCGGAGGACCAGGCGATGTGGGGCTCATGCAGCGCGAGCCAGGGCCGGCCCAGGACTACTGGGACAAGAGGGGATCTGGTGATAAAAAACTGGAGTCTCTCAACGTGGTTACCAGCAATGGTGAGCAGGACAGGACAGGTGCATTGAGTGATGTCAGCCAGGCGGTGTTGGTCCAATGCGAACACCTACAATGGCCTCACGAGGTCCTCTAGTGGAATGTTGGCCCGGGTAGCAAACTCGAAGTCTAGGAAACTCTCGTCAGCACCCGAGTCAATGAGTGCCTCCACCGTGGCCCGTTGGTCCGCCCAGGCCAGGGTGACGCTCATCAGACGGCTAGGTGGTGCACTGCTCTGGGAACGAGAAAAACGGCTCACCAGGATCTCCCGGGGTCCCGGCGAGCCTGGTCTTTTGGCCGGGTGGGGCAGTAGAGGAGCTGTAGAGAGCATCTTGACCGGAAACATCACTGCCTGGTATGGAAACAGCACGGCACAGGACAAGAAGGCCCTACAGAGAGTGGTGCGCTCAGCCGAGCGTACCACGGGTATTGCGCTACCTACCCTGCAGGTTCTATACAACAAGAGGTGCAAATCCAGAGCCTGCAGAATAATGAAAGACCCCCACCACCCCAATAACAGCCTGTTCCAACTGCTGAGGTCAGGCAGACGCCTGCGAACCCCAGCTACTAGGACGGAGAGGCTTAGGCTCAGCTTCTTCCCCCAGGCCATCAGAGCCTTGAACAATGAACATTGAGAGACACAGAAACTGAACTATCCACACACAAGCACACACAAGCACACACACGACACGCACGCTGAGCACGCTCACACACTAGCAGCCACTTTAACACTCATGCCGCACACACGCACACTTATGGCCAAGAGGAAAGGCCACTTAAATTAGTATAACAACAGGAACAGTGTATTGCACTACTAAAGCTACCTAGCATGTCCTATATGCTCTGTAAATACTATGTACAGATACCGAGATGTCACACCATGTTACCTGTTTATTGCACTGTTGTTTTTATTGGATTCTATTATATGTTGTACCACTGTATTTTTATTGGATTCTATTATATGTTGTACCACTGTATTGCACATCGTCGCGGGCAAGACCAGCCGCATTTCATTGTATACCTGTATGCCGTGACAATTAAAACTCTTGACTTGACTTGACTAGACAAGAAGATACATACCTTTTTTGTCTCTGTGCGTGCATTTAGCTTTGGGAACAGTCGCTTTTGTTAGCGTAGCTTAGCTTCATCACTGGAAGTGGGGGACAACAATAGCCTGACGTTCCCTTACAGTGTATACAGTCACCAAATACACTCCAAATACAACTCCAAAACGTTCATGTAAACATGTTGTGACCTGTGTATTTACCACGTGGAGAAATAAAAAATAATTGAATTAGACAATTAAGTTTTCTAAGCAAATATACTCGGAACAATTTTTTGCCTAAGCACTCGTCTCTGCGCGCAGTCAGTGATTTCTACGTGAAGCCGTGTTTGTGGACATTCTCATTAATTCAAAGGATCCGAACCGATTGAAGTTTATGGATACCATGACTTATAATCCTCTTACCTTGACGATTAAAAGCCTCCCCAATTTAGAAAACAGTAATCCAATGGCTGGTATTGATAATATAATAGGCTACTAACTACTGCACCTAGCTAACCGGAGCTAACACAGAACCGGATGGTCACTAAAGCAAATATAATGACTTCGTTTCTGGGGTTTTCAAAATAAAAGTGCAATGTTTATAGCAGCAGAAAATGTTTATTTTGTACATTATCTAAAGTTAACACGAACCTAAACTAACTTTAGGTTAGTTGTAACGTTAGTTTAGGTTCGTGTTAACGTTAGATAATGTACAAAATAAACTTTTTCCGCTGCTATAAATGTTGCACTTTTATTTTGAAAACCCCAGAAAGGAAGTAATTATATTTGCTTTAGTGACCATCCGGTTCTGTGTTAGCTCCGGTTAGCTACGTGCAGTAGTTAGTATTATATTATCAATACCAGCCATTGGATTACTGTTTTCTAAATTGGGGAGGCTTTTAATCGTCAAGGTAACTTCCAGTGATGAAGCTAAGCTACGCTAACGGAGCGACTGTTCCCAAAGCTAAATGCAGACAAAAAAGGTATGTATCTTCTTGTCTAACTCCAGGGAAGATGTTAAATAAGCTAATTTCCCAAAATGTTGGAGTTTTCCTTTAAGCCGAGAGTGTCAATATGAAATCACTGTAGGCTATATTTAAGCATTACATCATGCGCAGGAGTGGTTTGTGAACAATAAACCATGCCTAGGGGTGGTCGTTAGGCCCGAGGCGCAGCCGAGGGTCGTTAGACCCCCCTAGGCATGGTTTATTGTTCACAAATCACGACTGCAAGTGGTGTAAAGCTTTTATACAACTGCCACATTCATCCAAGTTTCAAGTTTCTTTAATAGTTGTCATACAGAAGTACAGAATACTTTCATACAAAATGCTTCTTACTGTTACGCTCCAGAGACTGTGCTAGACAAGATAGTATCAAATAACATAGTATATCATGTAATTTAGAAGAAGAAAATGAGGTCACAGTGTTCGGTATAGACATATGTACAATGTTCTGAGTTACCATATAATATACAATACTATGCAGTGTACTAATGTACAGTACTATCTAGTGCAAAGCAGAAATGGGATGAGGTACAATTTAGGTACAATTTACAGTAAGGTGTACGAGTTGTAGTGCAATCCTTCATCAATAAATATAAAGTGTGGGGAGTGGGTGCTACAGTGTGTTTGTTTAAAGTGAGTGTGTGCTATAAAGTGTGTGGAGTGGGTGCTACAGTGTGTTTGTTTAAAGTGAGTGTGTGCGTGTGGATGTGTGTGCTATGTGCGTTTGATGGTTGTTGTTTTGTAGTGTTCATTGTTCGTTTAGCAGCCTGATGGCCTGGGGATAGAAGCTTCTTCTTAGTCTTTCTGTGCTCGCCTTGAGACTCCGGTATCGCTTGCCTGACCGCAGCAGTTCAAAGAGGCAGTTGTTCGGGTGACTGGAGTCTTTAATGATTCTCTTAGCCTTGCCCCTGCAACGCTTGTTGTAAATGTTCTGGAGGGTGGGGAGCCCCTCTCCAATTGTGCGTTCGGCTGAACGTGTCACTCTTTGTAGTCTGCTTCGGTCTTGTGCAGTGCTATTCCCAAACCAGGAGGTGATGTTGCCAGTCAGGATGCTCTCTATTGTACATGAGTAGACGTTCTTAAGGATCTTCTGACTGACTTGGAACTTCCTTAGGCGCCTGAGGAAGTAGAGGCGTTGTCGTGCCTTCTTCACAACACTGTCAATGTGTGTGGTCCATGTCAAGTCCTCGGATATGTAGGCTCCGAGGTACTTAAAGCTATTGACTCTCTCAACCGATGCCCCATCGATGCTGAGGGGGCTGTAGTCCTTGACCCCCGACCTCCTGAAGTCCACAATCATCTCCTTTGTTTTGCTGACGTTCAGGGAGAGGCTGTTTTCCTGGCACCATCCCGCCAGGACCTTGACCTCTTCCAGGTAGGCCCTCTCGTCGTTGGCAGAGATCAGGCCCACCACCACTGTGTCGTTAGCAAATTTGATGATTGTATTGCTACTCCGCTGAGCCACACAGTCGTGTGTGTATAGGGAGTAGAGGAGGGGACTCAGAACACAGCCCTGGGGGGCCCCTATGTTGAGGGTGATGGATGAGGAGGTGCAGTTGCCTGCTCTCACCACCTGGGGTCTGCCCGTCAGGAAGTCCAAGACCCACTGGCAGAGGTCATCGTTCAAGCCCAGGTCCCTGAGCTTGGCTATGAGTATGGAGGGGACTATGGTATTGAATGCCGAGCTGTAGTCGATGAATAGCATTCTCACATAGTTCCCCTGCCTCTTGTCCAGGTGTGATGCTGCTGTGTGCAGCACATGGGCTATGGCGTCCTCCGTGGACCTGTTGGGGCGGTATGCAAATTGCAGGGGGTCCATGTTGATGGGGAGGGAGGAGCAGATGTAGCCCTTTACTAGCTTCTCAAATCACTTCATGGCTATGGAGGTGAGAGCTACAGGGCGGTAGTCGTTGAGGCAAGCAGGCTTGGATTTTTTGGGTACAGGGATAATAGTGGACTTCTTCAGGCAGGTGGGGATGACAGCCTGTTCTAAGGACAGGTTAAATATGTCAGTGAATACCGGGGCCAGTTGGTCGGCACAGACTTTTAGGACGCGGCCGGGGATGCCGTCCGGACCTGCTGCCTTCCTGATATTCACTTTTTTAAAGGTCCGCCTCACCTCATGCTCTGTTACACTGAACACTGAGTCTCCATCAGCAGCAGACCCCCCCCCCCCCCCTCCCCCCATTGCCGTGGCTTGTGGGCTGGTGTTGTTATTACCAGCATCAAACCTCGCATAGAAGGTATTGAGGTCATTTGCTAAGGAGATGTCACTGTTCAGTTTGAGGGAGGCGCCTTTGTAGCCTGTCATCGTTTTGAGCCCCTGCCACATAGCTCTAGAGTCAGCCTGTTCAAACTGGAGTTCAATTTTATCCCTGTAGCGCCGTTTGGCCTCTGTCACTGTCCTCCTTACGTTGTATCGCGCCACCTTGTGGTCATTCATGTTGCCTGCCACTAGGCCGTCGTTGTATGCTTTGGTGCGCGCTCTCAGAGCTTCACGGACGGATTTGTCTACCCAGGGTTTTTGATTTGGGTAAACTCTCATTGTGGTAGTGGGGATTGTTTCTTCCACCAAAGTACGAACATAGTCCAGCACTGTCTCCGTGTAGACATTAATGTTATCTGTGTCGCGGAACACGCTCCAGTCTGTGCAGTCAAACGCAGCCTGGAGCGTCTCCTCTGACGTCAAATCCCATTTCTGCACCTCTCGCGAGACTACAGGAGTGCTTTTGATTCTCTGTTTGATTCTCTGTTTGCAGGGCACCTGAGAGTCACACACACACAGAGAGTCTGAGAGTCACACACAGCTAGTGGCAGGCAGAGAGCCTTGCTACTACTAGCCGAGGAGTAATTAATGAAAATGTATCTGTTTCACCTAACAACACTATTGCTCCGTGATCATAGCCATCCATCTCTAAAGCGAACCACTATTTGTAAAAGCCACAACCATGTTACCATATTTGTACTAATGAAAATCATTGTGTCGTTGTGCATATTGTAATGTGTATACACCGTTAGAAGCTAGCTAAGTTAGCTAACATAGCTTAGCTTAGCTTGGTAGCCGAAACTCATAACAGCACCCGATTTAAAATGGTTCTCTCCTCTTTGTATACCTTTGTCATCACAAGTATTCTGCCAAGGAACTTATGGACACGACAATAGTAGTAGTTATAAGGTGTTTGAGCTTGTAGCGTTAGTTAGCTCATAGCTATCGTCACTGATGCACCGAGTGCAGCTAAAGGGGCTACTATTGTATCAACATGCCGGGGCGCATAGCTTGCTAGCCGGCAGGATGTGTGTGCAGCAGTGCTTTGCCTCACAGGTCTGAGAAGAGGACATACACATTTTACTCGTTCCCAAAACTCTTTTACATGCATGACAGTAGACATAATGCTAACGTTAGCGGGGAAACGTTAGCCAGAGCCATATAGCCAGCTTGATACTATGACCCGGGGATAAGGCGACAACCCACAGACCAGTAGCGCTGCTGTACTGAACAACATGCTGCCTAGTGGTAAATGTAGTTATTTTTTTACGACATTAAAAACATTATAACTACCTTGTTTCAACCAGTTGTAGCTGGTCCATCAAAGTCTCCCGACGATTAAACACATTTTCGTCTTGTAAGGCATCCATTTGGATCAAGGAAATAGCTTTCTGCACTCGTCAAAACTCCTTGTAGTGAATCAGAAGTAGGGGAAAAATACCCGACGTGACGTCATGGCCCTGATAGCTCTGATAAGCTTTTTTGATTCGCGCATGCATGTTATTCATGCGTGGACCTTCGCACCTTGGGCATGGAATGGGCTACAGGACCATATCCACTTAGATACCCTGGTATCCCTCTGCGAGTTTAGGTCTGTATTACATAACTCCCTACAGGAAGAGTGTCGCTGCTTTCTCTAGTCGGGTCCCAGCTGCAAAACTGCAGAGTTACTGTATTGCCCTGTATTTTACTGTCGTACACTTTTACTGTTATGTAGACTGTTCTGTTTTGTGTTTTTATTAGAGGTGGGCATAGATTAATTTTTTTAATCTAGATTAATCTATCTGCAATCCTGGATTTAATCTAGATTAATCTAGATTAAAATGGCCAAAAGAAAAAAAAAATAACTGCCGAAGGCATTCAAAATATGTGTGTTCTACCCAAATAATGACCAGAAGTAAGTCCTTACTTTTTCTTTCCTCCTTATGTTTCTCAGGCCAGGTGGCCCATTACACCATGAGCCCATCTCCCATTTCCAAAATGCATTACAGACTGTTTGAAAAAGCTGTTTTGCTATGATAATTGGTAATGAAATATCAAAATAATGTTCAATAAGATGTACTTGTGTTTAATAAGTTGTTTTATTCAGAAGTTAACACAAATAAATAATATAACCAGTACAGTACAGTATCTAGCACACTCTCAGGAGCAAAACAGAAAGAATCATTTCAAACTTGAACTATGTGACATGGCTTGAATCAACTGCTCCAGTGGAGTTGCTCAGTGGCCAATGGTGTCAACTGTGGTTGTACTGGGCAGCTCCCAGGTGTGAATGGAACTGTGTGAATGTGAAGCAGGGCGTTCTTGAAAAAGAGCATCTGTGCTCAGCGAACCTACCCTGGGTAAATAAAGGTAAAAAAAAAAATGTAAAAAAAAATGTTTAGATTAATGCGTTAATTATATTATCGCGCAATACTAGTATAGCGTTAACGCAGCACGTTAACGCCGTTAACGGCCCAGCTCTAGTTTTTATGTTTACGTGTGATGTATTGTGTATTGTGTACATGCACTTTTATTATGTTCTTGTGTGATGTACCGCACATTTTATTGCCGTCTGATGTTTGCGGGTGTTATTGCTGTCATCTTGGCCAGGGCCCTATTCCCCGTACCTGGCTAACTGAGTTAGCCTGATCATTTTCAGCATAGCTTGACTTAAGCCAGACATTTCCGTTCCCCGACGTTGGATTTTCTAAATCGCCATGGTAACAGATCAGAAAGTTTGAACCTGCCCCGGAGCAGGGTTAAGTTCAGTTAGCTGGATGAACCATGGCCACACCCTCGCAAAGAAATGCCAGCTCGCTTCCTGAAATAATTACCACAGTGTAGATCTGCATTATACCATTCTAAATTATGTTTTTGTGCTTCGTTTTCCTGGAGGGGGCTTTTGAAATGTAAAATAATATACCTAAATGCTGATAATAAATCATATTCAGCCTATGGATTTACTTTGTCCTAAATATAATAATGCACGTCATATACGGCGCTCGGAGTCGCGATACACACTGCATGTGGTTACTTTAATAACGGCGCATTGCAAATGTGAATCCCGCTGGGATATTTTTAATGAATGAAATCGGCCGCTTGGCTCCGATTAGTTTCATATTCTCCGCTGTAGATTTGCTTAACGGAGCGCCCGGATTGTGTTTCATTCAAGCATAAAATTGAAGTGTCTATGCGTGGATTGTGGTCTTTGTGGATTATGATTACGAGGAATCTGAGGATTGTTGAATTGTATCATCACTCACACGTTATTGTGATATTGTAACTGGGATTAAAATGTCTGATGAGATGCACTGTTTGACGGATTTGAGCAATTGAATGAGCCGTTGACGTCACATTAAGGGGAGACACTGCAGGTGAATAGGGTAAACAAATTAACTAATAGATATCACAATGAAACTTCCCCAGTTGATTACTTATATTAAGACAAGTGTTACAAAGGATCAGATTAAACCGAATATATATATTTATTGATTGATATATATTGCATAGTATTTGTATATCGTTTGATATCCCTTGTATATTCCTTGTACATATACACGGAATGTCCCTTTAGCCTAGTGCAGACCATAATATTTCATTCTCCTATTGGACAGCGGTCCACAGGCGCCAGAGCCATGCCTCCAGAGTCAGGTTCAAGGCCACCGACAAGACATGTCTGTACATGCCCGGCCTTGCCCAGGGATACGAGACAGAAATGAGATTGGCACTAGATTGTTCGCCGTGCATATAAATATGGCGCAGGTGAATACAGAAGTAGAGTTACCCAATAAGTTGAAGCCTCACCCACGATACAACGTGCGGTGAAGTATGGCCTGTTTGGCCCCAAATAGAGCATTGAGACCGCGTGCGAATTAATAACTGAATTGTCAGAGTTTGGCGCTATACCGTCGAGTGCGACATATTTCTATTAAGTCAGTAATAGTCTATTTGTGTATAGTGTATCGTGCGGCTAAAGTTCTACAGTGACCAGCATCACCAACGCTTCCTCGTACCAGCTAGAGTGCTTATCCAGGCTGGGCTGCTTTCATGGCGCTTTCACCCGAGGAGACCTAGACGAGAACCGTGTGGACATGTACACTGGATTAATCTACCCGACGACTACATAGCCCTTTGCGGCTGGATTATATTTGTTTTGGTCCTGTGATTTATGGAGCGGAGAATCGCCGACGCCTACACGTGTTGGATTTACCCTGTGAGGAGACCAGTCAAGTCTGCGCCTCAGAGAGCCTGAGGCCGGCTAGCTTTCTTCACTGTGGAGCTACAGTCTACGGAGAACAGCTGTATTCGTCTGTGGATCAAGAGACTATTGCACCGTCTCCTGTACTTGGAGTCTCCTTAGTCATCGTTGACCAGACTCTCTACTACCGACAGATCCTCTACCCCTGCTGGCTTACAACCGGGGGGACCCTTCCAGTATCTCCCGCTATATATTACTAGTGTACCATAGATATAATTCCCTAAGATTCAGGTTGTATAATTACCTCCTGCGTAACCAGAGAATGGACATTCATTATTGATTTGCCTACGCACATTCCTTTGCCTTATAAGCGCATCCAAAGTAAAATAGAGAAGTATATTATGTACCTTTTGCTGCAATAAATACTTAATTACCACTTTGTGTGGAACCGATTCATTGTGGGAAGTGTTCATCATATTTATATATCATGTACTGTATGGCCAGTAATTAAAGTACATAAAGCGGTAGTGGTTTAATGATACCATACTTATCAATACAGTCAGGGAATTGTACCCCTCAGTTACAATTGGTCCTTCGAGCCGGAGGGTAACTAGTGTAATATTAATATAGTGGTATTAATATTGACATGGCCTATGATGAACACTCCACAAAACGGTTCTCCTAAAGTAGATCGCCCGCAGCGTAGACGGCAGACACCTCAGTACTTAGAGGATTACGTTGCCAATATACTACCTAGCTTTCTACAGACGGTAAACGCGGAAAAAGTAGATAGTAAAATTATGTCCGACCCTATCGACCAGGCTACCCCGCCAATAGAGGCCCTAGTGGGTTCTAACGTAACTGACCAAGCTCACGGTAGGGACCAGGAGGGACCCGACATGACTTTACCCCCCGCCAAGACCGAAGAAGTAGTCCCCGGAGAGCTCCAGGATAAAGACAGCTCTCCAGGGATGGAACTCTACCCGCTACAAGAAGAGGAGAGCACCCCGGAGATGGATCTCCAGGACTCGCCACAGGAGAACAGATCTCCAACGAGTACTGCCAGGAGCGGATCACCTCAACCAGCGTCTTCCCCCAGCGAGGCGGACAAGATGCTGGCACAGGCATTCCTCGCCAGCCTAGCAGCCTCAACAGAGCGCGATCGACTCCAAGCACAGACGCTTAGTGAGTGCGAACATTCTTCCATGGAAAGAGAACGCCTTCAGGCGCAGCAACGGAGCGACGAAGATCGTATACGTCTAGAGATTAGACGCCTTCAGACGGAAGAGAATATGGTAAGGGACCGGGCCGAAGCCCAGCGCGCCGCCGGCGAAGCCCAGCGCGCCGCTGCCAATGCCCAAAGAGAAGCAGAGCGCGACCTCGCTCTCACCAAGCGCGAAGCCGAGCGCGACCGATTACAAGCGCAGATAATGGAGCAGCTGATCACCAGGGCAACACCCCCTCCCTCCGCACGGGGTTCCAGGGCCTCGTCAAGACAAGGGTCAAGGGCACCCTCCCCTACCCGATCAAGCGACCCTGAGCCCGACCACCAGAGAGAGCCTATACCCCCCTCCGAACCCCTTCCCCGACCGGTCCAAGTGAGACCCAGCTACAAGGAAGAAACGGTCTACACCGCGGAGAGGCTAAATAGACGACTACAGGATCTAGAGGACCTGCCAGAGGAAGAAGAAGAGGGAGAGGAGGAGAGTCAAGCCCGACAACAGCACAGTACTCCACAGGACCAGGAGGTCCAGTACAGCCCAGGCTCTACCCCTGCGGCTCTGCACTACAGACCCCCGACTCAATTCACGGGTGAGCTTGACGCACGACCAGCCCCGAGGAACAGCACCTGGATACGCGGGCCATGGTACCCAGCAGGTACCAGCCCACCAAGAGGCGTAAGAGGAGACTCGCCTAGGAGGCCTCTCTTCCAACGCTCACCGATGTGCCAGCCATCCATGGCATCATACATTGGCACACCGACGTTTCCGGACTTCACCCACGAGAACAGAGCACAGTACACGGAGCTACGAATGTGCTTAGAGACAATGATGTCCGATGTAGCTGATGAACCGTACAAGTATGCTATCCTACTGAAGCACCTCAAGGTGCCCCGAGCGCACAATATAGCGCTGGCCTATGCCACCTCTACTACCCCATACACAGCGGCTCTAGCAGCACTCGACCAAAGATATGGACGCATATGGGACTACGTAATACAAGAGATAAGGCATATTGACCGCCTACCCCCAGACAATCGCTCACTAGATGACCTGTCTATCAAGGTACAATCCCTGGTAGGGATGCTGGGGGCGCAAAGAGAAAAGGGTATGCACGAACTGTACGCGAACTCTAATGTCGAGAGGATTTTAGAGAAGCTTCCGCCCGCCCGACAAGAGCGCTTCAGGCGGCAAAGAGACCACCGTGATCCTAACGGTCCCGAGCCATCCCTCCTAGACCTAGCCGACTTCCTGGCGAGAGAAGTCAACAGCCTACGGTTGGATACGTTCATGCGGAGCACCCCAAGCTCCAGAGAGGGACCTAGGAGAGCAAACGATGGCCGAAGATTGGTGACCGTCATGCACCAATCAGAATCAGTACCGAGCAGCAAGAACCACAGTACCCCCTCGATGAAAGAGAAGTGGAAGATGGTGTGCCCGTACTGCGAAAAGGAACACTGGTTGTCACAATGTGACACGTTCAAGAAGATGACCGCCGACGAGGTGAGTCAATGGATAAAGTCCAACCGACGCTGTTACCGATGTGCGCGCAGTCACATGGCAGCCGATTGCCGCTTAAAGAAGAGGTGTAATCGGTGTGACGGAGCCCACCTAGATGTCCTACACGACAGTAACAGAAGAAAGCCTGCACCCTCAAGCAGCACAAAGGCAAGTGTTATGTACATTGACCCCGCCAGCAGCGGGGGCGCCCGGGTGCTCTTAAAGGTGGTCCGCATAACATTGAGTTACCAAGATAAGGTCATGGACACTTACGCCGTCCTTGACGACGGGTCAGAAAAGACCCTTCTCCTTGCGTCCGCTGCGGCCCAGCTGGGGCTGCGGGGGAGCGAAAACCAGATGACGATTCGGACAATAAGAAGAGATCTAAAGACGATAAAGGGCGAGAATGTCTCCTTCACTATCGCAGCAAGCGGGCAGCCAGAGAGACGGTATAGGATTACTAATGCTTTCACCAGCCAAGAAATAGGCCTGTCGCAGTACACCTACCCCATCGCCAAGCTGATGGATAAATATGTGCACCTGCGTCAACTACCTATACCGCTCATAGACGGTGCCACCCCGACCCTGCTGATAGGCTCCGACCATGCAGACCTCATCGTCCCGATAGACCGGGTCCACACAGGGCCCAGAGGCTGTCCTGCAGCAGTCGAGACCCGCCTAGGATGGACATTACAAGGCCCCCTCGCTAAGTCTCTTAACCGAACAGCAGCCACTAACTGCCTCCACTCCAGAGTGACAGAAGAAGACACCACCCTCCTACAGCATGTCGAGAGGCTATGGACACTAGAGACAATGCCCTTTAAGAACGAAAAGAAAGACATTCGTTCCAAGGAAGACATTTACGCTATAGCCCTCCTCGATCAGGGGACAAAGAGAGTCAAAGTCAACGGAGTGATGAGATACGCAACTCCACTCCTGAGGCGAGAGGGTATGCCTACCTTCCACGCCCCAAAAAAAGCGACGGAGCGGTATCTATTGAACACAGAGCGGCGCCTAGCCAGAGACCCCGCTCAAGAGACTGTGTACCGCGCTGAGATTAACAAGCTAATCACAGCGGGACACATAAAGAAAATTGACATTAAAGAGGCCGATCAGACGACCGAATCATGGTACGTGCCGCACCACAAAGTCCACCACAACGGCAAGGATCGTATTGTGTTCAACTGCAGCTACCAGATCGGATCACAAAATCTGAATAAAGAGCTCTTGCCCGGCCCAACACTCGGCCCCTCTCTACTAGGCGTGTTACTACGTTTCCGCCAAGACAAGGTGGCCATCAGCGGCGACATCAAAGGGATGTTCCTGCAGGTGAGACTAGTGGAGGAGGACAAGCCCCTGCTGCGGTTCCTATGGAGAGAGAGGATCGGAGATGAGCAACCAGCCATCTATCAATGGGAAGTCCTCCCTTTCGGAACCACATGCAGCCCATGCTGTGCTACGTTTGCACTGCAAAACCACGTCGCAGAGGACCCAGCAGCTGATGAAGAGGTCCGACAAAGTGTAGGAAATAGTTTCTACGTGGACAACTGTCTGCAAAGCGTCTCGACGCCAGAAGAAGCCGAGGCCCTTCTACTCAAGCTCCGCGCCTCCCTGATCAAAGGCGGCTTTGATCTCAGGCAGTGGGCCAGCAGCGACCCGCAAGTATTGCGCAGCCTCTCCCCCGAGGACAAGGCAGCAAGCAGCGAGACCTGGATGGCGACCATCCCAGGAGAAGCCCAAGAAATGACATTAGGACTAGTCTGGCGCTTCAAAACAGACTCGCTCCATTATAAACACACACCCCTGACCAAGGAGCAGGGAAGGTCGACTGCACTACCGACCACCAGACGGAGTGTATACAGAACACTCGCCAGACAATATGACCCGTTGGGATGTATTCTACCTTACACCACCAGGGCAAAGATGATTGTAAGAGCGTTATGGGACAAGGACCAGGGCTGGGACGACCCCATACCCGAACACCTTGCATCCACATGGAGAGAGTGGGAGACGGAACTCAGCTCACTCCCAGGTGTCAACATACGCCGCAGCTACTTCCCACCCACAGTGAGGCCGGAGACGTGCCAGATGGACCTGCACGTCTTCAGCGACGCCTCCGAAGTAGCCTACGGTTCGGTGGCCTACTTGCGTGCCCGAGAGGAGGGAGGAGAAATACATACTGCTTTCATCCTGGCTCGCTCAAGAATAGCCCCACGAAAGCAACAATCTATCCCGCGTCTAGAGCTCTGCGCAGCCCTAGCAGGAGCGCAACTCGCCACGTTAATCCAACGTGAACTCACCATTCCGGTGCAAAGAACAATCTTGTGGTCAGACTCCACGACAGTACTCACATGGATCCGGTCTGATTCGTGCAGATACAAGGTCTTCGTGGGAGTCAGAGTCACAGAGATTCAAGATTTAACAGAAGTAGCAAGCTGGAGGTATGTGGACACAAAACACAACCCAGCTGACGTCATCACCCGGGGAATGTCCCTGGATGACCTCACCCGTCACAACCTATACAGTGACGGGCCAGAGTTCCTCAAGCTCCCGGAAGAAGAGTGGCCTACACCCACCCCACGGGAAGCGAGTAAAGAGGAGGCCGAAAACAAGAAATCTATGTTCTGTGGATTGAACACACTCGTCTCCACAGACCCCGACATAGACGATTGCCTCACCCTAGAGAGTGCGCAGCTAAAGACATTCCTGTGGCACCACCCAGAGGTTCAGCTCACTACTGACATCACAGCAGCTGACTACGAAGAAGCAGAACTTCTTCTACTACAACGAGCCCAGAGAGACTCGTTCCCCGATGAGCTAGACTGTCTACAGGGAGCAAAGCCCGTCCCATCAGACAGCAGACTGCTCCACCTAGCCCCCGAGAGCGACGCCCATGGTCTCATCAGAGTGGGTGGTCGTCTGCGGAGAGCTCCAGACTTACCGGATGACGTCAAGTACCCGATAGTCTTAAACAGCCGACACAAGGTCACAGAGCTGATCATAAAGAAATACGACGAGGATGTGCATCACGCCGGGGCAGAGAGAGTCTTCGCGGAGATCAGACGTCGTTATTGGATACTGCAAGGGAGAGAAGCAGTGCGGCGCTTCCAGCGAACCTGTCTAGACTGTCGTAAGTGGCGAGCGCAGCCCAGTATACCCCGGATGGCTGACCTACCTCCCTGTCGCCTCCGACTCGGTGACAAGCCTTTTCACTCCACCGGTATGGACTGTTTCGGCCCGCTGTATATAAAGAAAGGAAGAGGAACCAAGAAGCGGTGGGGTATTGTATTCAAATGCATGACCACCCGAGCGATGCATATAGAACTCCTTCCAACCATGAGCACAGACTCATTCCTTATGGCCTTCCGAAGATTCACATCGCGGAAAGGCAAACCGTCTATATTATTGTCTGATCACGGGACAAACTTCAAAGGCGGAGAAAGAGAGCTGAGAGAGAGCTTCCAAGCTATGGGCCCAGAACTTAAGACCCACCTCGCTCCATCCCAGATTGACTTCCAGTTTAATCCCCCGAACGCACCTCACTTCGGTGGAACTTGGGAACGAGAAGTACGTTCAATAAAGACAGCCCTGTACGCCGTGCTTGGGGCCCAGACCGTGGCGGAAGAAGTCCTAATGACAGTCCTCACGGAGATCGAGGGAGTATTGAACTCAAAGCCCCTCGGTTACGTCTCAAGTGATGTAGCAGATGTCGATCCAGTCACCCCCAACACACTCTTGATGGGGCGGCTGGACCCCGTAAGCAAAGTGATCACCGGTGCCGACGGAAAGGTCCGAGCAGCCGAAGTGCTCGTCCAAGGACGGATCTACACCCGACCCGTGGCGAGGCTAATAGAACTGCCAAGGCTCCCCGATACTATCGATGACGACCATGACCCATGACTTTGTGAACTGCCCGACCCCTCACAACAGACATTGAGTAGTGGACAGTGCGGTTAATCTGTCTCTGCATAGCTAATTAGGTGGGACTAATTAGGAGGCGGCTGTTACAAAGGATCAGATTAAACCGAATATATATATTTATTGATTGATATATATTGCATAGTATTTGTATATCGTTTGATATCCCTTGTATATTCCTTGTACATATACACGGAATGTCCCTTTAGCCTAGTGCAGACCATAATATTTCATTCTCCTATTGGACAGCGGTCCACAGGCGCCAGAGCCATGCCTCCAGAGTCAGGTTCAAGGCCACCGACAAGACATGTCTGTACATGCCCGGCCTTGCCCAGGGATACGAGACAGAAATGAGATTGGCACTAGATTGTTCGCTGTGCATATAAATATGGCGCAGGTGAATACAGAAGTAGAGTTACCCAATAAGTTGAAGCCTCACCCACGATACAACGTGCGGTGAAGTATGGCCTGTTTGGCCCCAAATAGAGCATTGAGACCGTGTGCGAATTAATAACTGAATTGTCAGAGTTTGGCGCTATACCGTCGAGTGCGACATATTTCTATTAAGTCAGTAATAGTCTATTTGTGTATAGTGTATCGTGCGGCTAAAGTTCTACAGTGACCAGCATCACCAACGCTTCCTCGTACCAGCTAGAGTGCTTATCCAGGCTGGGCTGCTTTCATGGCGCTTTCACCCGAGGAGACCTAGACGAGAACCGTGTGGACATGTACACTGGATTAATCTACCCGACGACTACATAGCCCTTTGCGGCTGGATTATATTTGTTTTGGTCCTGTGATTTATGGAGCGGAGAATCGCAGACGCCTACACGTGTTGGATTTACCCTGTGAGGAGACCAGTCGAGTCTGCGCCTCAGAGAGCCTGAGGCCGGCTAGCTTTCTTCACTGTGGAGCTACAGTCTATGGAGAACAGCTGTATTCGTCTGTGGATCAAGAGACTATTGCACCGTCTCCTGTACTTGGAGTCTCCTTAGTCATCGTTGACCAGACTCTCTACTACCGACAGATCCTCTACCCCTGCTGGCTTACAACCGGGGGGACCCTTCCAGTATCTCCCGCTATATATTACTAGTGTACCATAGATATAATTCCCTAAGATTCAGGTTGTATAATTACCTCCTGCGTAACCAGAGAATGGACATTCATTATTGATTTGCCTACGCACATTCCTTTGCCTTATAAGCGCATCCAAAGTAAAATAGAGAAGTATATTATGTACCTTTTGCTGCAATAAATACTTAATTACCACTTTGTGTGGAACCGATTCATTGTGGGAAGTGTTCATCATATTTATATATCATGTACTGTATGGCCAGTAATTAAAGTACATAAAGCGGTAGTGGTTTAATGATACCATACTTATCAATACAGTCAGGGAATTGTACCCCTCAGTTACAACAAGACTTTTTTGTATTACAAGTTTTCTGAAATTGTATGTTTAAATATGCAAATGAGGCACGATCTACTTAAATATGCACTAATTTGCATATAATTCCAGGACAGAAATCTGAACATTGGATAAAGCCATTTTCAAAATTATAGTTTCATTTTGTTGACATATTAGAGCCAAAGGTTATTACAGAGGGGATTTTGGATATCTCTTTTTATCACTCCATAAATCAGAAAATACTCCATTCAGTCCATTTTTATGGTAAGATTCCATATTTCGCCATGTTTTTAGGAATAAAATGTGATATAAATCAGGGTATGAATGCGATATCAACAAACCGTTCTGTAAATACCTTCAGAACATAGATATGAATAGAACTGGAAGGTTTGGTGTATGTGAGTGCTACTGAAGTGGAGATGTCTGGCTCAGAGTATGAGGAAAAACTCTTAAAACGAATTTTTGGGAAAACGCCTTCAAAGTTCTGTATTGTAAAATGCCATACTTTTTTTTTTAAACAGATATTTACAAACACAATACCTAATCAAACCATTAGTAATAGACAACCTAAACACATGCCTGATAACTGAATAATAATAATAATGATGTTATTGAACTGAACAAAACTACACACATGCTACAAACAGTGTAGTACAGTGTAGTACCCCCTAATAGGCAAAAAATATTTGAATAGATATCACTATGAAACTTTCCCAATTTGTTATGTACATATAAACTAAGAAAAAATATATTGCAAGTTTTCTGAAATTTATGTTTATATATGCAAATGAGGCACTTCCCCATTAAATATGTGCACATTTATGGATGCAATAAGGCAAAATTATGTAAAATAAACAACTAAATGTGTGTTATTGACGTTTTATTGTCACTAGTTTCATAGAAGACATGTTTAGGAAGCAAAATATAACAAAATCTCAAAATCAACAAAAAAAGTATATTTGACTATTCACCTGCAGTGTCTTGCCTTAATGCATTTGAGAAAATGCATTTATCTGTTCAAGCACTGTTATCTGATGATGAACATGTGTCACTGGTATATAAACCAACGGTTAATCAATTCAATGCATATGGATTATGTCCAAAACAGATTAAAACCTGATTAATAGTGAAACTGTATAGCCGGCTCCAAGCCTCTCTGTTATTTCGGGGGTCGCGCCTTGAAAACTGTATTTATATATAAAGTACATGTTACCTAAGCCGAGCGCATACAGTGCAGATATCCTCATAAGCATCTATTAATTCTTATCAATTAGATACTCTTTGGGCTTCTTTGTATCTACTTATTCTGAAAGAGTTTAACTAATTATTTTCGCTAGCAATAGATCTCATTCGATTATTCATTCCATTAAGCCTACTGCCATCAGGCACATTTAAAGAAATATAATCTGATTGATTGGGGTAATGAGGGACTTAACATTAGCCTATAGATTATGCATTTAACTTGTCGGCGAGGCTATTGAGCCGTACTGTATTGTACCCATTCTGCAATATGTTAATAAAGTTTTAAATCAATCAATCAATCAATCAATGCCGTTAGAAAATCAGGATTTCTGCAATCGACACATGCTGTCTTTTCAGCTCAGGCGGCCGCGCGCACTGATCCTGAGTATCAAGTCTGGTTTGAATGAACTAGACTGAATCCACCTTCGAGGAACAGGGAAAGCGCGGATTCAAACATCAGGTTAATTGAATCTGGATAATGGGACTTTTGATCGACTTAGTTGAACCAGGTCTCCCTTGCAAAAGAGATCTTGTATCTCAATGGGACTTCCTGGTTAAATAAAGGTTACATAAAAATTAAATAAAAAAACCTAAAAGTTGGGCTTTAACGTCCAAGTGAATTTAGACCTATATAATTGTCTTATTTATCTTCAACTCAAATCCTACAGTGGTTAATTAACATGACTATGACATGACTGAACAATTACCTTTTGCAGTTCATATAGAAAGATACAGTGCCCACTGCCCCGGTATTCAGCTGTTACTGTTTGTGCAAAATATATATTCAACTAAAACTACACTGTGCCATGGACAATCATGAATACTACATTTTAGCCTGTTTATTGTAAAAGAAAATGTACTGTTGTTGATTGACATGTGTCGGCAGTGATAAGGGCCTACTCTGTAGCCAGTGACCAAGATAATGTTATTTTAACCTGTTAATCTGTAGACCGTTTTCGCCTAAAGGTACATGCCTAAGTTAATGGAAGATTGCTCCACTTCTGCAAGGTCAATTTAAAATATCTAGGAACATCTAGGGACCTGTGGGTATGTATTTCCAGTGTCAGAAATATTGTGTCTGTTACTAGGCTGAGTAAATTGTAATGAATAAATTAATTATGATTAATTATGATGATGATGATCAAAAATGTATACGGGTAGGAGAAAATGCTCACTGAGCTCATTCACCACCTTATTGAGATCATGTGTACAAAAAATCTAAGCAAATGAACCGCGGGAAGATGATTAAACAGAAGAATTTGTAGATACAGTAATTAATGATAATCGACTTTAATTATAAATTCATATTTGACCTTGAACTTGACCTTGACCTTATTATGGCCAAATCATACATGGATAGGGAAAATGCTCCTCTTTCCAATGGCAGGGTTGAATCTCGATTTAGTCATTTCTTGCGTTTTTTACGATAATTAGCATTTTCCGATACATTTGTATTTCCGATAAATCGTATAAACCAGGGGTCAGCAACCTTTTTGACATGGAGTGCCTATTTGAAATATAGTTGTAACTAGTGTGCCTCAACAATATTCCATGCATCGTATTTTTTTTTCTCTCATAATCAGGTCTTTTTAATGATAATTCTTACATTATTACATCATTATTGTTATTGTTATTATTAACAATATTATTATGATGGTTGTATCAACCCTAAATCTGAGTTGGGGAGGGGGGGGGGTGCAATGCAGACAAACAGCTGCATACAGTGCGACCATTTCACTCACATTTGCCCATTCATTTTTGGACACAGCACACACCATAGCTCCACCTACAGGCCTAATGGAGAACTGTACAAAAATAAATAATAATAAGTTACCCAAACTTAAAAATATTGAGTTCAGTTACTGTGCTCAGTTTTCAATCCATAATAAGTTAACAGAAAAATAAGTACACAACCACATTATTTCAACCTAATAAAACTATGTTTATTGTCATTGTTTTAAGAACACAAGTTGACTTGGTAATACTCACATTTTGAGTAAGAAAAATGGCTTTTAACATGTTCAATGAAATAATAGAAAAATAAATAATAAAATGTGTTGATTAAGCACTGGTCACAATGGTGACCGTAATAATGTTTTTGTTATAAGGCTCTGCAAATGTTACTGAATGATGTAGCAATGTATTTCCAGCTAAATTGAAATAATAAACAAATAAAGGGTTTCAATTAAATATGTGTACTATTGTCACATGACACAGCTCAGAACACCTCAGAACACAGCTTCATCTAACGAGGCGTCGCAAGGTTTAAGTTTAACTGAGGCTAACGTTAACATGATGGCACACACACAGTGCACACGCAAAGCACACTGTGCTCCACGAGAGAGAGAGAGAGAGAGAGAGAGAGAGAGAGAGAGAGAGAGAGAGAGAGAGAGAGGGGTTCAGCACCACATGCACAGTGGACAGCTCCCCTACACATGCCGCGTAATAATAATAATAATAATATATGCGCGATTGTGCGTATGATCTATTATGCGTAGAGCCCTGCATATGCACGTTCAAGTTCAAGTTAACATGCAAACCGATGTACAGGAAAATAAACAGCAGCCTACCTGTCGCGTCAGTGTTTTGCCTGGCTGAGCTCCGGTTATTTGGGGGGTGTAATTAGTCACTTTAAGCTGGACTGCTGGACACATGATTCGGAGTGGTCGGTTGTCAATCGACTCCGGGAGGGGTTGAGCACGTACTTCATGTGCGAAAAGATCTGCTCACAGAGGTATGTTGACCCGAAGACCGTCAGCAAAGCCATTGCAACGTTCCGTTGACATGGTGGGGATATCTTTTATCCTTGCTTTTATTGTCTCTTTATTTGGCAAGCCTTCAAACAAAACATATGAGGTACAGATAAAAGCCTATATACGTCGCCATCCGTGAATGGCTTTCCACGTTTTGCAATGCAATGAGCAATGCGATAGCAATTGCTTCAGTTGCGTGTTTTTTAGCGCTTGTGAACACTTTGAGGGTGCTGGCTTGCTTCCCATACCTGGCGACGGCACGTTTAATGGATTCTGCCTTATCCGCCTGATCCTTGAAACTTGTTTTATGCTTAGTCTCGAAATGGCGTTTCACAGATGATGTTTGGCAAACTACATTTTCCAAACAGAAAGAACACATAGCACGGTCCTTCTGACGGTCCACAAACCCGTAATCGTCTGTCCACGAGGGCTGGAATGTGCGAATTTGCTTTGATTTCTTAGCGGGGGTTGATCATGACACTGCCCAGAATGCAACCTCAGCACTGTGTGTTACCTGGCGCGACTGCTGCGGGAGGCCGGCGGGAGGCCGGCTACAGCGGAGCACATGGGAACAGCTGATTGCTGTCATAATATAGGGGTGTGCAGAACAGTCGACTTACAAAAAAGAACCTGTGGGAGGATTTCAACAAGAGATATGCGACAACAGTGCAAAACATTTCACAATAATATTTCAAAGCGAAGTAAAAAAAAAAATAATAATAATAATAATAATAATTTTTTTTTTTTTTTTTTTATGCTGCCCCCCCCCCCGCGTGCCTATGGAAATGGTCCCGCGAGCCTAAGCAGGCACGCGTGCCTAGGGTTGCCGACCCCTGGTATAAACCATCGGTAAAAATGAAAATATACACTTTGACTACTGTTTTTGATAGGGTTATGGTCTTTACTCTTGGCTACAAAGAAAAATATTTAAAAACATTGACCTCTTAACATCCAAGGGCCCACATGTGGACGATTCTTTGCCGACCTCGAGTGGCTCGGTGTGCATTTTTTATTTTTATTTTTAAAAATTTTTGATTTTTTTCCCCCCTCCTTTTTCCTCCGATTTTCTCCTATCCCAATGTTAATCGTTATGCCAATTCCCAATCCCCTTCCTGGTCGCTGCACACTTACCCCCCACAGTCGGTCTGGAATAGTGGAGGCTATCACGTGCTTCCTCCGACACACGTCTAGCCAATCAACCGCTTCTTTTCACCTGGCAGCGCGGACTCTCACTGAGAGGGTGTAACGTGTGGAAGGATCACACTACCCCCCTTAGATCCTATCAGCGCTGAGCAGGCGCCCCGACCGAACTGTAGGAGTCGCTGTTTACCACGACCCAGACCCACCCCGCCAGCTTTCCCACCCTCTAATACAGCCAATTGTATTAGTGTGAACGGCCAGCCAAGCTGGTGACAACGCCGGAGCTGTGAGCTGGATTCGAACAGGCGAATCCAGCGTCTCCGGTGTTGGTGACGAACGCAATCTCTGCTACGCCACCTGACCGCCCTGTTGTGCATTTCTTTTAATACAATATATAGAAAGAATTAAAGCCCTATTTGTTTCCTGTCGATTGCCCTTTCAGGTGACAAAATCCGTTCAGCGGTTCTCGAGTTACATGCCGATATGTGAGGCGTGCCCCAAAGTACACAAAAGTACACATTACCACCCCCGACTCCCGGGGCTCTAGCTCCGTCAATCATTTGGCGATCTCGAAAATCTTTGTATAGGGTTGTAGCCAATGAGTGTGGCTTTCCAATGATACCCCATGATATGATAATTGGGGATCTAATACGGTCTCTATTTATCGATTTATGATAAAGAGAAGCAGGGTCCGCCTATAGAGGGACCTTAACACTTTGGTTGCCTTGGGTTAAATTCATGATATACCATAGGTTGCCGGCTCTATTTGTCTATGGAGAAGTACCCCTTCTTTGCATGGCTATAACTTTTTAAATTCTATTGCTACATTGCCATTATTAGGGCCCATTCAAAGTCCTATATGTATTGTTCATTGTGTAGCAACGTTAAACTTTTTCATTCACATATTCATAGTAAAATATGGTCTAAAGTATAAGTATGTTTTCATCTCTTTCTGCAGCTTTCTCCAGAACGTGATATTTAGCCCCAAATGCATTATATTGATGATGTGTCGTATATTTCTAAATGAAAACATGAATAAAGCAACTAAAAGTGTACAACATGATAAAGGAAATGCTGTTGGTAAACTGTAAAGGGGCGACCGGGGCTCCAGGAGAAATGGTGGCCGTTAGCACCAGGTCTAAAGATAAAACCCCCGTTCCGAACAGCACATTCTAAAGGGAAGTGGTCACCTCCAACAGACAAGGAAGGAGATCATTATCTTTGAAACAGGAACCAAACTCAAAATAACAGTTGAGATCAAAAGGTCATATTTACCCTAAGTAAGGAATTTCAGGTTACGACATGGCAGATGGTTAGGAGACTGAGTAAAACGGACTGTAAACAGAGCCTCAGACTGAAGATAGATGAGTCAGCAGCACCCAAGTTAGGCCAAGTGTTCAATGCATCAAGGTTAGCAAGTCAGAAACGGAAGAAACAATAAGAAATGCAGTTGATTGGTAAATATCAGAGGTAAAGGGTTAGACCATTTGCAAAATGTGGTGAAATGACTAACAACTGTTTTCAGCCAAGGTTACCATTTAGTATTATAAAGGAAAGTGTCCATGTGTTTGGGTTCAAATAAAATGAGTTGATTTGCTAATTCTATAATGTAAAATAATGAAATAGGCTACATTGTATAAACTTAGTCACAATAAAGAATAAAAACTCTTAATACTAGAAGATAAAAGCTGTACAATATTGGTCATATAATTTAATCAGGAAATAAAGTGTTACTCAGTGAAGAACGGAATCCCCTCATCAATGATTAAACAGGCCGACAGATTCTATTGTGAACGGTTGTGTCAGCAGAATAAATTGTGTAACATGTTGTCACAAGACCCAGCAGACAAGTTCCTGCTGGAATGTGGCCAAATAAGGAAGCCAGATTGTGGACGTGACTAGGCAGGCAGGCAGGGACTCTCTCTCTCTCTCTCTCTCTCTCTCTCTCTCTCTCTCTCTCTCTCTCTCTCTCTCTCTCTCTCTCTCTCTCTCTCTCTCTCTCTCTCTCTCTCTCTCTCTCTCTCTCTCTCTCTCTCTCTCTCTCTCTCTCTCTCTCGCTCTGATAAAAAGGGCTGTGATGGCGACGGAGAGAGACACACAGGGGACAGACCCTGGGAGGCGAGCCACACAGAACTCGAGAGCCGAGCAAGACACTCAGAGGACACACACCCGGTGACGGGAGCGAGGAGACCAGAAGGGAACCTGGGGACTGAGAGACAGAGCTGGAGCGCTGAAAACCTCCACCGACAGAGGGAGACTCGCCAAGCCGGCTACTGGAGAGCCGAGCCTTGACACAGCGAGAAGGAGACACCGATGACAGACGAATCGCCTCGCAGCAGGAGAAGCCTACCCCCGAGGAGAGACGAAAAACGAGCGCTCTCTGCTGAGCACCGATACTCATGGAGACCAGGTTGCCTTGACAACCACACCACGAACCACGAGAGAAGGCGCATGTTGGCATGGGAACCAAGAGACAACAACCCCAGCACCGAGAAGAAAACTCTGATCAGCCATAGCTGATCCGAGCATGGACCAAAACAGCCACATGAAAGAGACGATTAGATTGAACCAAAGAGACGATGTACTTGTTTTAATTCCTAAGCTGTGGTTTTATTAATAAACACTGCAGTTGTTATTTTGACCACCTCGTCAGTCTCTCCTTACTTAAACCGAACATCTAAAATACCTAACCAATGCAGAGGAAAGGGTAATAGAAAACTATACGATCAATGAACTTAGATATAGGTAAATGAAGAACAGAAAGTTACTTCAGATGCAATACAGTTTTATGGCAATCAGCGCAATATAAAAATTCCAACTAGACGTACTTCTAGAAGTTACTACACGTCATCTGATGTTGACCGGAGGGGCTAGGGGTCGTTTATAATTCCGTGGGCAGCGTTATACCAATCATCTAATGTGGGTCAAATGTTGATAATAGCAGTTAGTATCGAAGACGGTAACGTTACACGCTGAAACTCACCCAGTCTCCGCGCGCCGTTGGGCGATCATCGTCGAGTAGAAGTCTTATCATTATGGGATGTAAATTTACCCGGTCCATCTCCAGCTTGTATAATGGTATATACGTCCAAATCATGTTGTTTATCGAGTTATTGGCAATCGATCACTGTGTAGCGTGACGAGCCAGAGTCCCGGGACCTATAGCGAGTGCCCGGAAGTAATACGGACGTCTAGCACAACCTCTATGGCACATCCTGTTAAGCGATTGCGCCGATCGGCCACCAGATGGCGCTCCTGAACCGCCAGAGAGCTCAGTGGGTCCTGCTGGTGGATCTCAGGCCAGCGGAGGGGATATGAATCCGATCGCAGATTTTTGAAATATTGATATAAGGACGCTGTACAGCGTCCTCCGGCAACTTGAGCATGGCCCGCAATGACGTCAAAACACGTTTCATGGCAGTCAAAGTGTTAAGGCTTAATTATAAGGACTCACCTCTGTTGCCTGTCTTAAATGTCAAAGTCAGTACTACAGGGGCTGAATAATTGCTAAGTAGATGAGTAGTGTGTGTGTGTGTGTGTGTGTGTGTGTGTGTGTGTGTGTGTGTGTGTGTGTGTGTGTGTGTGTGTGTGTGTGTGTGTGTGTGTGTGTGTGTGTGTGTGTGTGTGTGTGTGTGTGTGTGTGTGTGTGTGTGTGTGTGTGTGGAGAGGGGGGCTTATGTCAGTATTTGTCTCTCAAGGGAGGCTCACTGTCTCAGACTGTCTATACTAACTATTTCAATCAAAAAGATTTACAGTACATACACTTAAAATGGTTGTTAAACTTGTTAATAAACTTGACTTTAGAGGGTCTAACCTCCACAACAACCCTGCCCTTAATGCATAGAGGCTATTAAGAATTGTAACATGTGATGCTGGTTTATGAGTCATTAGAAGCGTATCTAACATGCTTGTAATATGATGTTAAAGATCCCCTCCAGATCTACTTTAAAACAATTCTATATTGAACACAATTTTTATGAAGATGGTTTTGAAGAAAATCTATTTAAAAAATGTTGATAAAAAAAAGAGAATTCAAGAAGCTATGAATATGCAAATTGGTACCAAGTGTCCACTGATATTTACCACCAATTCCAAGTCGACCGCTTATATTCTTTTAAGACAAGTCAACCTGTTGATACCTAGGTGTGAAGTTACCACAAATACGCCCATGATGGGTTCAACCTATTAGTGACATCACACATGCAACTCAGATTTCAGGGAAGTACAGAGAAGCTCTCCCTCTCCAGGGGAATAATGTGAAAAGGGCGCTTTGGTGACAAGTTCTGCACGAATAACAATCTGGATAGTCAAAGGCATGCCTCCAAGAGGAGTTAACCATAGCATTTTTTTTTATTTATTGAGTGGAGGAGATCTTTAACACATTGCCACTATGTCACTTATAACTCAGGAATGGACCGATCCCATGATCTGTCCTGTCTTAGCTTGACGGTTGTCATCAAATGGTCAGAAAAAAAAAGCTTAGCTTGACTGAGGTAAAGCAATGGATGCGATTGGAGGGACAAGAAGAGAGGACAGAGCTTGGCATGCTAACAACTTGTCTTATGCTACTTACTCTATTCAGTATTCTATTCTCATAGTACAACTGGACACATGATGTATAGTTCATACATATTGTTTGATGTACATAGTTGATGTATGGAGAGTGATACTGTAGGTATAGTCTACTGTCTATTGTTTGACGTACACAGTTACATATGTATATAGAGCAATAATATTTCCTTTTTTTTGTGGTTTCATCACTTCTGAACTTCCACTCTGCTGAGAACTTCCAACACCGTCCCTTTCCGCTATATCAATGCTCTCTCTCTCTCTCTCTCTCTCTCTCATCCTCTCTTCTCTCTTCTCTCTCTCTCTCTTCTCTCTCGTCTCTCCTCTCATCTCTCTCTCTCTTCTCTCCCTCCTCTCTCTCTCTCTCTCCTTCCTCATCTCTCTCTCTCTCCTCTCTCTCTCTCCTCTCTCTCTCTCTCTCTCTCCCCTCTCTCTCTCTCTCATCTCGCTCTCTCTCTCTCTCTCTCTCCTCTCTCTCTCTCTCTCTCTCTCCTCTCTCTCTCTGTCCTTATTCATGTCAAATTAAAGTGATGGAAATGAACTTGCGGGGAAGCTAATTGCAATTGTCAATCCAATCTAGCCAGGGCCCTCAAAGACAGGGGGGCTTCCAAACACCACTCATCAGTCTTCATTAATATTAAAGTTATTTTTTTTCGGAGGAAGCGTCGGGCAGGGCGGGGGGGGGGGGGGGGGGGGGGGGAGTGGGGGCTTAAGGGGGCATAATCTGCACTCATCTGACAGAGCGAGGGAGCGGGGAGAGAGGGGCCAATACAATCACGCCTGTGGGAGAAATACGCCGGTCAAAAGTGCCTTCCCTGACCGTAAGTGTGGAGGGCAGGGCGTAGAGAAGAGAGAGATGAACAGAGGAGAGGAGAGCGAGGAGAGACAGCAGGCACGGGAAGGTGAATGGAAATGAGTGGAGAGGAGAGGGACGAAGAGAGGGAGGGAGGAGAGGAAAGGGGAAGGGAGAGGACAGGATGATAGAAGAGGAGAGGTGAGGAGAAAAGATGAGAGAAGAAGAGATGGCAAGAGAGACAGCCAGGGCGACCGAGAGGCAGAAATACAGAGCTACTCTTGGAGACCGATGTTTATTTGGTATGATTAAAGGTCCTCTCTACTCACAAACATGTTTTTTCAACAGTTACAAATCTTTGACTATACAGATTGTTATTTGTGCAGAACTTGTCACCAGAGGGTACATTCACATTCTGAGCCACCTGTGTGATGCAACTAATCTGTGATGGGGGAAGGCGTGCATGGCGTTCATAGATCCTTGCATTCTCAATGAAAGCAAAGGTGTAGGGATGCTGCTAAGCCATTCTCAGTAGTTTATTAAAAATCTTTGGTGGAAAAACTATATCAAACAAATAGTTATTCACAAAATCTTCAAAGTGTTACAAACACGCATGGAGGGGATCTTTAATTAATGCTGAAGCCTGAAGAGAGCATGATGATAAAATCGAGAGGTTTTAACTGTACCATCATTAATTCAGTCAATGATTCATTCACTCACACTTAGCTGTTCGGCCCCCTAGTGGCATCCCACAGGCATTAGGTACTGACATTTTGGGCTGTGTCCATGTTTCCAAAACCAAGGTCATCACACAATTTAATTTAAGTTACTGACATTCTGAGCTGTGTTTATACTGTCAATGGTATATGACAAATGGTGCATTTATATAGTGATTTTATACAAAGTGCTTTGCAATTTTTGTTCCTCACATTCATTCATTCACTCACACATAATGACACATTCACACACCGACGGTGGAGGCAACCATGCGAGGAGCCAACCTGATCATCGGAAGCAATTAGGGGTTAAGTGTCTTGCTCAAGGACTATCTCAATGGGACATTCCTGGATAAATAAAGGATAAATAAAAAAAATTCAAAAAGACAATTCAACATGATGCCTTAGAGGAGCGGGAATTGAACAGGGAACCTTCTGAATACCAGACGACTGATCTACCTCCTGAGCCATTGTCGCCCCCCATTGTATCTATGTTAGCTAAGTATTGAAGTTACTGAAGGGTCGATACACGCTAAGTCTTTAAAAACTGTGTTTCAGGACAGAGAAAGAGATCAGCCTCTCACCTACTGTAGGACATGTGTCTTGTTATTAGAACATCCATTGATCTCAAATAGTAGCTGATTTAGTCTCCTAATATATTTCGAGTTAAGACCACTCAGCACTAATTTCTCTTCTTAACCTCTTAATTCAGTCTGCGGCAACAACGAGTACACTCGTTATTGGGCGCCATGCGTTGAATGCCAACAACGAGTAAACTTGTTATTAGATCGTTTGATCTTTTTCCTTTGATTCCCGCTCTACAGACTCGCCCAGAGCGCTCTGAATCACTTTGGCACAGCCACATATGCTGGAACTGCAATGCCGATCGAATCTCACCAGATGGCAGTATTGTCTACCATTTGAACTCGGATAGTCTAGTTCAGACAGTGAATGAATGAATGAATAAATGAAAACTTTATTTAACAGATTGCAGAATGGGTACAATACAGTACGGCTCAATACACACAATTGTTAAGGGGATGCAGACCAGAGAAAGACGTTTGTCTTGTTTACATCAGGGTCCCCCATTTTCAATTCATAGTGAAAGTGTCTGTCAATGATCCCTTTCTGTCCTGACTCGCTCTGTGGGGGAGGAGCTCTTCCAAAGCAATCGAAAGCAGATCTGCTCGCCTCAGAACCTATAGTGTCCAGTAGACATGTGTAATTACATATACAGGTGCAGCTCGATAAATTAGAATATCGTGGAAAAGTTATTTTATTTCAGTAATTCAATTAAAAAGTGAAACTCTCGTAAATTATAGATTCATTACACACACAAAGTGAAATATTTCAAGCCTTTATTTGTTTTAATTTTTATGATTATGTCTTACAGCTCATGAAAGCCCAAAATTCTGTATCACCAATAAAAAATTCAAAATAGATGTATTTTTCTTTTGTATAGAAAGGTCGGCCTTCTGAAAAGTATGTTCATGTATGTTCACTCTGTACTTGGTTGGGGCTCCTTTTGCGCAAATGACTGCATCAATACAGCTAAATATATAGACTTTTCCACGATATTCTAATTTATTGAGCTGCACCTGTAAACTTGTAATTGCGATCGCCGATGGGATCATTGGAATTATTCTTTTTGGATTACCTTCCAGCTAAGGTAAGGACCCCCTATGTCTATTTTACCGAACGTGAAACGTAACGATCACAGCGGCTTACTGTACCGGTCATAGACGAGGCTTTTTCCAACGATCGGATTTTCGGGGTAAGACCCCCCCCCCTTGATGATTTTGTGAAGGTACATATGTACATGTTATATACCTTTGATTTGGGAGTATTTGGGGATTCAGGGAATCAACCAAAACGATGCAGGCTTATTGCACATAAAGCGTGCTATCTCCGAAAAAGACTTTCTGAGATTTTTTCGGAAATGGGCGATGTTCAGCATGTAATAAACTACAAACTACAGTGTGTAGAAACAAACGCCTTTTTACATGTTGTACTGCAAATAGTGTCTGTAAAATGAGCCATACCATTTTCCCCATAGCTATATTATAGAATATACAAATAGCTCCGCAAATATCATGAATTATCGCAAACACAGTCATGAAAAGCTGGCCTACTGACCGCGGGATGCGCGGCCAGCGTGGCAGAGAAAGAGTTAAGCATTGGGCAAAAATGGGGCTATTTAAAGAAAAATTATAATAATTACGATTGCATACCAAAAGTTATTTGTGATTTATTATACTTTATACTTAGGCATCTAGCACATGAGTCTGGTCTCCTTTGAAAGGTAACATTCTGAAGTTTCTTACACAATAAAAAATCACTTTGAGTGCTAATGAAATAGAGTAACAGAGGTTTGAACACACTGAAGTAAAACTTTTGTGTACTCACATTTCTTTTTACTGGTTGCCAGATGCCCTGTTTTTAAGTTCCAACTTAATGTTCCAGAGAGGTAGGAGCTGGAAAACAATTGTTCCATAGCCTGAAGTATTATGTAGTAGGCCTACAGTACATGCCCAAAGTTTATAAAAATCCCACAGAAAATATATGTTTTACAAATGTTTTTGTAATGTGTGTACCAGTAATTATTCTGCATGATTATCCAAAATGGCCGTCCGATGCCATTCATTTCGATGCTCTTGTCAAAACAATGCACTTCTTTGACTTCTTGTGTCACCTTCCCCCACTCTCGTTTTTTGGAGCAGACACTCCTTGGCTACAACGGTGTTCAATACATTTCGCCATTCAGCGGTCAGGTAAACTCCACAACAGAATCCTGCCAAGACCATGGTCAGGTAAACTCCACAACAGAATCCTGCCAAGATCATGGTCAGGTAAACTCCACAACGGAATCCTGCCAGGATCATGGTCAGGTAAACTCCACAACAGAATCCTGCCAAGATCATGGTCAGGTAAAAGCCACAACAGAATCCTGCCAGGATCATGGTCAGGTAAACTCCACAACAGAATCATGCCAAGATCATGGTCAGGTAAACTCCACAACAGAATCCTGCCAAGATCATGGCCAGGTAAACTCCACAACAGAATCCTGCCAGGATCATGGTCAGGTAAACTCCACAACAGAATCCTGCCAAGATCATGGTCAGGTAAACTCCACAACAGAATCCTGCCAAGATCATGGTCAGGTAAACGCCACAACAGAATTTTGCCACGATCATGGTCGTCCCTGCTTAAAAAGAAAAGAAAATGCATACACTGTATTGCTGCAACAATTACCAATGTGTTTTTACACAAATGGCTCAATAAAGGAATCTGAATCTGAATCTTAAAGCTGTAATCTCATTGGCAGCGCTTTGAAAAGGTCAGCAGCAACTTAACAGTTCAGTTTCAATAAATGTTACTTTGAAGCGCAGCGTCAAGCGGTAATGTTGTTGAACGGTAGCCATGGGTAGCGCTACTGCGGAGCCACCACTCTCTCCATAGAAGAACAATGGCTCTCTCCATAGAAGAACAATGGATTTCTCCATATAAGAACAATGGTTCTTTCCGTAGAAGAACAAAGTCTGTCTCCATAGAAGAATAAATGGCTCTCTCCATAGAAAAACAATGGCTCTCTCCGTAAAAGAACAATGTCGGTCTCCATAGAACAAACAATGGCTCTCTCCATAGAAGAACCATGTCTCTCTCCATAGACGAATAAATGGCTATCTCCATAGAACAATAAATGGCTCTCCAAACAGACTAAGAAATTATGTAAACACCATGATCAAAACCACAAAAAAAATGCATCAATGACAAAACTGAGGAAAACAAAAACAAACCCTGCAAACTTTGGAAATTACTCAACAACCAACTAGGCTGCAGCAAAAAAAACAAAAAACAGATTTACAAACATAAACATAGACAGAAAACACTCTCATCACAGACAAACTGGATGTGGCCAAATACCTAAACATATTCTTTACAAACATAGCCACAACACTGGTTAATAAACTACCCTCCCACTCAGGGCATTTTGGGGTAGAACACATAGTAGCATACTACAAAAACATAGGGGTCCGCAAAGACGACTTTGAACTTGAAATGGTAACAACAGATGAGGTACTCAAAAAACTGAGCGCCCTCCAACCTAACAAGGCCACTGGCCATGACAACATCCCCTCCAAATTCCTCAGAGACTCAGCAGCCGCCATCACCCCAGTCATCACACACATAATAAACCTCTCCATAAAACAGGGACACGTCCCCAAGGATTTCAAAATTGCGAGAGTGACCCCCCTGCACAAAAAGGGCACCAAATTAGACCCAGGCAACTACTGCCCTGTTTCTATTCTTACCTCCATCTCGAAAGTCATGGAAAAAATTGTCTACGAACAGGTCGAAAAGTACCTTGCGAAAATAAAAATTATCTACGAATTCCAATCTGGCTCCAGAACATCCCACTCCACTGACACATGCCTTCTCTATTTAAATGACCACATCAAACAAGAGGTGGACGCGGGCAAATACTGTGGCATGGTCATGCTGGACCTATAAAAGGCCTTCGACACTGTCAATCACTCCATTCTGATTGACAAGCTAAAAGCAATTGGTTTTGATAGTCTATCAGTGAGCTGGATGCAATCCTACCTGGAGGGAAGAGAACAGATGGTGGAGGTAAATGGTACTATATCCCCCCCCCTCACAGTGAGCTGTAGTGTTCCACAAGGAAGCATACTAGGACCACTACTGTTCCTAATTTATGCAAATGACATGTCGTCAGCTTGTGAATGCAACTTGTTCTTGTTCGCGGACGACTCAGCCCTGCTGGTCTCTGACAAGAACAAGTTACAGGTTGAAAAAACCCTCAGCTCAGAACTCGGCAGAATCTGCACCTGGCTCCTAATAACAAACTATCATTACACCTGGGTAAAACAGAGTCCATTCTCTTCTGATCAAATAACAAACTCAGCAAGACCGACAGCTTCTCAGTTACAGTCGGTGACAATATTGTCACAAGGAAAGATGAAATTACATACCTGGGTTCCATCCTAGAGGCAAATATTTCCTGTGACAAAATGGCATCCAATGTAATAAAAAAAAGTCAACCAACAAACTAGATTATTGTACCTGATCTCCTCTCTGGTAAACAAGAATACCCTGAAGACTCTGGCAGGAGCACTTATTCAAGGGTACTACAACTATGTTTCCACCTCATGGTACCAAAGCACCTCAAAGGCGCTAAAAACAAGATTACAAACATCACAAAACAAACTGGCCAGACTACTGCTTGACCTTACTCCTAGAACCCACCTCACCCCTGCCCACTTTGACTACCTAGGATGGCTTAGAGTAGACGACAGAGTACAGCAACTTGCAATGGGCCTGGTCTACAAGATCTCTCCCCACTGTATGTAATTTTTTTCTAATTTACAGTCTCCTACCCATCATATGTATATATTCTCTGTTAGGATCTATGGGTAACAGTACTGTATATTTGCATATCGTATATATCACAAATGTAACAGTACTATATACCTGTATGTCATGTATGTCCCTATGCCATAAATGTCATGTATGTTGTGTATGTCATAAATGTCACTATGAATTGAAAATGGGGGACCCTGATGTAAACAAGACAAACGTCTTTCTCTGGTCTGCATCCCCTTAACAATTGTGTGTATTGAGCCGTACTGTATTGTACCTATTCTGCAATCTGAAGTTTTCATTAATTCATAGAAGAACGAAATGGCTCTCTCCATAGAAGAATAAATGGCTCTCTCCATAGAACAATAAATGGCTCTCTCCATAGAACAATAAATGGCTCTCTCCATAGAACAATAAATAGCTCTCTCCATAGAACAATAAATGGCTCTCTCCATAGAACAATAAATGGCTATCTCCATAGAACAATAAATGGCTCTCTCCATAGAACAATAAATGCAGTGGCGGCTCGCCACCAGGGGCGCTAGGGCGCCGCCCCACCTGTTAAATCAGAGAAGAAGAAAAAAAAATTTAGTGTTTTGTTTTATAGCCCTATAAATAATATAAACATGTTTAAAATGAATAATATTTACTCATTTTAAGTATGTTTGTGTTTCCAATGCACAATATAACGTTAATATATAAAATAAAAAATACTTGTTTTCCTGAACAGGAAGTGACTCACATTTTTTTATTTTTTTTATTTTTTTGTATTTCTCGGCCCGGGCTAGACGCAATAGCGCTCTGAGTGCGCGTCACTGTTTGATCGCTGTATCCGTCGCAGCCAATCAGTGCGTAACGTGTTGTGCGTTGAAATATGACTATTATGTTGGAATCCGGGCGCGATTTGAAGCGGTCTAGGCAGCAGCGTCAAGAATTTCCGTAGCCGCATTTCGCGGAGACGCTCTCTGATTGGCCGACGTCAGTTTTTCTTTCCGTAGCAGTATTTCGCGGAGTGGTAGAGATAGTTGTGTTGTTGTGACTTGTGAGATGCAGCTATTTGTCTTAGAGCGTGACTGCAAGTTCTTTCGACAGTTAAGCTTAGGCACTCTTTCAAAGTTGGTTAAGGTTAGAGTTTGTCTTAGAGCATGGCGATAGAACGCCAGGTAGTTTGCAGTCTGTTCGACGCGGAAATGGACAAAGAAATGAAGTACTTGTGTTGTGTGGTGCTAACTGCTAACAGCTAACACTTGGCTAACAAGCTATATGGCGGATGCAGTCTGGACAGTGGACAGTGGTCTGGAATACATCAACAGTGGATTATACACTTTATCAAGCCCTCCTGCCCTGGACGTTTCCACTAAACAGTGAGTCTCTCTCTCTCTCTCTCTCTCGCTCTCTCTCTCTCTCTCTCTCTCTCTCTCTCTCTCTCTCGCTACACAGCTGTCTCCGAGAAATGCGGCTACGGAAATTATTGACTGTGCTTGCTGAGACGAGACGATAATAGGCTAGCGATTCAAAACGCGCTGCTGTGTTGTGAACTATAACATTAATTTAGCTGCTGCTGATGCATAATGAATGAATGGTGAGTTGTTTAAAATGACAACATACATGTGTTAATTATTTTATTGGATTGATCCGAGAGACAGAGAGAGAGATTGCTCCAGAGCATCTCAGAGCATTACATTTTCAACGCAACCTAACGTGAACCCCCGGCTGCGACCCACAAGGCTGCGATAGTACCAGCCGCTACTGAATAAATGGCTCTCTCCATAGAACAATAAATGGCTTTCTCCATAGAACAATACATGTCGTGGAGCTATTTTAATGGGGATCATGAGGCAGCTTTACTTTCTCTGCTCTAGTCTTTGTGGTCCATAGCTGTATGACCTTGGTGCAGTTAATGTTTTACCAGTATCAGTTTATATACCTGCTGCACAAAAATTTCTCATATTTAGATCATATGGAATAATCACCAAATAATTGCTAATTGTGTTTCTTTGCGTTAAATAGTAAATAAATGGTAAATGGTGCATTTATATAGCGCTTTTATCCAAAGCACTTTACAATTTGTTCCTCACATTTTACCCATTCACTCACACATTCACACACCGACGGCATAGGCAACAATGCAAGGTGCCAACCTGCTCATCGGGAGAAGTTAGGGGTTAAGTGTCTTGCTCAAGGACACTTTGACACGCTGCCCTGGAGGCCTAAATATTAAAGGCAACCAACTTGTGTCTAACCACGCCCAACTTGCGTCTAGCCACGCCCCCGCGGCGACGCGGCACCGCTCCGCTCTGCCGCGGAGCTCCGTCGCGGCAGCATTATATGCCAGTAACCGCCCCTAATTCAGTATCCAGAAATAGCTCAATTGGCAAGGCTGCATGTCTGTGGATCCTAAGGCTCGTTGCTCGCTAGTTCGATTCCCTTCTATTTTTTTTTTTTTTTTTTTTAACGTGCATTCGCATTCTTTCGCCGTTAAGTTTAGGCATAACTTTAAGCATTGTTTCGGAGTTGGTTAAGGTTAGGCATTGTTTCGGAGTTGCTTAAGGTTAGAAGGGTTAAGTTTAGGCGCTGTTAAGGAGCTGGTTAAGGTTAGAGTTTGACTTAGAAAATGGCAATATTTTTTAACGTGCATTCATTTCGCCGGTTAAGTTTAGGCATTGTTTCGGAGTTGGTTAAGGTTAGGCATTGTTTCGGAGTTGCTTAAGGTTAGAAGGGTTAAGTTTAGGCGCTGTTAAGGAGCTGGTTAAGGTTAGAGTTTGACTTAGAGAATGGCAATAGACAGCCTATTTCCGCGCAGCAGCGCGAGGCAATAGACAGCCTATTCCCGCGCTGCCGCTCACTCGCGCTGCCGTGGTCACATGGCCGTATTGGCCAATCAGAGAAACGCTAAACACAAGTTGGTTGCCTAAAATATTCACGCGCCCTGGAGGAGCGGGAACCGACCTCCCGAGCTGCATGTCTTCTCATTTGACCGCTGTTGAGTTTGCTTGAGTGTTTGGAGTCGTTGCCTTGCTGCGTGTCTCCTTTGGCATGTATGCAGGTCCTGGGGTGTGTGACGTGTCATTCCTCCGTGGCGTTTGGGGGTTGGAGCGTGGAGTTCGCTGGTTTCCTCGTGGCGGCGAGGTCGCCGGGACCGGGGGAGATGGGGCGGCCTGCGGGGGTGGCACTACTGTCACCGTGCATGGCCATGTGAGTGGCGCATGGGCTGTTTGTGTTTTCCTTCGGTCATGACATGCTTTATCAGGGGGTGTGTCTTGGATGAGGATGTGGTGGGGATTGATGTGTGGGGTGTTTGGGAGACTGGCTGTTCCGGGGGGGTTCAAATGATTTCGAGCAACACTGTACTTATTCTACATATTTTATGCCTATTCTTATGTCTGCACTTTCTACATTGCACTACTTTTATTGTCTTTTATACTGCCCTGTCAAGGCAGACCGCAGTAACTCAAAAAAAGTCAAAATTGAGTTATGAGTGAAATTGAACTTGTCAATAAATGTTTTATCTTGTGACCAAGTTTCAGATGTTAATGTCGCTCAGTTTTGGAGATATGGGGTTTTAAAAACTGCAGTAACTACAAAATCACACTCAAAAACCAGGCAGACCGCAGTAACTTCCAAACAGTGAAAAATGGCTTTAAAGTGTTTTGACTTGCCATCCAAAATGTGTTATAGGTAGATAGATGATAGTACCCAGATTTAACATGTATTAATGAAGTAATCTTTAGGCATACAAAAATATGACATAATTATTTTAATTAACCCCCAAAAAGCAGATACTGCACTCTGCTGCACAGTTCCCTTAAATAATTATACAGGTAATGTACAGGCAAAGTGCAGTAACTTCAAATACAATGTTGTTTTCCCTCCAGCTTTCATAACTTAACCTAGCCATTTTGAAAATGAAATTTAACACCTGAATATATTGGAATGATGATGATCCAAATAAAATGGCTAGGTTAAGTTATGAAAGCTGGAGGGAAAACAACATTGTATTTGAAGTTACTGCACTTTGCCTGTACATTACCTGTATAATTATTTAATGGAACTGTGCAGCAGAGTGCAGTATCTGCTTTTTGGGGGTTAATTAAAATAATTATGTCATATTTTTGTATGCCTAAAGATTACTTCATTAATACATGTTAAATCTGGGTACTATCATCTATCTACCTATAACACATTTTGGATGGCAAGTCAAAAAACTTTAAAGCCATTTTTCTCAGTTTCACTTTTTTGAAGTTACTGCGGTCTGCCTTGACAGGGCAGTATACCTATTCTTACGTCTGCACTTTATGCATTGCTTTTATTCTGTCAACTGTATGCACATTTTATGCCTATGCTCATTTGCACTTTGAGCTGCAATCCATGTATGAAAGGTGCTATACATAATGTTATTATTATTATTATTATTATTATTATTATTATTATTATTATTATTATTATTATTATTATTATTATTATTATTATTATTATTATTATTATTATGATTATTATTATTATGATTATTATTATATTATTATTATTATTATTATTATTATTATTATTATTATTATTATTATTATTATTATTATTATTATTATTATTATTATTATTATTATTATTATTATTATTATTATTATTATTATTATTATTATTATTATTATTATTATTATTATTATTATTATTATTAAGCAACAAACCCAGGTGAAGAATTTATATTATGGTGATATTTCTTAGCACAGAAATCCCTACACATGTTCCATTAAGAAATTCCAGATTATTTCAAGAACTTAATTTCTTGAAAATGTTCAGATGTTCAGTGTTCAATAGTAGGATTGACACGGCAATATGAACGTCAGCTAGGTCAGATCCCTCTATAGCAGTAGACTACTCTTTACAACAAGAAAGTGGGTATACAACTACATACAATGTATGTATACTACGAAAAGCAATATGTTCACATGTTTTTTCCAAGATGTTATAGTGCAATTCCCAAACTGGAAGATCATACTTTCCAGACCTGTATAAGAAGGCTGTATGGGGACCATTGAATGAAGTGGTAGCTACTATGATTACTGCAGTGCTACTAGACTATGTGAGCCTGAGACATGGTTCAGCACGGGGGAGATGAGAACCTTAAACAGCTCCTCTGGTTCTGTCATGTCCCCAGACTCGTTAACCCCTACCTGGCCCCTGTGCCCTAGAGCAAACCAGGGTCGCGGCTCATGGATCATGGAAACTACATGGAAACTAGAAGCAGGATAGGTGAGGAAGAATATACTTCAGAAACGTCCTAGATTTGTCACAATCTGCTCTTCAGCCCCTTTCTATCACCCACTCTGCCCACTTCTCCCAGGCCATGGACTTCCCTCTTGCTCCTGTGTTTCCCCATGTGAAGACTTTGTCTCTTCTCTTGTAGTCCTATGTGTAGTTTTTCTCACTGTCTACATCTTGTAATTGTATGTGTAGTATATTTCACTGTCTAGGTTTTCTACGTGTCTCGTCTGCCCCAGCTGTTTGTAATCAACCCAGGTGCAGTCAGTTAGTCATAACTCCCCAGTGTATTTAAGCTCCATTCCCCCTGTTAGTTATGGTCCGGTCATTGGTTTATGTTAGGTCTTTTTCTGTTAGTTTATGTCTGTTTCTGCTTGCTTTTTGTTACTATAATAAATAACACCCAGTTTTGGGGGTTTTCTCAGCATCCTGCCTTTATCCTACGATTGGGTCCTCTACCTCTACATGTTGCATACATTAAATCCAACTAATCCACTCCAACTTGTCTGGTTGAAGGTTGAGCTCTATATATTCCAAACGGAGTAGGAATGTGAAATGACAATGCTACATTTCTTTTAACATACGGCTACCAACACAACACACATTTAAAGCAAATGTTCTGGTACTTTGGAAGGTTAAGCTGTGATAAATCAGCAATGTATACCTTATACCTTATAGAAAACAATATATCTGACGGAGACCTGCAGTGTTAACTCAGTGTACGAATGACATACTGTACGTACATTCAGGTATTTTGAGGTACCCCCCACACCCCCTAGCCCCCATAGTCTTGAGTTACAGTGAGGCCACGAGGGTAACAGTGGATTTAAGTAACTCGTGTTGCCCAGAGACATGGTGCAGGTCTCTTAACCTGCCCTCATGTCCTGCCCTTCTGTATTTACTCATGCTACTGTACTGCCGTCAGACGATCCGCTTTGTTTTTCCATCTGGTAGGCATCATGGCGACAGGGGAGAGTTATCTTGGCACACATAAGGTCAAGTGGCCACTTCAAATCACCATAATCAAAGAGCACATAACATAAGCCCACCACAACTGTAAGGATTCGTTGTTGGTGTGGACCCAATAGCAATAACAGGAACGAGAGAGAGCGAGAGACAGGCAGGGGTGTAGTTGAAAAAGGCTTTACTTGTTCTTCACAAGGCTTAAACTACAACAACAAAACAATAATAAGTACCACAGCATAAGCTGGCAGACTAAACAATACCAAACGTGGAGAGCACAGCACGGAAGGGTGCTGCGTCGAAACACACCACACGTTGATAAGGATAACAACGAGTGTGACAAGATAGATTAACGGACCGACAGGGAGTGACAGGAAGGACAGAATATATAGGGGGACTAATCACTAACAAGACACACCTGGACAGACAAACAATGACAACAATATATAACATGACAGGACTGAATAACAACGATACATACAAATACAACACTAAACCAGACCGGGAAACAGAGTGGGCAACACAGACAAGAATACATTAAACACATTGAACAATAAAGACATAAGGAGAATGCACATATGGATTGTGACTAACAGAGGGACAAGGGAGAGAAGCGGGAACACTCCACTACCACTAGAGGGGGCTGCAGGGCAGGCTTTCTGAGGTGGAGGGGGAGTGTGGCCAGCCTGGCTCGACGGAGGATGAATGGGACCAGGGTGCGGATCCTGACAACAACCCACAGTTCCTAGAGCTCATGGCAGCGCACAGGGCCAAACAGGAAGAAGATGCCGACGAAAGGTTTGTTTTGGCGAGCTAGATGTCCCTCTCATTCAGCTGATGAAGATGATTGATTAAAGTGTGCTTCTTTTATGCATAGTAAATATAATTAATAGAATATTAGTCATAATGAATACATTTATGCAACTGAATAAATGTAATTTTATACTTCTACACACTCATTTGGTGACAACCAAAATGTACCTGTCCGGTAGCACTTTATAATAACACCCTGTTATAATACATTTATAAGGTATTTGTAGATAATGAACTAATCATGAACAAACCATTTATATACATTCATAAATGATTATTAAATCATTTATAACTATATTTGTATACCATTTACAAAGTATTTATAACGCATTAGTGGATAATGAACTAATCATGAACAAACCATTTATATACATTCATAAATGATTATTAAATCATTTATAACTATATTTGTATAACATTTACAGATTAGTTCTACATTTTTATAACTCGTTATCAACATTGTTTGTACTTGATTTGTTCATCATTAAATAATGTTGTTTAATGTGTAGTAACACATTTGTAGATGCTTTGAAAAATGGATATGAAAAAACGACTATAGTGTATCTCCATTTATTTTTCATGTTCAACAAATGATTTGTTAAGACATTCATAAAACATTTATAAATAATTTGCAGATGCAATCGTGGGGGCCAATCTAAAGTGAAGCCTATTCATCATTAACAAGTGTCTAATACAGGTTAAACACCTTTTTTTGTTGGTAAATCTATTCCATCATTTCCGACCTACAAACAACTCTTATGTTGTGTAGACGTTCGTGTAGATGTGGTAGCCGCTAACGTTACATTTGTTCGACACGACCACAAGAGTAATAATTATTTGTGTCGTGTCATCATCACTGAGCACACATTAGGAACACATGTAACGTTAGCGGCCACCACATCTACACGAACGTCTACACAACATAAGAGTTGTTTGTAGGTCGGAAATGATGGAATAGATTTACCAACAAAAAAAGGTGTTTAACCTGCTCATACCTTATTAAAAGCGAAAGTATAGACGCAGCACGGATAACTTGTGCTTCCATTCAAACAGACGGCAACAGTGCAACACACGTGACGTCAAGTCTCGCTCGCGTGAGACTTCCTCTCTAGATACTCTACCTGGCCAGGGTACTCCTGGGTCCTAGTGCCCCCCGATGTTACACTATATGTCATGCACATGTATTTTATATGTTAATAAAATTGCATTTATCTTTAGTCCTAATTCTGTCACTGTTTGATGTCACAAAGAAGGGTGTATCCGAAAGCTGCCTACAACATTTGTAACATGTGATGAAAAAGTAAACAAATAATTAACTGTATTAGACACTTGTTAATGATGAATAGGCTTCACTTTAGATTGGCCCCCACGATAGCATCTGCAAATGATTTATAGATGTTTTATGAATGTCTTAACAAATCATTTGTTGAACATGAAAAATAAATGGAGATACACTATAGTCGTTTTTTCATATCTATTTTTCAAAGCATCTACAAATGTGTTACTACACATTAAACAACATTATTTAATGATGAACAAATCAAGTACAAACAATGTTGATAATGAGTTATAAATAATGTAGAACTAATCTGTAAATGTTATACAAATATAGTTATAAATGATTTAATAATCATTTATGAATGTATATAAATGGTTTGTTCATGATTAGTTCATTATCCACTAATGCGTTATAAATACTTTGTAAATGGTATACAAATATAGTTATAAATGATTTAATAACCATTTATGAATGTATATAAATGGTTTGTTCATGATTCGTTCATTATCTACAAATACCTTATAAATGTATTATAACAGGGTGTTATTATAAAGTGCTACCAAATGTCCTTATAAGGTACAGTTCCAATGTACAGTTTCTTCCCCTTCGGGTGTATATTTTTTTATGATCTCTTTCTCTTACACAGTACCATATATTTGTATGTCTTGTATGTCATAAATGTCTTGATGAAATGAAAATAGCCTTATGTAAACAAGACAAAAGTATTTTTCTGGTTTTCATCCTCTTAGCAGTTGTGAGCTGTACTGTATTGTACCCATTCTGCAATTTGTTAATTAAGTGTTAAATCAATCAATCAATCAATCAATCAATCAATCAATCAATCAATCAATCAATCAATCAATCAATCAATCAATCAATCAATCAATCAATCAATCAAGGTAACAACTGTCACCCTGGTAATATATGTACCTGTTTGGTATATAAACTGGCAGATGGCCAAAGACGTTGAATACATTTTCCTCTGGTGCACCAGAAAACAGATCTTAGCCATTGTGAAAGGTTTTAGTAAAGCTTGATCAAATGTTTACATTTCATTATTACATTATTATTTTTATCAGAACCCGCTGGACTTTTAATTCTATTTTTATAGTCGTCTTTCTGGGGCTTTCTCCTACACTGAGCTGCAGGAAGTCAGTCTAGAAAGCTGGATGTGTTTAGCTACCATTTGACCCAGCGGGTATGCGTATGAAATCAGAGGGTAGTAATTGATTGATGCACAAACACCACCTCATTCAAATGGTCAACTCCACGAGTGGAGGGGCAGCACACACACACAGGAGAGAGAATGTCCATGTGATGGCTATATTTCTATAAAAATAGAAATGCTGATCTATCAGAGCCATGCTGTATCTGCCGGTAACCAAACTCACCGGAACCTTTCTGTCAGTCTAAAGCCCCCCTAAATCAAAGCCCCCTTTTACTTGTCAAATAATCAAAGGTAACGGATGAAAATCGACGGAATAGATGGACAGAAATGCATCACGATCGCGGAACGAGAGAAGGATAATGTGTGTGTTGTTATACAATTGTGAGATATGAGGAGGGAGGGAAGGGAGAACAAAATGAGGAGAGGGGACTCAGTGGTGTCATCAGGGCGCCATGGTAACACACATGTTTATTACCTAACCCCCTACTCCAGCTGTCTCTCCCTCTCCCTTCTCTCTCTCTCTCTCTCTCTCTCTCTCTCTCTCTCTCTCTCTCTCTCTCTCTCTCTCTCTCTCTCTCTCTCTCTCTCTCTCTCTCTCTCTCTCTCTCTCTCTCTCTCTCTCTCTCTCTCTCTCTCTCTCTCTCTCTCTCTCTCTCTCTCTCTCTCTCTCCCTCCCTCTCTCCCTCTCTCCCACCTCACTGACCCATCCTAACCCCCCCCCCCCATTTGATATCTAATTATCATGCTAATGTGCAAGCCCTAGTGAAAATATTGACTGTTTCTGTTGGTAAATCATGGTGCCATAATTGACACCACAGTAGTCCATTAGCCATGGCAGGGACAATGGCAGGGGGGCTGGATGGCAGGATGTACAGAGTCTTAATGTGTGCGTGTGCGTGTCTGTGTTGGAGGGAGGGGGCGGTGGCGGTAGCGGTAAGACAAACAAGTCAGATCAAGTGCCGCTGGAGGGGAGCCGGGGAAATTAATATCTCCAAATCACAGGTCCCTTTATGAGTAGACGTGAAGGGGAGGTGTCAGGGAATATAGGCAGATGTGATTTCCTTGGGGGTGAGATATTCAATGAAAAAAGAAAGTAGGGTACATGTTTGTTTAATTTCTTTCTTTCCGTACTCGTGCACCCGGTATGCAAATGCTAATTTTGCTTCATGCAGGAGCCGCGTTACCGAATACCATTTTTCTATATGAGTAATTTATTTTAAATATGTGCTAAAGGCCCCCTTTTTTTGGTCAGAGAGAGAGAGACAGAAGACAGAGAGAGTGAGAGAGGGAATAAGAGAGATAGAGGGAATAAGAGAGAGAGAGAGATAGAGAGAGAGAGAGAGAGAGAGAGAGAGAGAGAGAGAGAGAGAGAGAGAGAGAGAGAGAGAGAGAGAGAGAGAGAGAGAGAGAGAGAGAGAGAGAGAGAGAGGGGGAAAAAGTCTTGGTGTGGAATTGTGGATATTAATCATGGGCGTTGATTCATCTGCCTCGGAGGCAGTTTGGAAGATGGACTCTGTTTACCACTAAAGCTGTTAGGGAGCCTTTGGGAGGCAGCATCAATCTCTTGGCTATCTAAAAAAATAAAAATAAAAACAGCTGGAGAACCAGCATCAGTTTCAATCACTCCCAGAGACAGGCAGGGCCAATAGGCTGCTCTGCACATTAGTTTTTAATCCCCTCCTACTCTTTCTCTCTCACACCTCAAGGTGAAGTCTCCCCTCTCCCAGAGGGGGACGCGTGTTATTAATGTCTTTTAAAGTAATAATAATGTTCCCTAAAAATACATGCCGCACCTTGGCCTCTTGCTCCCTCGCTGCTCGGCACCCCAAGTTCCTAATTAGCATGTTCAATTAACCCTGCTTAATTGCCAGCCTGGAGAATGTGGAGGATCCTGGCAAGCCGACACCACGGGGAGCCATTTTGTAAATGAGCGTCGGCCCAGGTGGCCCTTGTAGTGCAGTAACGAGCTTGTACAGTTGAGGGGGGTGGAGGGTTATAACCAACAGACTTCCAACCTCGGCATGGAAATTATGCACCTTAAAATGTTGTTTACCCTGTCCAGGAGGCCGATACAAGAGAACTAAAAGCCCAAATTAGCTCTATACCGGGAATGCAAGCTGCAGTGGTGTAGTCTACTTTATATGCATGCATACACCCACTAGAACTTCCCATATATCCACTAGAAATGACACCAGACGTACGTTACAATGACATCAGACGTGACACCAGATGTCAAAATCGTATAGGAATTGGAAAACCTTGTGTAGCACATTAATTAACATTTTATGTTTACATTTAGTCATTTAGCTGACTGACATTTATCCAAAGTGACTTACAAATGTGTACAACAAGTCAGCAGGAGGTGTACACCTCTGGCGGCTAAGTGGTATTGTTTTTATTAGGGATGCTCGATATTGGCTTTTTTACCGATACCGATATACCGATATTGTCCAACTCTTAATTTCCGATACCGATATCAACCGATATCAACCGATACCGATATATGCAGGGTCCCCCCCCCCCCCCCAAAATGGAATCATTTCAGGTAATTAACATTACATATCTCTTGTTGTGGAATTAACACAACATTATGCATACTTCGGACAATAAATTAAATCAGAATTTGTTCTTACTTGCTTGCCTGGGTAAATAAAGGTTATAGAAATGTATATCGGCCGATAATATCGGTAGGCCGATAATATCGGACATCCCTAGTTTTTATAATAAAACACAAGATACGTGCACCCTAAGGATAACTTGGAGTCAATTAATCCAAGAGGAGGACCTATTATGTTAGCGGTAGATAACATACGCATTTCTCTTTGATAGTTAACGAGTAGGCTGTGCAGGCGCAACATGTGTTGTGCACATCCCTGTTGTTCCAAATTATGCAAATTATGTTAAGAGTGCTAAAATATTGCCGGTTTAAACAACCATCTAAGTTGGTAAAAAAGAGAAGCGTCAAAAAGTTTATTTGATCTAGACTCTAGAGCAGTGGTTCCCAAACTGTGGTGTGCGCACACCTTGTGGGTGCGTGACATGAAAAGGCTAATGGCGGTGCTAGGGTGTTATTTTACTAATAAATAACTAATATACATTATTTCAAATGGGGATTTTCACTGTGTAAATCATGAAATTGCTGAAACTTTTGAATTGATGAAACTTAAAAACGTATGTTTTAATAATACTAAAACATATTTTTTTCCAAAATGCACTTTACTTCCTGCCAAAAGGCCATAGGCGCGCGACCGGGACAGGTGCGCTATTATTGTGGCAGCGTATATTATGCTCATGTGTTTCCACACTTCATGCGTTCTTGGAGTGAAACAAAGTTGTCATGGGTAAACCTGTAAAAAGCCTAATAACAAAACACCTCAACCAACTCGCTGAGCAGCTACGGACATATTTCCCACCTATGGATAGATCTCAGACGTGGATTCAACCCATTTGAAGTTTCCCCTCCTGTCCCACAACTGTCACTACAACCGCAGCAACAGTTGATCGACCATCTGATGGAGCGCTGCTGCTGCGGTTCAAACAAAAGCCACTTGTGGATTTTTGGACCGAGGCAATGACAGCATACCCATACCTGGCAAAGCAAGCCATGAGGATTGTAATGCCCTTCGCCAAAACCTATCTATTGTGAGGCTGGATTCTCTGCTCACAGCAGTGAAGACAAAATATTGCCAGACTGCATGATGTTGAGAAGGACTTGCGCATTCAACTGTCTTCAATTGCCAAATCACCAAACTTCGCAGAGCTTTGTGCACAGATGCAGGCTCATAGGGCAAAGTGCCGCAAAGTGCGCTCGAGTGCGTGACGGCCCGTAACCGTCCGGTTAACTCTTTCACGGCCAAACACGTAATCTACGTGTTTCACCGCCAACGCTTGAGCGCAAAAAACGTAATAATACGTTTTTAGATCCTTTGATGTTTTTCCTTTGATCCCCGTTCTAAACGATCATCCGGATCACTCTAGCCGTCCCTGGCTAATTTGCCTATACGTTGGAATTGAAATGCCGATCGAATCTCACCAGGTGGCAGTATCGCCTACCTTTTTAACTCTGATAGAAAGGGATCAGTAGAGACAATGGCTGAATTGGACTGTCAAGACTTGCTCTGAGGGGGAGGAGCTCTTGCAGAGCAATCGCTAGGAGATCTGATCGCCTCAAAACCTATAGTTTCCCGTACACACGTGTAATTACATATAAACGAGTAATCGCGATCGCCGATGGGATCATTGGAATTATTCTTTTTGGAGTACCTTCTGGCTAAGGTAAGGACCCCCTATGTCTATTTTACCAAACCTGATACATGTTTCTGTAACATTCACGGTGTCTTGCTTTACCGGACCTAAACCAAGCGTTTTCTAACGAGCGTATTTTCGGGGTTTCATATCTATCTGGAAAATATGCTACCAGAATGGAGAGTATTATATTATATATTATTATTACTGTTATTTTTATTTTTTGTATTATACATTTTTTCTTATTATTTCTTTTAATTTTACTTAATTTCTTTTTGCATGTCACATATGTATTTATGTTTAATTATTTAAAAAAAAAAATATTTATGTGTATTATATGTATGTTTGTTGTCGCTCTCCTTGGGTGGGATGGGGTGGGGGGAGGGGAGGGGGGTCTGTTATAACTGACACTATCGTAAATATTAATACTGTCATTGTTATTTTTCTTGCTGTTCTCCTCTTATACAGAGGCCAAATGTTTACGCTCCAAACACTCCAATGGAGGACTTGTCTCAAGGGAGGGGGGAGGGAGGGAGAAAAGAGAAAGGAAAAAAAATCTATTCAATTCAACTGTCTGTAAAATTGAGAAATGCAAATAAAAATATATTGTAAAAAAATTAAAGCTGGCACTAGTCAGTGCAGATGGGGGAAGCTTGTGGCCGTGAACAAGTTAACGAGGGTAAGTAATTAACCATCAATATTATTATTGCTACCATGTTAGTGCTGGTTTTAATATATTCATTTAAAATTAAACGCAGGTAGAACATGACTCCACATAACAGAGAAAACAACATAAACCCAAGCAAAAGCAATCGCAATGATTAATCTCAGGCCTATACTGGGAATAATCATGCCTTTCTCCCTCTCTCTCCCTTCCACTCCCTCTCTCTGCCCCCTCGCTGTCTCTTTCTGCAGGCCACTGCACTTGAAAATCCATGAAAATGCGTTTTGTTTTTGTTTTTTGGCCAATCTGTTTCTGAGCCTATGCCAGTATATTTGTATTTATTTGTATTTATTGGTTTAAAATACAGAGACAGTGCATATTAACACATTAACTGCCACGCTTATATGCATCAATGTATGATCACTGCCTCCAGTCTAAGCCTAAGTATGGAGATGTTCACCTTCTTTGCAGGGCTATAACTTTTTAAATTGTATTGCTAAATTGACATTACTATGGCCCATTCAACATCGATTATCTATCGTTCAGGATGTAGGAACGTTATACTTTTTCATTCATATATTCATACGAAAATACCTTCTAGACTATAATAATAATAATAATAATAATAATAATAATAATAAGTATGTTTTTATCGTTTTCTGCAGTAATTCCTAGAACGCTAGTTATAGGCCTAAACGCATAATATAGATTATCGATTGCAGTTTATTCGCGATACACGCTATATTAAAAAATCCAACTTAATACGATCCTAAACGTTATGAATCATCATGCGCGGATGAAAGGGGGGGGGTCGTTTATAATTCCGTGATCGTCAGTAAATGCTTTATGTAGTATGGGTGATATATTGATCAGAGCTGTTTGCATTGAAAAGAATAAACCATCAAGCTGAAAGTAACGTTACTGTCCTCTTACCGTTCGCCGATGAGACTGGAGGAAAAAGATCCCACTTATTTGACATCGATCGACTAGATCCATTTCCGGTTTGTATGGTGCAATAAACGCCCAAATTATATCGATTATTGAGTTATGACAGCGATCCATATACACGGATGTGTGTCTAGAGTCCCGCAACAATATGTGACTGCCGGACGGAATTCCCAGATGCACCGAGATCACCAGAGATCCATTTTATGGTAGTAACTTGCCCGATCATCCACCAGGCTGCGGTATTGAAGCGTTGCACGGTTGTGCCGAGTCCCACTGTCTCAGCCGAGGCTGGGTGGCGGAATTATGAATACCATGGCGAAAAAATTAAATATGATCTCAATAACGTCATACGCCGTGGATTGGCGGAATTCGCATGATCAGCAAACCCGTCGTAAGCCGTTTATGGCGGTGGATGTGTTAAGGAACAATTGTCTGTAAATATGCCAGTTTAGCCAGGTAATTCTCATTTTGTTCTTTCATGTGGTGAAGTATTTTATTTGTTGCAATTTGAATAAAATGACTGGTGTTACCTACATTTTCATTAATAACTGCTGCTTATTGATATAGCTGGTTAATTGTGCGAGGACTATGTTTACTTGGTTTCATATTATTATTCTCCCAATTTTGTTGAACGTGAGAGCTCATAGGCCTACTGCACTTTGGTATGTGTTCTTATTGGATTAAACATGATGCCTTTAGTGTGCCTATGAATAGACTGTGTCTTTTTTATGTTGGGCATTGGGGTGCGTCAGCTAGGTCGGGAGGTGACGGGGGTGCGTCAGCTAGGTCGGGAGGTGACAGGGGGTGCGTCAGCTAGGTCGGGAGGTGACGGGGGGTGCATGGCCGAACACGTTTGGGAACCGCTGCTCGTCTAGACAGAGGATAATGTTTATTGGAACGGAATGTCTGAGAACTTCCATCCAATAAAAGTCTATGAAACAGCTATGAACCAACTATGAACCTTTTGTGAAAGTGACTTTTTCTTTGTGAAATAGAGCTTACTGATCTTTATGATTGAACAATTTGCCCACCTTTCATCATTTTAGGTTGCATGAAGTCACAGTATGCACTACACACTACTGGCGTTGAGCAAAATTCACTTGGTCACGGCAACTGCCTCTCTCTCTCTATCTCTCTCTCTCTCTCTCTCTCTCTCTCTCTCTCTCTCTCTCTCTCTCTCTCTCTCTCCTCTGTGTCCCTGGGGCCTATTACCTCAGCAGGGTCCACCATCCACCGCTCCCCTGTCTGTGTTTTGTTGTCTGTGGTGTGTGTGGGGGAGGTTGTCCGTGGTGTGTGTGGGGGAGGTTGTCCGTGGTGTGTGTGGGGGAGGTTGTCCGTGGTGTGTGTGGGGGAGGTTGTCTGTGGTGTGTGTGGGGGAGGTTGTCCGTGGTGTGTGTGGGGGAGGGGAAGGTGTAAAGCACCATGCTTGTCTATGTTGGTATTATGTGTAATGAGTGAAATGCCTCTGTTTTGTATTTTGCCGCCTTGATCAATTATTTTGGGAAAGTAATTTCTTTACGTTTTTTTATGCACATTAACCAGGTACAGTGCAAGCATGGTGGGTCCTGACGACAGCTGAGGTGTTTTGAGTGTTTTGATTTTGATTTTGATCACTTCGCCATGGTACCTTTGAATTTACCTCATGAGAATATCTGCACACAAAGCAACACAACAAAGCAAACATTTTTACAACAGCTTGCCTAGTTGGGGGAATTGCCTTCTCGCTTCTTTTCTTTTTCTTTGCAGAAGTAAAGCATCTGTGGTTATAGTCACTCTTCCAGAAGCCCGGCTCACATCCCCACAGCAATGCGAGCACATTAATGCAGTCAGCATTTCAGCTCTACGCCAGGGGAGCTCCCTTGCCCCCCCCCGAGTAGACTGGAATCAATTGGAGCTCCGTGGCATTAGCGGAGAAGAGTGCAGCCAACATGGCCGTCGTCGCCAGGGCAATGCGCTTGAGAGCCGCGGGGGCCAAGAGAGGTCAACGGTGGCGGCTGAACTCACCAAATAGCGGGCTGATTTTTTCCCTTCCTCCAGCAAATTCCTCGACAACACCTTCCCCTCACCTGCGTCTGACCTTTCATTACCAGGCCATTACCCCTCTGGGCCAGGAGGGCCAAGGGCTGTCATCACTTGACAGTGTACAGTATGTATTTGTGTGGGTGCTTATGTTTGTACAGTAGGTGTGTGCATACATAACCAGGCACGCTGCGGGGTAGGCGTTTAGGTAAGCACCACTGCTCTCTCTCACCCAGCTCCACTGTACACTCATACTGTACACCAGGGCTGTCCCTAAGAATACCATTCCATTCCAACATGAATAGGCTGAAATGAGGCGAAGGCAAATTGTATTTGAATATTCATGATAAAATGTATTATTGCCACATCGAAGCAGGTGCAAAATGCTTTTACAATTAACAAGTTCCTTGTGTGTTGTATTTGCGATTATGGGCAGTACCGATCATTAGGCATCAGACTGTGCTTTGTAACACCCTTTTATTCGCTTATAATGCAGGCACATTTTTCCCAAACCATGAAGAAACAATGATGTGTTTTCAGTGCACCTCATATCAATACTGTTTGTTTGTTTGTTTATTTATGTATTTACATTTGACTGGGAATGTAATGAATGACAGCTCTACCCCTGGTCTCCTCTTTGTCACTGCCATCCTCCCTCCTTCTCTGCTGCACGGTGCTTGTGACCCATGTGTGATTCCATGGATTTTTCACATTTTCATGTGAAACCTTTCTTTCAGTTTACATGTAATCCCATAGTTCACGTGACGGTATTGCCTAAGTTAAGATACGATAAAAACAAAATGTGACTGTGTTTTTTGAACACTTTGGAACACTTCACATGTGATTTAGGCTGTGATTTAGCCTGCATCATTCCACATGTGCTCACATGCTGCTATCACATGCTGCCATCACATGCTGCTATCACATGCTGCTATCACATGCTGCCATCACATGCTGCCATCACATGATGCCATCACATGCTGCTATCACATGCTGCTATCACATGCTGCTATCACATGATGCCATCACATGATGCCAGCACATGATGCCATCACATGATGCTATCAAATGATGCCATCACATGCTGCCATCACATGATGCCATCACATGAGGCTATCACATGCTCCACAATGAGGGCAAGGACTGACTTGGTTAACTGCTGGAGAACTGGAGAACCGTTAGAACTGACTTTTAACTATTGAACCGTGCACAGACTCTGGCACACTTTGCACAAGGACTCACATATCATTCATTCACATATTCAATCATATTTATAATATACGCACATTTATATTTATTGATAATCTGTTGAATCTGTTTATTTATACCAGGGTAGACTAGGATTTAGTATGGGGTATATTTGTACAGTGTAGACTTAGGTTAGCTCTATTTGTACCTGGGGTTGACTTAGGAGTTAGGATAGAGTCTGTATATTATTATTATGCCAGGATGAGCTGTACATATGTGTGTAGTGTTATTATTGATAGAGTATACTGTACACATAGTCTCAGCTGTTCAGAGATCTGGTCCAGATCACATAGATCACATCCAGTGCAGATTTATTTTTCTCACAACATTTGTATTCTTATTTTATTCTTATTATAAGCATGCACCTCTCCTCTCCCTCTCCTGCTGCTGCTTTGACACCCATATTTCCCCATGGGGATAAATAAAGATCCATCTTATCTTATCTATTGAAATCAATAACGAGGGTAAACATAAATGCAAGGGGGCACAGGCTTCATAGACACCTGTAATTAACTCTCTGGCAACACTTTACAATAATGCTAATGCCCGGGTCAGCCTTGTAATGTAGGTGAAATACCTGTGCATCTCTTACATCAGAGTTGTGCTGTCACAACAGTTTCATGTTTGTAGGTTAAGTATTTAATGTTCGCTATTCGCCAATTGTCCTCATCATCTTGTTATAATAGGGAAATGCCCACATACATTTGTATTATAAATTGATATATCTAGTGATCTAAGCACAAAATCGATTATTATATTATATTATAGTAAATATCTTAGCTAGACAACGTTGGCCATTTGGCCAAACAAGATGGCTGGTCTAAAGTAGGGGCAGAACACACATTAGGGGCAGGGCACAGTCTCTGGAGAAGAAAAGCATCCAAACCAGGAGATTTTTTACTTTCTTCACAAGTGAAATAAAAACATGTGCCAATTTAAGAAACCATTCACGATAAACATTCACACAAACAGAGACATTCAAGTAATTCCATGAGTGAGTGAGTGAGTGAGTGAGTGAGTGAGTGAGTGAGTGAGTGAGTGAGTGAGTGAGTGAGTGAGTGAGTGAGTGAGTGAGTGAGTGAGTGAGTGAGTGAGTGAGTGAGTGAGTGAGTGAGTGAGTGAGAGTGGCGGTTCCAAAGTTGATCACATTTTCATAATAGGTGTACTGTATAATAGCTGACGTTACCCAGATGGGTAGGCTTTGCCCGCTCATGCACGTATAGGCCTCTGAGTGAGCTTCTAGTTCATTTAATTTTTTATTTTTTTTATCTTGAAGATTCATCATACTGTTATTTCAGAATCATCCCTAATCAAAGAGGCAATTTGACTGAATGAGAGAAAATATGGTAATTTGGATTTCTGTTCAATTTTTCAAACCAATCTGCTGGAAACATACAGTACACACAATCAGTTCGACACTCGAAGCTGGATAAAAGCTGGAAAGGTGCTCTGATTATCCCTGATTAGAAGCACTCTACCCTGATATCATTGGCTATGTGGATGTTAATCTCACTGCTGATTTGCGGATGAGGATCTGAGAGCAGGACACTCTCTGACCAACAAGGTGAAATGAGGAAGCGATGATTACAGTTCCCAGAACTCATTCTGAACTTTCTACGGCAGATTCAATTCTGAGGAGGTTCTGAGCAATCGGGTAGAATGCATGTTATCACTAGCACAGCCAACAAGGGGTCAAATGACCCCTAAGCATTTTCAATAAATGTATCCTCGTCACTCGGTCGAGCTCCAGCTCTGTCACTCAATGACTTTTCCTAAAAGTACCCGTTTTATCTGGCATGGTTTCTGAAATTTCAAAATGACTTCAGGAAAATGTAATTAGAACGTTATTCCACATAATGGGCCGTTGGAACAGACGAAAGTCACAGCACTTTACGAGCGTCTAGCGCAGGGATGGCCAACCCGTGGCTTGTGAGCCGCATGTGCAGTGGCGGCCGGTGGGTATTCGCCACTAGGGGCGCTATACCAAACATGTACAGTACAGTACAGTACAGTACCACGCAACACTCATGGCAAGACGTGAGCGATTCGACTCACGCTCACGGCAATGAATCGGCTCTTATGAACGAGTCGCTCAGCTGTTACTACAACAACACACAACCAGTCAAATAAAGTATAGTCTAGACTCTAATTCACAACTTGAAACACAATATATAAATAGAAAAGTTAGAAACAAAACTCGCCCGTCTACAAACACAGGCAGATCTCTCCCTCTCTCCTTCTCTCTCTCACACACAGCGCGACGTGGAATCGATTCGTTACACAATCAGACCTATTATATACCAAGAATAACTTCAGTATGAGTACAGGGCTGTACACATATTTTGCATATTGTTAAACGAGCCAAGGCTAGCTATTAAACTATCGATATGAATCGAAAATCTGGGACCCTGATGTAAACAAGACAAACGTCTTTCTCTGGTCTGCATCTCTTAACAATTGTGTGTATTGAGCCGTACTGTATTGTACCCATTCTGCAATCTGTTAATGTTGTTGGTAGTCATAGTCTTGTGTTATAAAATAAATAAACAATCAGCAATGTCTCGCTTCATGAATGGCCAGCACAGCAGTAGCCTAACAGTACTGGTCTGCTCCTAAAAAAAACTATTTACAAACGTTAACGTTAAGCAGAGAGAGAGAGAGAGAGAGAGAGAGAGAGATATAGAGAGAGAGAGAGAGAGAGAGAGAGAGAGAGAGAGAGACTCACTGTTTAGTTGAAACGTCCAGGGCCAAGTTAGCAGTTAGCCAAGTGTTAGCTCAGCTGAGCTCGTTGCCACAACACTCAACAAGTACATTCCTTTGTCCATTTCCGCTCGAACAGACTACCTGGCGTTCTATCGCCATGCTCTAAGACAAACTCTAACCTTAACCAACTTTGAAAGAGTGCCTAAGCTTAACAGTCTAAAGAACTTGCAGTCACGGCACGGCACGCTCTAAGACAAACAGCTGCATGCATCTCACAACAACACAACTATCTCAACCAAGCTAGAAGCTAGAATTGGAACATTAGAACATTAGAAATTGGATTCGGCCAATCAGAGATCGTCTCTGTGAAATTCTGCCATGAAAAAAATACTGGCGTCGGCCAATCAGAGAGCGTCTCCGCGAAATGCGGCTATGGAAAATTCTTCACGGAAGTTCACACTGCTGGCTAGACCGCTTCAAATCGCGCTCGGATTCCAACATAATAGTCATATTTCAACGCACAACGCCGTATGCACTGATTGGCTGTGACGGAGACAGCGATCAAACTGTGACGCGCACACAGAGCGCTATCGCGTATTGCCCCCGAGAAATACGAAAAAATAAAAAAAATAAAAAAAAACGTGATGTCACTTCCTGCTCTGGAAAACGATGTTTTTTTAATTTAGATAATAACGTTATATTGTGCATTGGAAATACAAACATACTTAAAATGAGTAAATATTATTAATTTTAAACATGTTTATATTATTTATATGGCTATAAAACACAAAAACGAAAAAGTTTTATTCTCTTCTTCTCTGATTTAACAGCAGCTGGCCAGCAGGTGGGTCGGCGCCCTAGCGCCCCTAGTGGTAGAGCCGCCACTGCGCATGTGGCTCTTTGCCCGTCAATGTGTGGCTCTTCCATGCCAAAAAAAAAGAAATAATAATAATTTGTTTATTGTCACTCAAACCTACATTTCATTGTGGTAAACCTCATATTTTTATATTCAGAAGTAATTATATAGTTTACACTGTTTATTTTTCTCATATTTCTCATATAAGCTGTCGGGTCATCTGATAATAATAATAATAATAATAATAATAATAATAATAATAATAATAATAATAATAATAATAATAATAATAATAATAATAATAATAATAATAATAATAATAATAATAATAATAATAATAATAATAATAATAATAATACATTTTATTTATAAGGCGCCTTTCAGGACACTCAAGGTCGCTGTACAACAATTTAAAAACAGTTCATTAACAATCACAATACATTTAAAAAATTTAATAATATCAGACATACGCCTGCCTAAACAGGTGGGTTTTGAGGTGGGTTTTGAATGGGATGATGGAGTCAATGTTCCTCATGTCGGGGGGGGAGGGAGTTCCAAAGGCGGGGGGCAGAGCAGCTGAAGGTTCTTGACCCCATGGTGGACAGACGGGCTGGGGGGACGGTCAGGTTGATGGAGGAGGCAGACCTGAGGGACCGGGTGGGAATGTTGATGTGGAGGAGGTCGGACAGGTATGGAGGGGCGAGGTTGTGGATGGCCTTAAATGTATGGAGGAGGATCTTGTAGTCTATGCGGTGTTTAATGGGAAGCCAGTGTAGTTGGCGTAGGACGGGGGTGATGTGACTGATGACAGGGGTTCTGGTTATTATACGGGCAGCAGCGTTCTGGACCAGTTGGAGCTTATGGAGGAGTTTGTGGGGGAGACCAACGAGAAGGGAGTTGCAATAATCCAAGCGGGAAGTGACGAGTGAGTGGACCAGGATTGCGGCGCTGTTGGGGGTGAGTGAAGGGCGGAGGCGGTTGATGTTGCGTAGGTGGAAGTAGGCAGACCGGATGGTGTTATTGATGTGGGAATGGAATGATAGGGTGCTGTCGAGGACAGCATGGCATTTAGTAGCATTTTCTCCATGGCTGTGCTAGTGTTATACACATTTGGAAATGTCTGCAAATGGAGCGGCATAATTTTATCAGGGATCCATGTTTGTACACCCTTTACACTCATTGTGCCTGTTCATTTTGAGCTAAATGGGGGTGTGCCTCTCAGTCAAAATGTAATAAAATCAAGATTGAATCCAGCTGTGGTGCTTCCGGGTTGGCCGACCGTCCATACTAACACAATTGGCAGTTTTAGCGGGTGGGAAACCCGGCGAGGGTGGGTCCTGGTCGTTGTAAACAGCGACTCCTACAGCTCGGTCGGGGCGCCTGCACAGCAAGGGAAGGATCTAGGAGAGGTAGTGTGACCTTCCACACGTTACACCCGGTGAGAGTCCGCGCTGCCAGGTGAAAAGAAGCGGTGGGCTGCGTACACATGTGTCGGAGGAAGCATGTGATAGTCTCCGCCCTCCCGGACCGACGGTAGGGGGTAGAGTGCGCAATGACCAGGAAGGGGATTGGGAATTGGCATAACGGCTAACATTGGGATGGGAGAAAAACGGAAAAAAGCAGGAGGAAAAAAATAATAATTTCTTTTTATTAAATCATAAATCATTGCTGATGCTACTCTGCTGACAAGCAGGGACATCACTACTGATCCTCAGTCCCGCCCAAAAAAGTGCACTGTTCTAGCCATTTATACAGTAGTTCAGATCCAAGTTGAGCATCTTTCCTCTAATTCTCTTTTCTTGACATTTTGCAGATATTTGGACATGCTGATCAAGCTGGATCTGAGCTCCGCTCTGAGCGCCTGGATACTGGACTTTCTGAGTGAAAGGCCCCATGCGGTCATGGTGGGGGGTCAGACCTCCAACACCATCACCCTGAGCATCGGATCCCCCCAGGGCTGTGTTCTGAGCCCCCTGCTGTACTCACTATACACACATGACTGTGTGGCCAAGTTCAGCTCCAACGCCATAGTGAAGTTTGCGGACGACACAGTGGTGGTGGGGCTGATCTCGGACAACGACGAGAAGGCCTACCGGGAGGAGGTTGAGGTACTGGAACGCTGGTGCCAGGACAACAGCCTGCTCCTGAACATTGGTAAAACCAAGGAGCTGATCGTGAATTTTAGGAGGAGACAGCAGGGGACACACACACCACTGAGGATAAACGGGGCTACCGTGGACAGGGTGAGCAGCTGAGGATCTGACATGGACAACGCACATAGATTCAGTCGTAAAAAAGGCGAAGCAGCGCCTCTACCACCTGAGACAGTTAAGGAAGTTCAGAGTATCTGGGAAGATACTCCAGTCCTTTTACTCCGTAGCTGTAGAGAGCATCTTGACTGGAAACATCACTGCCTGGTATGGAAACAGCACGGCACAGGACAAGAAGGCCCTACAGAGAGTGGTGCGCTCAGCCGAGCATACCACAGGTATTGCACTACTACCCCTGCAGGTCCTATACAACAAGAGGTGCAAATCCAGAGCCTGCAGAATAATGAAAGACCCTCACCACCCCAACAACAGCCTGTTCAAACTGCTGCGGTCAGGCAAACGCCTGCGAACACCAGCAACTAGGACAGAGAGACTTCGGCTCAGCTTCTTCCCCCAGGCCATCAGAGCCTTGAACACTGAACTCTCCACACACAAGCACACATGAGCACACACACAACACACACACTGTACATGCTCACACACTAGCAGCCACTTTAACATGAGCACACACACACTCATGCTGCACACGCTCACACTTATGGTCACTTTACAAAAGGAAAGGTCACTTTAAGAATAGTATAGTATAACTTGAGATTGTATAATATAGCATTGTATAGCAGTGTACATAAAGACCCAGTGCCTCATCCGTAGCTAACAGTGTATTGCACTACCACAGGACCATAGCATGTCCTACCATGCTCTGTAAATAACTCATGTACATATACCGATATGCCCTACTTTGTTTACTTGTTTTATTGCACAATGTCGTTCTATTGGATTCTTATTATATATTACTATTGTATTATGCACAATCGTTGCAGGCAAGACCCCCCACATTTCATTGTATACTTGTATGCCGTGACAAATAAAACTCTTGACTTGACTCTTGACTTGACTATGCTTGTGGACACCACTGATCCACAACGCACCACAATGCACCACATAGCACAATCCAACTGCTCACTGATTGACTCTGAAGGCACAGCCCTAAAGGAACATGCTACTGTAACACTATGGGCAGGGCTGGACCGGCCCACCATAATCGGTCGGACACCACCCACGAGTACACCATCCTTGTTTGCCCTTATATATGCGTACCTACTATACTATTCCCCCAAACCACTACAAAGCTGGGTAGTAAGTGCCATGGACAAGTGTACCTACCAGTGCAAGTGGACCAGTGTACTCACTCGCTCTTGGCTGAATCTTGTTTTGGGTGGTGATGTAAAAATAAAAACTGCATCATAGCAGGCTCAGGACGGGCAAAGTAGTCTATAGCCTGTTCATCCCTGTCTCTCTCATCCACAACCTGGCTTGACTAGACATACGGAGAGAGATAGAGATGATTACAATGAACTGGTACATTCAGGTCCAGAATGGTTGGAATTCCCTGACAAAGATGTGCAAAAAGCTGTACAATTTAAACAATACCATACTGGTAATGAGCAAATAGTAGTTTATTCAATGAATGCATGGAGCTGTTCCATCTTATTTCATTTGATACTAACTACTCAGTTCATACAGATTTCAAGTATTCAAATATCAATGATGAATATTGCATAAGGTTTACACAGTTAATAGATCACCTTTTTGTTTTATATTCATGTTCAGAGAGGAGTCATAGTTAGATCTTTGTATGTGATTTATATGGCAATTAAATCAATGGTGTGCTTGTTTGTTTGTATTGGGGAGTTTGACCTACAGTTAATGTGCCTACCACGTGAAGGTGCATGCTCAATGCACAGCATAAAAACAATTTGTGTAGGTGGAGACTAGAGCTACTGTAGCCGGTGTGATCTTGCTCTGCATTGTGTTTTCGATTCGACCCCTGTTAAGGGATCGCCCTGAGTGGGAGTTGAACCCTGGTCTCCCGCGTTGCGGGCGGCATCACAGACCACTATACCAAGAGGTGAATTCACTTCTTGATATTGGGTCTGGATGCCTCTGGGGAGTGAGTTTACTTGCAGTACCGCTTAACGTCCACAGCCACTTCACTTACTGTCCCTCGTGACTGTGGATAGACTGCGGTACCCCCGTTACACTACCACAGATAGTAATAAGCAGTGATGCCACAGATTACTTGTAAAAGTAATCTGATTACTGATTACTGATTACTCCTTTAAAAAGTAATCTAAGTTACTTTACTGATTACTTGATTATCAGAGTAACTTAGTTACTTTGAAAGTAACTAGGTTACGAAGTCGTCGTCGTTCCCCCAACAGTTTTTTTTTTAAACGCTTTATTGAAAGTGCATAAATAGTTTTTAACTTGTTTCTCTGCACATAACGTAAATTGTTAAACTACTGCTTCAGCTTCTGTACCATCAAGTATGGTAAAGCAACAGTCTATGATGCTCACAGCATTAGAGCAGCCAGCCAGTGGTTTTACAAAACCAGTGTATCACATCTAACAAATGCAGGCTGAACTATTCAATTATATCAACTGTAACTATTAAATTGTTTTTATAAATGTCTCTCTATAAACATACAATCAGTCTCTCTTTAACATGTAAATTAACTGTAAATCTGGCAAATAAGAGCTTTTGCTCTGCCACCATCAACCCTCCTGTACCTAGTCAAAGCGTCGGCTAGTGTTGTGATTCCAGATGCTTTCAATGTGCTGTTTTTAGCGGTAGACAGTATTTTGTTTCCTCCGCCGTGAAGTAGTGATTGAGGCTACGTTTAGAGGAGCGTTTTGGGGTGGAATTCTGAACAGAAACCGCAAAAGTCATCTTGCGGTTTCACTTTTAACTTTGCCAAGCGTTTTGCGGTGGAATTCTCCGACGACGGAGCCCTGCTGTCACACGATTGGCGCATATGTCACATGACGTGCTGTGAAGACCCGCCCTACTCTGCCTCTGATTCGCAGACTGTGGATGGGGAATGTGATTGAACCAAAGCAGAGTCACTCACAGACAGAGGGACCAGTCACGCCGCGGGACACATTCTTGTATTTAACCCTTTCACTGCCACCAGGGCCGCCTGGGAGAAATGCGAGGCCCTGTGCGAGATTTAACGCGAGGCCCCCCCCCCAAAAGGTTAATTTTTTTTTTTTTTTTTTTTTATACAGTCAACATATTCTTAAATAACAGCGCTGCCCGAGGCGGGGCATGATACAGTCAACATATAGCAAAAGAGAGAGCGAGAGAGAGCTCCCGTTCTACAGTCAATATACAGTGTACAGAGAGAGAGAGAGAGAGACACATTGGAAATAAATTGAAATGCTATTTGGCCCTAAACAGAGAGTACACAGTGGCAGAATACCTGAGCACTGTGACTGAAGATCCTTGAGCACAGCCTAGCCATCGAGAAAGGCCGCCATAGGCAGACTGTGTGTGTTAGAAAGAGAGAGAGAGAGAGAGAGAGAACATGTGTGTTTGTCATGTGTGTGTGTGTGTTAGAGAGAGACTAGAGCATGTATGAGAGATTCAAAAGGACAAAGATCAACACTTAAATCCAAGAGAGAGAGAGAGAGAGAGAGAGAGAGAGAGAGAGAGAGAGAGAGAGAGAGAGAGAGAGAGAGAGATAGAGAGAGAGAGAGAGAGAGAGAGAGATAGAGAGAGAGAGAGAGAGAGAGAGAGAGAGAGAGAGAGAGAGAGAGAGATAGAGAGAGACATTGGAAAGAAATTGAAATGCTATTTGGCCCTAAACAGAGAGTACACAGTGGCAGAATACCTGATCACTGTGACTTAAGATCCTTGAGCACAGCCTAGCCATCGAGAAAGGCCGCCATAGGCAGACTGTGTGTGTTAGAAAGAGAGAGAGAGAGAGAGAGAGAACATGTGTGTTTGTCATGTGTGTGTGTGTTAGAGAGAGACTAGAGCATGTATGAGAGATCCAAAAAGACAACGATCAACACTTAAATCCAACAAGAAGAGGGTCTATACCAGAGAAACCAAAGCAGCAAGGAGCCAATGGCCGACATCAGCTAAATAGGCTAGCCAGGTACTGTGACACCAGGCCACACACAGCTTTGGCCAACGGCCCAACGCTACCCAAGCTACACAAACGACCATTCACACACAGCACATGTCGTATCTCCAAATGTTGTGAAGTAGCATATGTTTTGCCTGGAAAAAAACATCGTTATTAACAAAACATTCGGGAGGGGAAGGAAGGAAGAGTGGGGTAATGTCATGACATCTTACCTGCACGAGGAACGCAGGGCGAAAGGCCGCAACACAGGTCTCCACGTTGACGAAAGGCCTCTCGCTGTCGGGACAAATAAGCTATGGCCAGAGCCTTGTCATGGTGCAGGCCCGACTACATCTTCTGTCAAAGATGATGTCGTAGTCAGAGTGCCAGGGCCTGCTATTCTCAAGGCTAACTGATAGCATCAAACGAACGTTCCCAGCTGACGCTAAACAGCTAACTGGCTAACAGTTAGCTCAATCAGGCACCTGGCTGTATGTAGCCGCATAGCTTGCTTCTGCGTTCTGCAAGCTATGCGGCTACATACAGCCAGGTGCTCTCACCAGGCACACACCGTTAGCTACTAGTAGTACTATATTAGCTAGTCGACCAGTTTGGCTCCAGAGAGAGAGAAAGAGAGATAGGTCAGGTCCACGGCGGGAATATAATCATAGGTTGACTCACCATAACGCAGTATCAACGCGGCGCCAATGGTAAAGTTGGAAGGAGACTTTCTTGGCCCACGGTGTAATTTCTTCTTCTTCTTCTTCGAGTACTTTCCGGCAGACTGGACACCTTTCGGCGTATTGCTGCCTAACAGATTTATCTGCTCACAAGTTCTCTTCTCCTTCTTTTGAAAAGACATCCACTCGCCTCGCTCCTCTGAATAGCGCTGAATTATCTACCTCGTGTGTCTTCTTCTTCTATTTGGTATTACGGCGGTCGGCGGACGGGCCGGAAACACTATCCTAAAATCTGTAGAGCAGCAAATCCGCAGAAACCGGAAAACTGCAGTCTGCAGAGCCGCAGAGGCAGGAAGTCAGACACATTCTACAAACGTGTCTAATGTGAAATATATAAGCATATAAGCAAAACTAGATTTTAGGTCTGTGATGAAAAAGGGCCTCGCGGGAAGGGGGGCCTCGCAAAAAAACAAAAAAAAAATAATAAAAAAAAATAAAAAAAATTAATAATTTTTTTTTTTTTTTTTTTTTTTTTTGCGAGGCCCCCCTTCCCGCGAGGCCCTGTGCGACCGCACTGCTCGCACACCCCCTGAGGCGGCCCTGACTGCCACACCACGTCACTCCCAAAAGAAAAACAGCTCAAAATGTATTTTTGACTGTCGAAAACGAAATAAAATACTGCATTCCGCCTGCATTATGAATTTATGATGAGATAGTAACGAAATAGTAATGCACAGCCACTTGGACAAGTAACTGCAATCAGATTACTGGCTTTTAAAGATTAACGCGTTAGATTACTATTTTCGGGGAAAAGTAATCAGATTACAATAACGCGTTACTTAGTAACGCGTTACTGGCATCACTGGTAATAAGTTATAAGAGTAAGTAATCCATACCATTATATCCTAATAGTTACCTTATTACCATACGTGGCTGAAAATAAACTTTGCTGCCTGTTGTGAATGTGTTTTCCCCTGTAGGCTAACACATAAGTAGGCATACATTTTTGCAGTTGAGCAAACATTTGCAGTTGAATAGGCTATATGTGCTGTCTTTGTATGTCTTCCATCGAGGACCACCTTGGAAATAAGTGTTTTAATTTAGGTGATATCCTCAGGAATACAAATTGGTCAAGATAATTCGTTTTTATGATGTTTTTAATTTCCAAATACAAATCTAATAAAATAAAAAAGCTGTTTTTGCAGTTGAGCTACAGGTGTTGTATATTATACAACATTGTCATGCATCTTTATAAAGGGAACCCTTATCCTAATGATTTTTATAATTAATAATATTATGATGATACGATATATGGACCTAGGTCAGGTCACTCACAGCAATGTGGGCTTAGCTTAGCCGCGATGCTGACAAAATAGCGTTGTTACGGACGGTGTCCTTATGTATGTATATAGAGGGAGTAATGTATGTTATCTGTTGTATATATAGGCATGTTTTGTTTGTTGTTGTCTTGTCTCCCTCTTGTGTCTACATATCCCCACTCTCAGGTGTCTCAGTTCCAGCAACAACAGCAGCAGCAGCAGCAGCAGCAGCAGTAGCAGCTGACGCTTGTCAGGCAATCAGGCTCCACACTCCTTCATATACCCATTTGTGTGCAGTGTTAGTTAGCTCCCTGGTTCGTTTGGTTGTGGTAACTATGCTGTGTCTGTGTGGGAGAGCTCTTTGATGTGTTTTGGTATAGAGCTGAGGCTCTTAGCTAGTTTTGGTGTGAGAGCTGGTCAAAGCTCTGTGTGAGCTCATTGTGTGTGAGAGCTGGTGAAAGCTCTGGTTCATTGTTTGTTAGCATAGGAATTATTGTCAGTGTTGTGTATTTGGTGTAGAGCTGGTACCTGAAGCTCTGGTTTATTGTATTGTATTTAGGTCATTAGTTTATTGCACATTTCTGTTAACATTTGTTCTCTTGTATCACCCAGCCTATGGTGATTGTTTTTCTTTGTTTATTAATCTTTTGTTTCGCACACAGGGACATTAAGGACAGGAAGATACCCTGGGTCTACATTTTGCATCACGTAGGTGACCTACTGTTAAAGACACCAGCCTTAGAAGTGAGCACCACCACCTGTACTTTGGGGCGTCCGCGCCTGTAAGGGGGGGTGGGCTTTTATTTCTTTTTGATATTTCATTTGGTGCTCACTGGTAAGTCCTCCTTGCTCTCTGTGTTGCCGAGTTTGTGTTTGTGAAATACATATTATTATTTTGCAAATTGTTTCTTGTGTTTTGTGTCACTGCACCCTCACCTATCCTGTCTGTGGCCTAGTGTTGCATCTCCCCACTGGGGTACGTAACAAACGTTAACTAGTTAACTGCATTAGCTACAATGCCAATAGCTTATGCTGCACTATTTGACATTGACTGACTGAGAGACCACCAGCAGTAGTTGACGGTCTCACTTTATGATAGCGTTATTACGAGTAGTAAGATATGTGATTGGGCCAGCCCAGTGTCAGTCACTACCAATGGGCCACTGTCCCAGCCTAGTAGTGGGCCAGTCGTTGACCAAACTTTTTATGTATAAAGAAAATATTTTTTTTGTAGTCATTACGTTTGGGTGGCACTGCTATAATTGATTGATTGATTGAAAACTTTAATTAACAGATTGCAGAATGGGTACAGTACAGTACAGCTCGATACACACAATTGTTAAGGGGATGCAGACCAGAGAAAGACTTTCGTCTAGTTTACATCAGGGTCCCCCATTTTCAATTCATAATGAGATTCATGACATACACAAGATACAGATATAATTAATCTAATCTAATCATCTATTCTAATCATGACATTTATGACATACATGACATACAGATATACAGTACTGTTACATTTGTGACATACAAGATATGCAAATATACAGTACTGCTAAACAGATCCTAACAGTAAATATACTTTACGGGGGCCAGTTTTGAATTGTAGCCTCCCGTAGGTGCTCTTTGAGAGCGGTTTTGAAGGTGGGTAGTGATTACTTTTTTTTTTACGGCTGTGGGTAGGGCGTTCCACATTGATGTGGCATAATTACGGAACATGTTTAGTCCCTTCTTTGAGCCGAATCTGGGTTGGACATGATTTGTGGAACTCCCTCAGGTGTTGTGGTCGTGGTATTCACTGACCTTTGGGAAGTATTTCGACATGTACATGGGTACCTTGGTGGTGTAGTGTATCTTGTAGACCAGGTCCATTGCAAGTTGCTGTACTCTGTCATCTACTCTAAGCCATCCTAGGTTGTCAAAATGGGCAGGGGTGAGGTGGGTTCTAGGAGTAAGGTCAAGCAGTAGTCTGACCAGTTTGTTTTGTGATGTTTGTAATCTTGTTTTTAGTGCCTTTGAGGTGCTTTGGTACCATGAGGTGCAAGCATAGTCCTAGTACCCTTGAATGAGTGCTCCTGTTAAGAGTCTTCAGCGTATTTTTGTTTACCAGAGAGGAGATCCGGTACAAGAATCTTGTTCATTGGTTGACTTTTTTTATTACATTGGATGCCATCTGCGTGCCCTCCTGTCTCCCTGTCTCCGGCGGTCTCGTAGTGTTGACCGGAGTGCTGGACGTCCCGCGATGATGTCGGGGAGGTTGCGACCCTCTCTGCGCCGCCCCCTATCTCCCTGGCTCCGGCTGTCTCGGAGCGATGACCGGAGTGTTGAACGTCCCGTGATTAGGACTGGGAGGACGCAACCCTCTTTGCGCTGCCCCTGTGCCTCAAATAGATTCGGTATCAGCTCTATCTTTAATCTTTCAAAATGTTCAGTTGCTATCGCTATCAGCTCTATCTTACATTTTTCAAAATGTTCAGTTGCTATTGCATGCACTCATCTGTGTTTCACTACACACATGAGTGCATGCTTACCAACTGTCAGTCTGCAACACTACTATCACTGACATCTAAGAAGGGAGATCCCCCCTTGAATGGCCCTTCTAATGTTTCTCTCCTCCACACTGCCTGTGGTGCATTTCCCCTATTGTTAGGTTTTAGTGAGTTTTTCCTTAACTTCGCATGGGGTATGTCTGGGAGTGTTTGCATTCATTCATTTATTTGCATTTATTTTAAATTTGTTGGACCTTATGATGCTCTTGTTTTGTTCTTGACTTATTGTTATGTTTCTTCTTGACTTGTTTAAAGAAGACGTGTCCGGCCCATGGGGACATTAACGTGTGTTGTCGGGCCTTACAAATACATTTGATTTGATTTGATCTTGTCACAGGAAAGATTTGCCTCTAGGATGGAACCTGTATGCAATTTCATCTTTCCTTGTGACAATATTGTCACCCACTGTAACAGAGAAGCCGTTGGTTCAAGTTTCAAGTTTCTTTATTAGTTGTCATACAAAAATACCGAAAAAATAGATAAGTAAAAAATAGAAGTCTAAAGTAAAAAATAGAAGTCTAAAGTACGTAACAAGTGTAAACAAAAGTGTTCAAAACTAAAGTGTTCAATATACATATACAATACAGAGTAGGATATTTTTTTTAACTGAGTTACAATACAATATAAAGTACAATGCAGAAATGGGATGAGGTACAACTTAGGGTAAGGTGCAATGAGGTATGAGGTATGAGTTCTAGTGCAAATTTCTTTACCAATAAATATAAATATAAAGTGTGTTTAGTATCTAAAGTGGGTAAAGTGGGTGCTACAGTGAGTTGTTTATTTAAGTGAGTGTGTGCGTGTGGATGTGTGTGCAGTGAGTGTATTTGATGGTTTGTTACATAGTGTTATTGTCAGAGTCTCTCTGTGCTTGCCATGAGACTCCGGTATCGCTTGCCTTGGTCTTGCTGAGTTTGTTATTTGATCTGAAGATAATGGACTCAGTTTTACCCAGGTGTGATGATAGTTTGTTATCAGCGAGCCAGGTGCTTCTGCCGAGTTCTGAGCTGAGGGTTTGTTCAACCTGTAACTTGTTCTTGTCAGAGACCAGCAGGGCTAAGTCGTCCGCGAACAGGAACAAGTTGCAGTCACAAGCTGATGACATGTCATTTGCATAAATTAGGAACAGTAACAGTCCTATTATGCTTCCTTGTGGAACACCACAGTTCACTGGGAGGGTAGGGGGGTAGGGTACCATTTACCTCTACCATCTGTTCTCTCCCCTCCAGGTAGGATTGCATCCAGCTCACTGATAAACTATCAAAACCAATTGCTTTTAGCTTGTCAATCAGAATGGAGTGATTGACAGTGTCAAAGGCCTTTTGGAGGTCCAGCATGACCATGCCGCAGTATTTGCTCGCATCCACCTCTTGTTTGATGTGGTCGTTCAAATAGAGAATGGTAAATGGCTGCTTTTTTATATAGTGCCTTTATCCAAAGCGCTTTACAATTTGTTACTCACATTTTACCAATTCACTCACACATTCACACACCAACGGCGGAGGCAACCATGCAAGGTGCCAACCTGCTCATCGGGAGCAATTAGGGGTTAAGTGTCTTGCTCAAGGACACATTGACACGCTGCCCGGGAGGAGCGGGAATCGAACCGGGAACCTCCGGATTGCCAGACGACTGCTCTACCTCCTGAGCCACTGTCGCATGTGTCAGTGGAGTGGGATGTTCTGATATAATAATCCTACCTAACAGTCGAGTTTCAAACAAAATACACACCTATTGTATCACATTACCAGGTCCTAAAACCAATGATTTAAGGAGATCTTTTATTAACTCTTTGGAATAACCTGGCTCAAACCCTCTGCTGCATTTACAGTAGATTCACTTTTAAAAATAATCTTAAATTGTTTTTAACACTGTAAAGTATTTTAGTTTTACACTGTAATGTAATTTTAGCTATCTTAATTGTTAGTTTCATTATGCATTGTCTGTACTGACTTTTAATAATTTAGTTTTTGCAATAATAATTCTTTTTTGTATGTTTTTTTGTGTGTGTGGACCCCATGAAGACTAGCTCGTTGCTATGGCACCAGCTAATAGGGATCTAGGGCTGACCTTCGAATTCTTCTTTGGAATTCGAAGCTTCGAGGCCGAGATTCAATTTTAATTAGAAGCTTCGAGATAAAACAAAATTATAATAATTTATATATATATATATATATATATATCTTTTTTTTAATGTTGTGGGACTTGTACATAACAACTTTGTCAGTGCTGTAAAGTTTAAACCTTTTTAAATCTTAGACAAACGAAACACTGCTTTCATGAAATGTTGTAAGCCGTCATTTGAGGCTTTATAAAAGCAGCACAATGAACACAAATTTGTCAGTGCCGAGTCCGACCTCATCTTAAATAACAAACAGCATTGCTTGTTGTAGCAAAGAGAGGCAGAGTTGATTTTGAAAAAATTAAAAAATAAAACATCACTTACATAGGCGATCTGAGTGAGGGGCAAAGACAGGGGCGGTTCTAGCATCAGACCTTTAGGGGGGCTCAGGCCCTAGAGCAGTATCATCATTTCACAAAATGCCAAGGTATGACAAGGGAGGGGACAGGGGGGGGTGAAGGGGGGGTCTCCCACCCTTGGTGGATTTCTTTTGTCAAATCAGTTGTGCAATAGTACATTTTGGTGAGTAGTTTCTATACAATTCACTTATGACATTTAGGTAACATTAACACTTTGAATGCCGACATCGTGTATTGTCGTTTGATTTTTTTATTAGCTATCTGAATTCATATTTCATCAACCGAGTCTCCCGTTGGTACAGCAGACCCTCTAGGAGCTCAGATGGGACGCCCCCTATAGTCTATCCCTGTGTAACTGCAGGTCAGTCGATTACACTGGGAGATCCCTGTGGCGGGAGCCAACTGGCTCCATTGTGCTGGCGAGCCGTCTGATGATGAGGGATCTGATCGCGAGTTGGAAAGCAGCCTGGAATATATATTTACAGCAGCCAATAATCAATCAATAAACACGATCGATATTTGGAATGGCGATCAGGAATTGCAATAATCTTTTTGGAGAACATCTGATCTAAGATAAGGAGTCTAGGTTACCAGTTTTAGGATAATCAGACCTGTATTCACTGAGATATTAGCATGTGCCGTGTGTGTGTATGTGTGTGTGTGTGTGTGTGTGTGTGTGATCTTGAGGAAATGGATAATAGATTTTTCAGCCCGCCTCTATAGCGTGCATAGGTACACATATACTATCGATAATCTAGCGTTTATTTGAAAACGATTCATAAATAGGCCGACAAATGACAACGTGTCTAGTGTATTCGAGAATATTCCAATAAATGCCGTTTATGGGGGAATCTTAAAATTTTCAGAACATTTTCGAGAGAACGATAGCTTTTCGAAATGCTATAAAAAGGATATGAACCGATTAAAAAACAATCTATTTCGACAATGTTGACTGCAAACAAGTCATTGATAAGCGACGGGCAGATTAGACACAGCCATAATTTAAAACATAGATTATGCGTTTTTACCGCTAACATTGAAGTGGATGATGGCATTCAACAGGGTAAAAAGGTAAACAAGTCCAGCACTTACGGTGTTAACACTTTGATTGCCTAAGGCTAAATTCATGATATACCATAGGTTGCCAGCTCTATTTGTCTATGGAGAAGTTCCCCTTCTTTGCAGAGCTATAACTTTTTAAATTCTATTGCTAAATTGCCATTATTAGGGCCCATTCAATGTCCTATATGTATTGTTCAGGGTGAAGCAACATTACACTTTTTCATTCACATATTCATACTAAAGTATGGTCTAATGCAGGGGTGGGCAATTATTTTTCCCGGGGGGCCGAATGAGCAACTGAAAATATGTTGGGGGGCCGGGCCAAAATTCCAAACTCAATTATGCATAATATAAATTTTATTTCTATATAAAAAGCAGTAAATGGCATTGTTTTGACCCCTGGTAAGAGTGTATGTTATTATTTGGCAATTAAAAGGTGAGGTTAGCTTTCAAAAATATAATTTATTCAAATAGAATTTATTTCCAAAATGATAAACAAAATGTGAAACATTAATAACAAAGGGCATTTTGAGTTTCATATACTATTGAAACAAGGATTTTCTTAGCTTTCTAAAGACATCACATCATCTTATAGCAAAAATAAACAAGACATGTCACTGAACTGTGTAAAGAAAAGTGTCCCAGTTTTGTAGCCTTTTTTACTTTACATGCCTATATTAAACATTTAATGTTTTCAGAACTGTGCAAAAAAAAGAAAAAAAAATATCAAGTGTCCCATTTCACTTGTTATATTTCCACATTTTAGTGTTCTTCAGTTCTTTTTTTTTCATTCAGTGTGAGAAATCCAGTCTCTGTTGAGCTTTAACAAGTCCATCAAAGTCAGGTTGCATGTCTGAGGTGGAGATGCGAAGCAAAGCTGCCAGATGTTCATCAGTGAGAGAGGATCTGTACCTGGACTTGGTAAACGTCATGACTGAGAATGTCTGTTCACATATGTAGGTGGATCCAAAGAGAACCAACATCTTCTGAGCATGTCTCCTAAGCGTATACTGTGCGTGTGAACGTTGACATAAAAAAAAAAAAAAAGTAAAAAAAAAAGAAAATATTAATTTTTTTTTTTTTTTTTTTTTTTTATGTGATCTTTCGCGGGCTGGTCAGAATCATCCCGCGGGCCGGATCCGGCCCGCGGGCCGTACAATGCCCAGGTCTGGTCTAATGTATAAGTATGTTTTCATCTCTTTCTGCAGCTTTCTCCAGAACGTGATCTATAGCCCCAAATGCATTATATTGATGATGAAATACAGTTTGATGGCAATCGGCGCGATATAAAAGATTCCAACTAGACATGGTTCTAGAAGTTACTACACGTCATCTGATGATGACCGGATGGGCGAGGGGGCGTTTATAATTCCGTGGGCAACATTATACCATTCATCTAGTGTGGGTCATATGTTCATCAGATCAGTTAGTATAGGAGACATTGAAAAATAACGCTGAATCTTACCGTATCTTCCTTGCGCCGTTGTGCGATGAGTGTGGAACAGACATTTTCCTATTATGGGATGTAGAAATATCGGGTCCATTTCCAGCTTGTATAATAGTATATACGTCCAAATCATGTTGTTTATCGAGTTATTGGCAACGGATCGCTATGTATTGTGACGAGCTAGAGTGCCGGAACCTATACCGAGTGCCCGGAAGTAATATGGGTGAATAGCACATCGTCCAAGTAACTTCCTCTTTGGCGATTGCGCCGATCGGCCACCAGATGGCGCTCTTGAACCGCTAGAGGGTTCAGTGGGGCTTTTTGGTGGGTCTCAGGCCAGCGGATGGGAAATATGAATCCGATCACAGATTTTTGAAATATTGATATCAAAGACGAGTTACGGCGTCTTCGGCAACTTGAGCATGGCGGGGAAGGACGCCTAAACTCGTCTTCTGGCAGTTAAAGTGTTAACACTTTCAGTGCCGGTCCGTGTTTTCCTTTTTATGCCGTTGATGCCACGGTCCACGGCCCATGTAACGTTAATATCGCCTAATCTATGTTTTAAATTATGCTATGTGTCTAATCTGCCCATCGCTTATCAAAGAATCATTTTCCAGTCAACATTGGCAAAGCAGATTGTGTTTTTATCACTTCATTTCCTTTTTATAGCATTTTGAAAATCACTCGGTTTAGAAGAAAACACAACACATTCCATGATAATCGCCTTTTACTGGAATATTCCAGAACGTTATCATTTGTCGGTCTATTTATGAATCTTTTCAAATAAACGCTAGATGGTCGATAGTATATGTGTGCGCACGCACGCTCGTGCCGTGCGCTGATAATCGCTGCTATTATTTCCTCATGGCTTTTACAGTGAAACAGCCATATCACATATAGTGGAAACGCTTATATCTCCATGAAAACGAGTCTGATTATCCTAATACTGATAACATAGATTCCTTACCTGACATCAGATGGTATCCAAATGGTATATTCCAATTCCTGATCACCAGTATAGTATATTGTACAAGTATATTGATCCAACGTGTGTACAGTATAACCCATGATCGCCGCGGCTCAGAGGCTCCAGAATGAACTCTGGTAACTCCGGCTGCATGGGTGAGAAGTAAAATGTGGACTGGAATATTTTTTTTCCGCCATCCATTTTCATTGAGTCCATTCCAAAAGGGTGATTTACCATCTGGGAGACGATAGGGGGCGCTTTTTTCACATCTGATCGCCGGCGGCCCCTGGATCTCCAACGGTAGGCTCGCGTGATGCAATATGATTTCAGATCGCTAATACAAAAAGAAAAAAATAAATCAGAGAAAAGCCGTGACGTGGCTTTAAACGTCACAATCGTAAACCCGAGATTAGCCGTGAGTGGCGCTCAAAGTGTTAATGTACAAAGGAGACAACTACAGTATGTAAGTTGTAAACATATTATTATTTTTTTTATTCCAGTCGCTCATAATGATCATGATCATATTACGGAGCACTCACTGCGTTCGAGAGAGAGGGAGAGAGATACTCACATTTTCGTATACATCTATGGGAAAAATACATTTCCAGTGAGTGAAGGTTTGTTCAAATCATGAGGGAACAAAATACTTGAGGAAACTATTTTGAGGCCACTTCTATTTTGAAGCCACAAAATATTATTTTGAGGCCCCAAATTGATTAATTTGAGATAACTAAATACATTTTGAGGTAACAAAATACTATTTTGAGGCCACGACATATTTTTTTTATAAATTTTTGCGTGGAAGCAATACGCTTTTGTAGCAAGCAGATTAGCTGGGCTAGCTAGCTAACATTAGCTGAACTGACATTAGCTTGATAGCTAACTAGCGAATAGCATCAGCTAGCTAACATTAGCTTACTTATTATTACACCAACACCATGGAACTAATGACCAATTTGACAACGTTCTCTGTCAGAATAGTCAGTAATTCTATATAGTGCTAGCTAAAGTTTCAACATACTTGTCTTGTTGCTCATCAACCATACTTGTCTTGTTGCTCATCAACCCTGGCAAATTCACTATTACTAAACTAGTTACAGTAGCTAGCTAGCTAGTAGCTACATCTGCTTCCACATCTTGTGTTGAATGTCGGACTGGGACTTGACATGATGTTACAATGACGTTTTATTTTTTTGTATAGTTAACCAATGACGTAAACAGGCTACTACCGGCAATCCATGTCTGTAATAATAATAATAATAATAATAATAATAATAATAATAATAATAATAATAATAATAATAATAATAATAATAATAATAATAATAATAATAATAATAATAATAATAATAATAATAATAATAAAACAAAAATAATAATAATAATAATAATAAAACAAAAATAAAAACAATACAAATGTAAAAAAAATATATATATATTTTTTTATCTTAGCGGGGCTCAAATTATATTTAGGGGGGCTTCATCCCTAGAACCGCCACTGGGCTAAGATACAATAAAACATTTCCCTCCCGATGAGCAGGTTGGCACCTTGCATGGTTGCCTCCGCCGTCGTGTGTGAATGTGTGAGTGAATGGGTAAAATGTGAGTAACAAATTGTAAAGCGCTTTGGATACATTTTTTGTACATTTTACACGTTTTCCAGGACGAGTGAGAACCCTGAACACGGTATCGATCTTCTTGTCTGATTCTGGAGAAGAGCGAATTTCCCATAATGTTGGCATTTTCCTTTCAGTCAGTGGAGGTTTCTCTATGACCACACGTGAAACACAAATTCACTCATAATTCATAATTATTATTAATTTACATATATATATATTATATTCTTTTTAATTATTATTATTATTTATTTATTTATTAGAAATGTTTTCCTCTGTTTTTTATTTATTTATTTATTTATTTTTTATTTATTTATTTTATTTTCTTCAAAAATTGCCAAATTGACAGCTCTGAGCTCAGGCCTGCACTGCACTACTGCAGTAATGGCTGCAATTCTGCACAGGTTGACCCGGGATTAAATAAATAATAAATAATAGCCAATCAAAATAGGCTATTAACGTCATCTAAGCACGGCCCATGCATTTAAACTCTTGCCATTGAATGGGGGATTGAATGATTGACAGCCTTGAAATCCAATCAGAGAATGTTGCCATCTCTGCTGCTCTGCAGCTACACAGAGGTTGAATGATTGACTGCCTTGAGATCCAATCAGAGAATGTTGCCATCTCTGCTGCTCTGCAGCTACACGGAGGGGCTGCGTCTCCCCTCGCGGGATTGATTGATTGATTGAACATTTTATTAACAGAGCGGCCATGTTCGAAACCTCTATATTAGTGTATCTAACATTTAGCACTTTAAGAGCAACTTATTTTTCGCCGGCGGGACATTTACTGAGGACCAGCACAAAGTGTGGATATTATGATTTAACAAGTCTATCTGTCCAGGACGATGACAACATTATTGCAGATAAGAGCAGGCAGCCTAGCCGTTTCTAGCTTGGATGCTAATAACTACTGTACTAACGTTATCACGCTAGCTTGGATGCTAACTAACGTAATTAAGCTGGTCATGGTTCATGGTGAGCTGTTTGTGTTATAACGAGACAGCAAATTAATGAATGAATGAAAACTTTATTTAACAGATTGCAGAATGGGTACAATACAGTACGGCTCAATACACACAATTGTTAAGGGGATGCAGACCAGAGCAAGACTTTCGTCTTGTTTACATCAGGGTCCCCCATTTTCAATTCATATTGACATTTATGACATACACAACATACATGACATTTATGGCATATGAACTCAATAGCCCGCCGTGGCAATGGGACAATGGGATTGACCGATATGTTTACCAATATTCCAATGTACAGTTTTTCTGTACCATTGACTCAGAATGGTCTGTTTTATTGAAATCGTCACAGCAGTATAGTTTGTTTATACTGTGTGTGTGTGTGTGTGTACTGGAATGAGTGCATGTGGGATTGATGTGGTGATACTTCTTGACTTGTAGCCTATTGTGTCTTGGCAGTAAAGCTGTGAGTACAGTGGTGAGTCCAGGGTGGACATTTACCATGCATTTTATAAGCTCGTTTTGCATGAAATTGCAAAGAAATTGCATGTAGATGTGTTTGAAACAGTGAGGATGAGAAATGGTCTGATCTTGCTGTAAACAAATAGTTTTTGATTTGCCTTCTTGACTAAGCTATTGTTGTGATGTGTGTAAGTGAGGTGTGTGTCAAGAGTTACTCAAAGGTATAAATTACTACTAGTGCCTGTTTTTAACTGTAGTGTCTGTCTGCTGTCTTCATAACCACACTGGGTCTGTACTTCTTTATTAAATTTTTTTATCTCCCGTCCTCCCCAATTTTTGAACTCACCAGCCACTACTGACACACACATTGGGGGATGTTTTATAAATATAATATAATAATTTGTGCTTCACCAAAAAATTTGGTCAGCAGCCTCCACTGCTTTCAGTGTACTGCATTTGACGTAGTGTACTCACTCTGAGGAAGGTGAGATCTCGGCTGCGGTCAATGCTGGTGATCTCCAGGTTGCCCATCACCACCTCGCAGTTCTCGTAGTACTTCCTCAGGGTGCGGTACTGCTGTTCCAGGTCCGACAGAGTACTCAGCTTGTTCTCTGTGCCGGTACATACTACAAACAGACAAGGAGAAGGACACAGTGTTAGATATGTTGCTCAGCTTGTTCTCTATGCCGGTACAGTACATACTGCGAACAGACAAGGAGAAGGACACAGCGTTAGATCTGCTGTACTTCGAGGTGCCGTTTATCCCTTTCAAGATGAAGAGACTGTTCTCTGATATTCATTAGTCAACAGAGCTGAGAGGTATACCAAAGTACACCAGTATGGATCCATGCAACGGTATGGATTTTTACTATATCATTATCCACAATATATAGATATTGTATACTGTATATATATACGTACTGTATAATACAAAATATAAATCCTTGCAGTACTAAAAAAAGTCAAAGAAAATAGAAATGTTTAATGAAATAGCACCATGGCAATTATATTACAAGTTAATGACTATCTGATGGGTAGACCACAGTATGTGCGCTTACGGAGCTGTGTGTCAGACAGACTGCTCAGACACACCGGGGCACCGCAGGGGACAGTCCTCTCTCCCTTCCTCTTCACCGTCCACACTAACGACTTCCACTATCGGTCAGAGTCCTGCCACCTTCAGAAGTTTTTTGTCACATGGTGCGATAAAAACCACCTGCAGCTAAATGTGGCAAAGACCAGGGAACTAACTGGTGGTGGAGCTGGGGAGGAGGAGGAGTGCACCTGTGACCCCCGTTTCCATCAGGGGAGTCGATGTGGACATGGTTGAGGAGTACAAATACCTCTGTGTGCACATCGACAACAAACTGAACGGGTCAAAACACGCAGAGGCACTGTACAAGAAGGGCCAGAGCTGACTCTACTTCCTCAGAAGGCTGAGATTGTTCAATGTCTCGTACAAGGATGTTGAGGATGTTCTATGAGTCGGTGGTGGCGGGCGCCTTCTTGTACGTTGTGACCTGCTGGGGCAGTGGACTGAGAGCAGGGGACACAAACAGGCTGGATAAGCTGGTCAGGAAGGCCAGTAGCATGGTTGGGGTGGAGCTGGACTCCCTAGTGAGGGTGGCGGAGAGGAGGAGCCTTGCTAAGCTCCAGGCCATCAGGGAAAACCCCTCCCACCCACTATACACAGACTTGGCTGACAGGAGGAGCATGTTCAGTGCTAGGCTCACATTACCTAAATGCAGCACTGAACGGCACAGGAAGTCCTTTATTCCAACAGCCATCAGACTATACAATGCATCACTGTGCCTCACTGCATCACTGAGCACAGAGTGACAGTTACCATATTCCTGGACTCTTACTTTTGAAACAGCACTGTGCAATTTATTTACTGTATATTTTATGCCATTTTTATTCTATTGTATTATATTCTTATCCTAGGCAATTTGATTTGTTTTGTTATTCTTATTTGTGACCTGTTCTGTCTAAATGTTTAATGTTGAGCGATTTTCAGTGTAAAATTTCCCTCGGGATAATACAAGTATTTCTATTCTATTCTATTCTAATGACATATAAATTACTCACTATTACAGTCATATCACATTGTAATTTGTACTGTTAAACTAAATACCATCAAATAGTAGCAGTACTGTCTATCTGTATGTCGTGTGTGTCATATATGTTATGATGAATTGAAAATGGGGGACCCTGATGTAAACAAGACAAATGTCTTTCTCTGGTCTGCATCCCCTTAACAATTGTATGTAATTGAGCTGTACTGTACTGTACCCATTCTGCAATCTGTTAATAAAGTTTTCAATCAATAAATCAATCAATCAAACAAAGGTCTGTCCCATTGTATACCAATCAATGGGATATATTGCATGTTGACCTGCATTCTTTCAAATGTATATAATTAATCATTAAAACAGATGTGTAACAAATAAGAAATACAAATTCCACAGAAGGCATTAAATAATTATTATTTTCAATCATTTCACAATAATTGCATAATTGTGTTTGAATATCTGAGTAATTAAAGTAATTATACATTTGTCCAAAATAGCTGGTTCAGATATGGTTAAGCAGCTGCCCTGTGATCAGATTAATCCATATTATTTATTTTTCCGACATCAAATGCGTAATTTCTTATCGTACAAATATTGTCATATTTATTTTAATTATGATTAAGTAATTAATTCCAAGGAGGCCTGTAGCGTTAACATGAAGGCATCACTATGAGAACACAGTCCATCAAGTTAATAACATTTTAAATTAGTAAATCAATCATAAGTGTGCTCCTCAGCACTCTTAAATCTGCTCTCAGCCACGCTCAAATCTGATCTCAGGAAAATTTGGGGACTCGCGCTACCAGCCCTAATATGTCTTTAAATGTTTGGAAATGTTTGGTTGTAAATTCATTCGGGAATGAGGCCCAATGGTTGTTCAGATATTCACTTAAATCATTTACATATGCCTCTTGGATTCAATATCAATGGTCACTTAAATCATAAGTGACATATTCATTCTTCTCTTTACTGTAATACCAAACATTCACTCTACACGTGCATGTGTGAGATTTTAGGATAACTCACAATGTAAGATCACACCTTTAGACGAGGGGGGGCGAGGGGATAGGAAAGATGAATGAATGAATGAATGAATGAATGAATGAATGAATGAATGAATGAATGAATGAATGAATGAATGAATGAATGAATGAATGAATGAATTTATTCACACACACACACACACACACGATACATTTACATGCGAGTATCCTCATGTGATATCAATGTCACAAATTGTGTGCATGTGCCAGGTCTCCCAAGAAGCTATTTAAAGCTTTTGGAGGGAGCCTGATCACAGATACAAACAGAATATAAACAACAAAACAATAACAAAAAACAAAACAAAACAAAACAATACAACATGGGTAGGTTTACACACCTACCTACTAACTGACATATAACAGAGATACATAATACAGACAATTTTATTCCTAAGTTATAATTTTAATTAGAGATATGATTTTAGCAGTTCCTCTTTCAGTGATTTTTTAAAGGTTTTAAAAGTATTAGTCATTTTTAGATTTTCGTCAAGCTTGTTCCAGATCTGTGGACCCCTGCATGCTATGCTTAGGCTAGCACAATTGAGCCTTCTCCTCTTGCCAGATATAAGATGCTTATTTCTTGTGTTGTGGATGTGCAGTGGTTGGCAGACTGGGACAAGCTCAGACAGTCTGTGATTCATGTTGTTGACAACTTGATACATAATAAATGCGTTTTGATGAATGTTAAATTCAGCGAGCCTCAGGAGACTAAATCGATGGAACAGAGGCTTTGAGGGCGCTCTATACCCGGACCATGACAGCACTCGTAGTACCCTCTTTTGTAGGCTTTCTAGTTTCTTGAGATGGCTGGGGTATGTGTTGCACCATATGACGTTACAGTAATTGATGAGGGGTTCAAACAGGGTTTTGTATAAAGTGAGAAGGGCGGGCGGTTAGGTGGCCGAGCGGAGATTGCGTTCGTCACCAACCCCGGAGCTGTGAGCTGGATTCGCCTGTTCGAATCCAGCTCACAGCTCCGGGGTTGTCACCAGCTTGGCTGGCCGTCTGCACTAATACAATTGGCTGTATTAGAGGGTGGGAGAAGCTGGCGGGGTGGGTCCGGGTCGTTGTAAACAGCGACTCCTACAGTTCGGTCGGGGCGCCTGCTAAGCGCGGATAGGACTTGAGGGGGATAGTGTGATCCTCCCACACGCTACGCCCTCTCGATGAGAATCCGTGCTGCCAGGTGAAAAGAAGCGGTGATTGGCTGGACGTGTGTCGGAGGAAGCACGTGGTAGCCTCCACTCTCCCAGGTGATCTGACTGTGGGGGGTAAGTGCGCAGCGACCAGGAAGGGACTGGGAATTGGCATACGACTAACATTGGGATGGGAGAAAATCGGAGGAAAATGGAGGGGGGAAAAGATCAATAAAAAAAAAAAAAATAAATAAAGTGAGAAGGGCAGGCAAGGGAAGAAAATGACGTATTTTGCAGAATAAGCCAACATATTTGGACAGTTTTGTTTGTAGATATTTTATGTGGCATTTGAAGTTGAGTGACTCATCGATGATGACCCCCAGGAATTTTGTGGACACCACTCTTGACAGCTCCTTTCCATTTATTTTTATGCACATGTGATGTGTGCGCATCCAATTTGAGTGGAAGACAATGAAATTTGTTTTGCTGAGATTTAGTGATAATTTGTTGCATTTGAACCAGGTGTCCACTTTTTGTAGTTCTGTATTGAGTAGATCTTGTAGCTCGAGTGGATTTTTATGTGACAGAAACAAATTAGTGTCATCAGCGAATATTACTTTGTGCAGTAGTACAGATGAGTTGACAAAGTCATTTATATAGAGAATAAATAGTAAAGGCCCTAGAATTGACCCCTGGGGGACCCCATATTTGATGTCCATTTTTATTGATTTGTGATTTTTTATATCGACGTACTGTTGCCTACCATGTAAATAGCTACTGAACCAGTTGAGAGCCAGACCCCTTATGCCATAATGGTGTAGTTTCCCAAGTAGAATGGTGAAGTCAATGGTGTCAAAAGCCTTTGATAGATCCAGGAAAACGCCCACCCCACAATCACCCTGGTCAATGGCATCATGTATTTTTTCTATGCGGTCTAATATTGCCATGTTTGTAGTTCTCTTTTTCCTGAAGCCGTATTGTGAATTGGTGAGTATATCTAGCTTGGTGGTGTATTCGCTTAATCTATTGTACACAACTCTCTCATAGACTTTGGATAGAGCTGGTAACACGGATATTGGACGGTAATTATTAATACTATTTTTGTCACCTGATTAATATATGGGTATTATTCTCCCAATTTTGATGTTTTTTGGCACTACACCATGTAGTAATAGGGCGGGCCATACTTTTTTTTTTTTGGAAAATCAATCGAGTGGGGTGTCTAAAATATGTGTTTTTTTGTGGGGAATTCAAATATGGGATTCTTTTTCTAATCGGATAACTCCTACCTACATTGTTTTGGATTTCAAAATGGCAGATTTGACAATTTTTCACCCCTTGGCCATACATGGATGCCAACATGAATCTGAAGGAAATCCTAACATGCAAGGTGTCTAAATGATGTGTTTCTTAATGGGGAATTCAAATATGAGTTCATTTTTGGGATAGGATAACTTTAACCTACATCATTTTGGATTTCAAAATGGCAGATTTTACCATTTTTCACCCCTTGGCCATACATGGATGCCAACATGAATCTGAAGGAAATCCTAACATGCAAGGTGTCTAGATGATGTGTTTCTTAATGGGGAATTCAAATATGAGGTAATTTTGGGGATAGGATAAATATAACCTGCATAATTTTGGATTTCAAAATGGCTGATTTTACCATTTGAACCCATTGGTATTGTATTACAAAATTGCAAAGATAAAAAATATATGGGAAATCATTTATAATGACAAAGCCATCAAATTTATTAACAAGTGAACTGTATATAACTGGATACAACTCCAAAGATCAATAATAATAATAATAATACTAACAATAATAAATTGTATTTGTAATGCACACAAACACCTAAGTGCTAAATCTCGATCTCCTGACTTCTTGAACTTTGCCAGGTTCCAATATCTTGATTGGACTCATTCTTGGATGGCAAGATCTCCTACTGTACTGCTTTAGCCACCAACCTACAAACACAAACTTAAAGTCAACGTCAGCCATAAATAGGTGAGCTCTTTCCAGAACTACTCAGCAGAAACCTCTGTAACCATTTAAACAAACGTCTCAATGTATTGAGAAAATCCATGGGGCTCCATCAATCCTCTATCTTCTTAAATTTGATCAGGTTGCACAAGTCCTGCTTGGATTAATTCTTGGACATCAGCCTCCTGCTGGTCTCCTGAGCCCTGATCCCTCCATCCCTTTTTTCTTGTGAAAAGTACTTAACAGAGGCCTCAGTCACCATTTTAACAACCCTCTCGATGCTTTATGTGTGGCAAGGCCAGTCGAGAACCTCCATGGGGGTGTTGATTAAGTTCTTCACCTCGGAGGTGCTTAGGGAGCAGGTGAGAGGTGGCTCTGACAAATCTTCTGACCAGCTGATTAAGCCACCAATGCTGGAAGCGTCACTATTGATGTGAGGTGTTCTTCTGATCCTGACACAGGAGTCTCCCAGCTGAGTGTCTGGATCTCTCCACCCCCTCAATTCTCTCTTTTTGATCCTCAGAGCACAGCAGTGTTTGGAGGATGGCTTCACTGTGGGCATACCAAGCAGATCTTCTCACAGTTGGCATCACAACATCCAGCACCTCCTTCCTCTGAGACTTGAGGCAGTCCAGCTGAAACAGGATGTGCCTAGGCCCTTCGATCCAGGAGTGCTTGACCTTCATGTTGAACCAACATGGATAATACACTCCAATGATGAATTCCACAATGCATTGTAGATTATTCAGGTTCTTTCTTTTAAGTTGATGCTTTGACACCCAGAGCCTGAGGAGTCTGTTTGCTGTGGTGAGCCAGCGGCTGTGGTTTACCGGTCCAATCTCCAGCAGAGCCAGCCTTGCAGAAAGCACTCCATCCCTGATTGCACAGACCAGCTTATAGCCATAGTGTTGATCAGTTGAGAGATCTTGAATGATCTTCTCAGGCAGCTTGATCAGCGGAGGGCCAAGAAAGATCCTGGTGAAGTTAGGATTGATCTCCAAGTCTGTAACAGAATCAAGGAGCTGTCCTATTGGCCCAGACAATTTGTTGTCTGACAGAGTAGCCCCATCAACTTCAACAATGAGACAGCGCAGTGGAAGTTCACCAGTGTGCAGGTTGCACACCAACCAGACCAGCTTTCTCCCCAGGTGCAGCTCCAGCTTCCGCATTACACCTGCCTTCACTCCAGTGTTGACATTGGTCGAGTCTCCTCCAATGGCCCACAAGGTCTTATCAGAACCTCTCTCTTTCAGCCAGGCAAACAGGACCTTAGCAATCTTCTCTGCATGGGACTCCTCTTTAGTTGCTTTCTCTGGTGTAAAGTGGAACAGATAGTTGCTGCCAGGCTCACTAGCAACACTATAGTGTTCTTCCTTGATCTTTGCAGGAAAAGATTGGTCACTGCCCTCAGCTTCCATCATCACATTGGTCATGTCAATCCGCCCATCAAAGAGGATACAGGAGATCCCCCCCTCCTCCCTGCACTTCTCCTCAAACTCTTCCCCCAGCTCTTGCATCAACTTTTCTTGTGCTCTCTTAACCTTGTTCTTATCAATCACTTTACTTGTGTCATCTTCTAAGATGAGTCCTGCATCAATCAGAGCTGCAGTTGCTATAGCTGCAGTTGGCCTTAGACCTATGCCATACCTTACACTAGCAAGGGCGATGTTTGGAATCTCATCATAATTTTTCCGTAGCTTTGCTGAAGCTGCAGGGTCAGTTTCAGGAATGAGCTCAACTTCAGGGACTGTAAGGAAGCTCTCAACATCCTTCCTGGCAACCTTGTCTGCTGCTGCAAAGCTTTCTTCTTTGCCCCTTCTCCTTTTCTCTGCCTTCTTTTCCATCCCCTGCCTTTCCAATGTTTTAAGAAGATAGAGGATTGATGGAGCCCCATGGATTTTCTTAATACATTGAGACGTTTGTTAAAATGGTTACAGAGGTTTCTGCTGAGTAGTTCTGGAAAGAGCTCACCTATTTATGGCTGACGTTGACTTTAAGTTTGTGTTTGTAGGTTGGTGGCTAAAGCAGTACAGTAGGAGATCTTGCCATCCAAGAATGAGTCCAATCAAGATATTGGAACCTGGCAAAGTTCAAGAAGTCAGGAGATCGAGATTTAGCACTTAGGTGTTTGTGTGCATTACAAATACAATTTATTATTGTTAGTATTATTATTATTGATCTTTGGAGTTGTATCCAGTTATATACAGTTCACTTGTTAATACATTTGATGGCTTTGTCATTACAAATGATTTCCCATATATTTTTTATCTTTGCAATTTTGTAATACAATACCAATGGGTTCAAATGGTAAAATCAGCCATTTTGAAATCCAAAATTATGCAGGTTATATTTATCCTATCCCAAAAATGACCTCATATTTGAATTCCCCATTAAGAAACACATCATTTAGACACCTTGCATGTTAGGATTTCCTTCAGATACATGTTGGCATCCATGTATGGCCAAGGGGTGAAAAATGGTAAAATCGGCCATTTTGAAATCCAAAATGATGTAGGTTCGAGTTATCCTATCCCAAAAATGAACTCATATTTGAATTCCCCATTAAGAAACACATCATTTAGACACCTTGCATGTTAGGATTTCCTTCAGATTCATGTTGGCATCTATGTATGGCCAAGGGGTGAAAAATTGTCAAATCGGCCATTTTGAAATCCAAAACAATGTAGGTAGGAGTTATCCGATTAGAAAAATAATCCCATATTTGAATTCCCTACAAAAAAACACATATTTTAGACACCCCACTCGATTGATTTTCCAAAAAAAAAAAAGTATGGCCCGCCCTAATGTAGTAAGGACAAATTAATACAGTGAGCGAGTGGTCTGACTATAATATTGGCTATGGCTATTAGGATTTTGCTGCATATTCCATCAGCACCGGCTGTGCGAGTGTCCTTCATCTTCATGATAATGTTGAATAGTTCATCATGGTCAGTTGGTTTCATGAAAAAAGAGTTAATATAGTTACCTGATAAATACTGTTTAAAAGACACACCCCCGGGATGGCTAATTTTATTCGCCAGGTCTTCACCAATGGATGCAAAGTAGGTATTGAATTTATCAGAGAGATCCTGCTGTGACATGTTTGCAGGGTCAGGGAGCACTGATGCTTTTTTGTCCCTGTTTAGTACTTTATTTAGAACTGACCATGTCCTTTTTGAATCACCCTGAGATGCTATTACCTGATCAGTATAATGATCACATTTGCTTTTCCTTATTAGATGAGTGAGTTTATTTCTATATAGATTGTATTTGTTTCTATTGTTTATACTAGGCTTCTTAAGATAATGTTTGTAGAGTTTATTTTTGTGTTTAATGGATGTTAAGATGCCCTTTGTAAGCCAGGGGTTCAGGTCATTTTTACTGCTCATGACAGTCTTCTCGGGAATGGTGTTATGGATGGAGTCTGTTATTTCCAATATCAGACTATCATATGCTGTATCAGGATCACAGGCATCATATACATTTTTCCACCCTTTGGTCTCCAGGCTTCCATATAGTTGCTGCAGGGTTCTGTCATTTATTACTTTAATTGTTGTCTATACAAGGAGGGGGTGCAAGTTCACTGGCAAGATTTAGAGACAACATGACAGGGAAGTGATCAGTTATGTCAGTTAGGATCACTCCTGACTCCAGCTTGGTGTTTTGGATGTTGGTGATGATGTTATCAATGGTAGACTTGGATGAGTGTGTTATTCTAGTGAATATGTTTATAGTTGTGAAGAAGGAGGAAGAGTGCAGTGTATTAATGAAATTTTTTTTTATAGAATCATCCTTGGAGATGTCTATGTTAAAATCTCCCATTAGAATACAGTTGTTGTTTTTTATGTTTAATGAATGAAGGGTTTCCTCTAACTTGTTCCTAAAGACATCCAAGTTTGTGTCTGGGGGGCGATATATTACTCCAACGGTGAAGTTTTTTCCATTTTTTCCATTTATATCAATGAAGAGAGAATCAGAGCCGTCATCAAAGTCAACCATGTCACAAACATTTGCTTGTAGACTGGTATTCACGTAAAGACACACTCCTCCACCTATTTTCCCAATTCTGTTTTTATGGAAGAAATTATAGCCATCAAGATTGAGAATATCGGTGTCATTTAGCCAAGTTTCACTGCAACCAATTATATCAAATTTACAGCCAGAAATAGAAAGTAATGATACAAGGTCAGTATGGTGTTTACAGAGGCTTCTAATATTGAGGTGCAATAGTGAAAGGGTGTTTTCGGTATTGAAACAATCGAGATGCTCAGGGTCATATTGCTTGCAGGTGATATTTCCACCATCAAGACAGCAGCGATGGACATTATCTCCATCATCATCATCACTCAAGCCAAAGAAGCCCATAATAAAGGGAAATTCTTTTCACATATCATTGAGTGAAAATGACCTATGGTATTTAGAAATGTAACAGTATAAGAACCAGGCGTTCTATAAATGTAACACAAGAATATTCTTCCCTGCCGCGCACTCATGCTCTCCCTCCCACATCTAGTCGCCCTTTCGCGGTGCCCAAGTGATAGTATGATGTTCCTCTTTTCCATAAAAAAGTCAAGATTCCACGCAAGAGTCATTTTGGTTATTTCAGAGAAAAGAAGGATGTTGAGAAAAACAAGTCTGCAGTACGCAAGAAACATTTGTGGCATTCCAGAGGATAGAAGGACGTTGAGAAAGTTAAGTCTGCAGCACGCAAGAAACATTTTAGTAATTTCAGAGAAAATAAGGACGTTGATCCTACCATTTTCACGGTTGTATGGTGTCATTGGAACTTGTCAATCTCTTCCACATTTCTGATGACCAAAACTTTTGCGTTGTCTGGCGTGCCGTTTAATTTGATGAAGATCTTGCAGTTTGAGGTCCACGTTGATTGGATCTTCTTTTGGTAGCGGAGTAGACGGGCCTTTCTTGCGATGTCACCATTCTTTTTTGTGAGGTGTTCATTTAGATACACGCTCGTTCCATGTAGTTTGGGTCCTTGTTTTAGCAGGGCTATTTTAGCTTTTCGGTTGATGAAACGGATTATTACTGCAGGTGTATTCGTTTTGAGGCTGCAAGGTAATGGGTGGCAAGCCTCCACACCATTGGTATCCAGAGTGATTCCTTTAGTTAGGAGGAATTCCGCCACCTGTTCCTCGGCAGAAACATACTCCTGAGTGCTGTGATCCCTTCCTTCCCCACCTTTCACCGCCTGTGAGTACGACCGGGGTCAGGGACGCGGGAAGGGGGGGTGCGGGGGGTGCTGCAGCACCCCCTCTCAATTATTGCAAAAAAAAAAAAGAAAAAAAAAAAAAAATCTTTTTTTTTATGACAGTATTTATATATTTGTATATACTGTAACTGTATAACTAACACTGTATATTATAAGTGTATCCTGCTCAAAGCACGTCACCATTTTAATATTGTGTGTATTGAGCCGTACTGTATTGTAGCCATTCTCCAATCTGTTAAATAAAGTTTTCATTCATTCATTACACTACTGTATGTACACAATCATACGTGTAAAACCGAGTAGATTTTCGAGTGATGACAGACTGTCACAGACTGATTGAATGACAGGTGAAACAACTAATTGTATTCACCTCCCGTCTCCCGCCCTTCCCACGCGCCACGAACCACTGAGCTACTGTGATACAGTGCTTGCGCAGTGAGTCGATTTGAGCTAGTAGTCAGACTTTGCTAGCACAGAATGTCTCACTCGCAGAAAAGAAAAATATCAGATTTATTTTCTAAACGTCCCGCCGGTCCCAGTGACAGTCCCACTAAATCTGATAAACGTCAGAGAGAGACAGAGACAACAGGTTCAGCCTCAGCATCAGGTATTGAAGAGTTAACTGAGTCTGTTCCCCTATACCCCCCCTCGGGCGCCAGGGGCTTCCACTGAGGGGTGATGCAAATAGGGATGGGGTGTTATGGCAGCTCATGATGGAAAGAGTGCGCACCGAGTCTGATCCCGAGTTGAAGAATTGGCTCCAAAAGAGAGACAACTGGATGTCCAACAACATCCAAAACGAAATCTTACAGCTGCTTGCCCATGATATTCAGCGACAAATTAGAGGCAAAGCATCCAAAAGCCCAATCTTTGGCTTGAGCGCTGACGGAACCACTGATGTCACTCACTGGAAAAGAACAATTCTCGTGTAATATACAGTTAGCCGATGACAACTTGGAAGCTCAGAACTTCTTTTGGGGTTTTTACAATGCCCGGCCCAGACACAAGAGCCGAGACGCTGTTTTTGTGTATAAAATACTTTTACGCCTCGACCTGCCCATGGAGAGGCTGATAGGATACTGTTTTGACGGGGCCAGCAACATGTCTGGGGGGTACAGGCTAGACCAGGGGTTCCCAAACTTTTCAGGCCGCGACCCAAAAAAAACTGTGTCAGAGAGCCGCGACCCCCACTATTATAGGAGGTAAAAAAAAATATTTTAAATGGAAATGTATGGTTGAAACATGCAAACGTTCAAATGCACATACACTAATAAGCATTGGAGGCTTTTAACCATGGCCGGAAATCATTCAGGCCAGGAAATATAGCCCCAGTCAGGCCACTTTTTAAGCAGGGGGTCTGGGGGTCCCCCACCAGGATTTTTTTTTGTTACAAAGACTTAATTTCCTGCATTCTGGTGCAGGCATTTTTTTTATTTGTACCCTTTAAATGCCAGTGTTTGTGATGGCATCACAACTTATTGTTAAAAAACAGGCTAGCATATGTATGATTAGCAACAACACAGATTTTTATGGATTTTCAGTTTTTTGTAATTGATAAATACAATATTTTATTCAACTTCAGTCCTGATCATAACACCACATATTCATTTTATAATTCTAACCCTTTAAATGCCAGTGTGTGTGATGGCATATATTTGCAATATATCAAATGCAAAGTACATTTATCTGGCGGGGATTATTACAGGCTAGCATGTGTCAATGATTAGCAGTTTTTCGTAAGGATCCCGCCTCCACCAATCACATGCGGCTCCCTTTGTGTGTGTGTGAGAGCAAGAGAGAGAGATAGTTCTCCAACTTGTGTGAGTTGCAGTGATCTCCTGGTTGTTCCCCACCTAGGTTATCTAACTATTGCGCTGGTGCAAATAGAAACACTGGCCTGGCCTGCTTCTAAGTTCAGTGGCCTGACCGCACTCCATCTACTAAGGACTTTGACGTGCCGGATAGATAGAGGGAGAGAGGGAGGGAAAGAGAGAGATAGAGAGAGAGATAGATAGAGAGAGAGAGAGAGAGACTATTCCTCTTTTAGCCAAAGGCTTGAACAGTAATTTAAATACTTATTACAATGTGCTATTGAAACAACAGGTCGCCACATGTCACCAATGTCCATAGGTCGGAGAGCACCAAAGTCAAACCTACTTTTACCGTAACCTACTTTGGGTAGTTTAAGACTGCTCTTAAACTTCATGGGAAATATTCCTTTCCTTGAATCATTTGCTTTTATGGTATATTGACTTGAGCAGACTGTTAGATCAACCCTGAAACTGCAAATATCTGTTATAATAGTTAATTCAAATAATGCTTTAATATTGAACTGTAGCATTACATAGAGGATACTAGAATGATTAGATCCCTCCACGGTAGTATTGGAATCTGTTGACAGTAAACTCTCAGGGTAACAACACAATGAAGATGCAAATGTGGTCAGCGTTAGAACAAAGGGAGTAAAAGGTCACACCCCACTGGGAGCAGAGGGCAGACCAGCACAGACTTGCTAACAGAAGAATGTACTTACAGGATGTTAGACTGAAACTAATAATAACTATATCATATTAATCTATCTGAGGTATTAGAGCAAATTAGATTTGAATACCATTTAGGAATGTCAAACTGGTTAAGTAATAAAGCTATTTCATTCTGGTTGTAAAGCTTGCTAGAATCTAAAACCAAGGAACTATTAATTCAGTATACTTTATATAGGGAATCTGGTATTAAAATATAGACAAACTCGACATGGGTTAAATGCTGAATACATATGTAACTCATTACATTAAAAGCTACAAATATAGAAAAGGGTTAACTCTGTGCTCATCAAGAAGCCACAGCGACGGGGGCTGCAGGAACCAGCCCATACACCCCGAGGAGGGACAGGAACAGGGGCGGACCCCCCCCCCCCCCCCCCCACACAGGAGATCATCTGACCGGGACCGCCTCCCAGAAGACAAATCCAATTGGACCAAACGTATTATTAGACTGCTAGGATTGGTGGAAAATCAGAGTATTTAAGAGAGAGCGCGGTGTTTGAGAGGGAGGCCAGACAGATATTCCCACCCACCCCAGGGGGTCTGCTGGTCTCCACCGCTGCCACAGACTGTACTGCTATTTGCCGCGACGTGAGTAAACTGTATAGAATAATCACTGTTTGTGATATATAGAGTAAGATGCCTATTTTAGACCAGGTTTGACCATGTGGTGGCAAATAGTAGGGTAGTCTATTCCATTGATAAACATGACTAAATTTATGTGCAGACTTGTTTTGATGTGAAGAGCCACCGTGAATGGGCTATATGATTATGTAAACCTCATCAATCTTTTGTACAAGCATGTTTGATGTAAAATGATGAATAATCCCTGTATGTAAGCAACCTTCTTATTGACCTTTTGGGCCCCGCGGCAATAAATCATCTGAATTTGAATTAGAACTTTGTTGTCTGACTGCACAATTATTCCTCTCTGGCTAAGAGTCACAAAGGAGACCATTCTATCACTCTGTCCTTCTTCCCTCTAGTTAGCAACCTGTATGCACTGTAAATAACCCAATGTATTGACTTAGAATATACGACACTTTTATTAAAACTTCACAAAATGGTGTCTCCTTAGCATTCAGCTCTCACTGGAGGTGTATAATGACATGTGCGTCCTGGTGACGTATGCATACTGCGGCCTTCAGACACATTTTCAGGGAAAGTGATTACCCTTATTCCATATTTTCGTTAGGTCACCTTATTTCACATTATAGTCAAACGACCTTACTTCACATTATAATCAAGCGCTCAGGTTTCAGCATTGAATAAACAAGTCACAATGTACCTTAATATAATAACGTCTTTTATACCCCAGCGGCAGGTATGCGCTGCTAGTATTTGATAATGTGGAAAACGCCATCTTCTCTCGCGGCCAATGCATATCAGAATGTGCGTGCACATAACATATTTTATATTCTTACTGACGTTGTTAAACATTCAACTCATTTCACAATTCTTGTTATCATTTCACCTAACGTTATAACTTCTAAACAATAGTGTGTTCTGTACTTTTCACAGTGTACTGACCTGAAAGCATAGAATATGATCAAGAGGAGTGAAGACACGTGTTGCTCAGTTTACTCCAGAAATTCCTCTGGCGTGAGAGGGCGGAAACCTAGGGGGACCTGGCACATCACCTGAACTACATGGTTCCGCTCTTAACTTCCTGTCTAATCAATTCTCCATCTCACAATCAATGTGAACTTGGTTAATTATATTAACGTATGGCTGGTAAAATAAAGTTTACCATAATTCTTCTAATCATGTAAATTAGATAGGTACAATTGCAAAAATTACACAAGATTATGCACATATTCTTGAGGATACTACACATTCACGATGACAGCAGGCACCCCTGCCATGTGACATGCTATGCTACAGTATTTGAAACTAGGGCTGGGTTGAATGATGATTGTTGATGAATGATGTTTAATTGAGAGTTTTGTTGAAATAAAACTCTCAGAGGAATTTCTGGAGTAAACTGAGCAACACGTGTCTTCACTCCTCTTGATCATATTCTATGCTTTCAGGGAGTGAATGGAGACCGGCTGCGAACATGATTTGTTCCGGTACCCAGTAGCCCATTGGGACCGGTAACAAATGCATTAAGAATGCAGCAAATAACCACCATCCACCTACAGTATATGTCACCTACCGGTCATGAGTGAGTGTGTGAGTGAGTCAGTGACCTGACTTTGTAATTGTCACGCCAGGGACACATTGCTGACGAAACACTTGCCTGTGCTCTTTAATCTTTAGCGAAACGGGGGGTTTGTGCCTCTCAGTTTAAATGTTCCAACAACGTCACAGGACAACTGCTCCCGGATCAGTGCTCGCGTGAGGGGGAGAAAAATGTTGAAGACAAGTCAACTTTGTTTATTTATTTGATTGCCATCCCCAATAGGCAATGAATGAAACCTGGTCCCTGCAGGCGTTAGCCCGCGGCACTGCAGTCTGTGTGTGCCATTACGGGGGGTTGGGAGCAAAATACAGATGACAGCAGGAATTATGTCGGTGCTCTATAATGTAACAACAGCTTATGTCATGCTATTGTATAATCAACTCGTGGTACACTAGTCTATGCACTACTGGACACACACTTCACAGCCGCAACAATACTGTATGCCTTGCTGCTAATACTAATGGTCATACACCTAGTAGTATGTGTATGGCGAGTGACACATATGGCCCACCACCTAGTGTTCAATTCAATTCAATTGTATTTGTCATTAACACAATGTGCTGGCATATGAAAACAAAAGGAGGGCTGTGGCTTCACCAAACAAATATCAAACACATAGCATCAGGTATATAGATTAAAAACCTAGCAAGGCCAAAGATAAAAAGCCATAGAGAGCCCACAAATATCATCATATTTGCAGACTTGCATTGAATAAGGTAGAGGCGTGTGATAATGGAGCTGCAAATAGCATGTAAACATGGCATCTATATAATGGCTATAGTCTATAAAGTAATGTTTTATTGTGAATTGTAATGCGGATAATCATTTCATGCAGCAACTGACACATTTTCAAAATGGTACATGTCTTGTTCTGGGCCAAAACTCGTTTTGCATTTTAAAGGTTTTCTGTGCATCACGGCCCTGCCGAATGTTAAAGCATGCGGAGGCGGTTCAATTTGACATTCAAAATTGCAATGCTTAAGGATGTTAAAAGGCAGTCGAAGGAAAAGGGCAAAAATAGTCAGACACAGTAAGTCAGTTTTTGTTTCCTTGTGAAACACACTGATAATTTGATAATTTATTATGTATTAGTATTACGACTGGACAACCTCTTTGACAATTTTTTTTTATCGAAATCCTATTTTGCAGTATATTCAGCCTGAAAGGAAATGTTGAAGACCAGTCTACATTATGAATACAGACATGAGCTAACATATGCATTTTAAATAATATGTTGTTGAAGTTTTCTTTTCCCGGTTAAATTATGATTTTATGCACTCCGAGCACCAATGAGCATTCACTCCCTCTTGGTCACAATTGAATCCCACTCTTTTAAAGTACAGTATGAGCAAAATGGTATACTCGTCCAATGAGTTGGACAGCAGTTAGCAGCTAACCTTGCTAATTGTTTACCGGTAAAGAGGTGTGTTCCGCAATTGAATCAGTCCCCCCAGGAACAGTTGCAGCAACAAAAGTTCTGCTTGCTTTTGTGTTCATTACACACAAAAATAACAGTGCTTGCCGGCAATACTGCAAAGACACTAATTAAAGCAAACACAGCTAGCATTCTGTCACATCCAGTAGCCTGAACCCTATAAGCTGCACTATTGTGATGCCCAGTCACACCACAGCCATATAGAAAGTGTATCATCACTTCATAGCCATGTGTGTGTGCGTGTGTGTGTGTGTGTGTGTGTGTGCGTACCTGTGTCTGTGTGTGTGTGTGTGTGTGTGTGTGTGTGTGTGTGTGTGTGTGTGTGTGTGTGTGTGTGTGTGTGTGTGTGTGTGTGTGCGTGCGTGCGTGCGTGCGTGCGTGCGTGCGTGCGTGCGTGCGTGCGTGCGTGCGTGCAAGCGTGCGTGTGTGTGTGTGTGTGCGTGTGCGCTTGCGTGCACGCACAGGAGAGGGTTCATGGCTGCATGTCTATGTCGAGCTGTGAGCTACAGGTTCTGAATGTCCTGGCCGCGTGAATATTAAAGGCAACCAACTTGTGTTCAGCTTTTCGTTCAGCGTTTCTCTGATTGGCCACACGGCCACGTGACCGCCCTAGCACACGCCCTTTTCCGCTGAGAGACGCGGCAGAAGCGCTGGTCGAACCAACGCGCTGCTCGAACCAGTTCAGACAGAGGTGTTTATTTATATTAATAAACATATCTACTAGAAACACTGGTGTTCTGTTGTGTGACTGTACTAAACTCTTCCACCACATGACTGACATTTGACATACAGTACACCTCCTATCTATGTTGGGATTATGTTTGGTCATGACAAAACAATAAAAATCGCTACTGTTAGTAATGCTGCCACCACCCACTTCAATGACAGAGCTCTCATATTTGCGAATACTTAAACTATATCTTAAATTATGGCGATGATGACCGACATTTGACATACAGTACACCTCCTATCTATGTTGGGATTATGTTTGGTCATGACAAAACAATAAAAATCGCTACTGTTAGTAATGCTGCCACCACCCACTTCAATGACAGAGCTCTCATATTTGCGAATGCATAAACTATATCTTAAATTATGGCGATGTGTCTAATATGGCTGTCGCGAAGTCATTGATAAGCGACAGCCATATTAGACACATAGCCATAATTTAAGATATAGTTTATGCATTCGCAAAATATGAGAGCGCTGTCAGCGAAGGGCTTCCTACAACAGAGCACCGCCGCTGCTGCTGCTGAAGCTGGATCAAGCCACGGGCGGCGCACGGAAGCCGGGGAAAAACCACAGTGTCGCCCCGCTGGCGCTTCACGGCTTCAGCAGCCTCCACGGGCGAAATAACATATAACGTTACAGCGTACAGTTCCACACTGATGTACAGTGAGTGTTTAATATGGCTGTCGCGAAGTCATTGATAAGCGACAGCCATATTAGACACATAGCCATAATTTAAGATATAGTTTATGCATTCGCAAAATATGAGAGCGCTGTCAGCGAAGGGCTTCCTACAACAGAGCACCGCCGCTGCTGCTGCTGAAGCTGGATCAAGCCGCGGGCGGCGCACGTAAGCCGGGGAAAAACCACTGCGTCGCCCCGCTGGCGCTTCACGGCTTCAGCAGCCTCCACGGGCGAAATAACATATAACGTTACAGCGTACAGTTCCACACTGATGTACAGTGAGTGTTTAATATGGCTGTCGCGAAGTCATTGATAAGCGACAGCCATATTAGACACATAGCCATAATTTAAGATATAGTTTATGCATTCGCAAAATATGAGAGCTCTGTCATTGAAGGGCTTCAACGCAGGGGCGGATTTAGGATTGTAGGAGATCCGGGGCTTAGCCCAGATGGGCCCCCCCCTTTTTTTTTTTTTTTGGCAGGCAAGGGGTGGTTTAATGAACCTGTACGTGCAATTTCCTGCAATATAGAGCCTTCAATCTTGACCAATAAAGCTGCTCTTTTCACTATAAAACTCAGTTAACCATAACGTAGTTATGGTTAGATTTATATATTGGGGGGGGGATATATCATATTTTTCATATAATCACAAAGTGGTGGAGCAAGATCATACCTTTGCTCCCCCAAGTTCAATAGTGGGATGAGCAGAGATGCTCCGAATGCTCTTATGGCCAGGCGTCTATGATTCACTGATACAAAGTAAAATAGTGCAGTGCAATAAAATAGTTAGTCAAATAGAATAAAATAATGCAATAGTGCATTGCAATAAAATAGTTATCATCGTATTTTTTCGGGAGGCCGGTAAGGAGTGCATTACAGTAGTCGAGTTGGCTTGAGATAAAGGCATGGATCTGGTTTTCAGCGTCCTTTTGATTTATAAATGGCCGTACTTTAGCTATGTTTCTAAGGTGGAAGAATTAAGTTTTTGTCAACTTGTTGATTGTGATTTAAAGCTTAGGTCTGAGTCTACCATAACACCAACTCACTCAAATACAGTTAGCAGCTGGATAGACCACAGATGGAAATTAGCTTCTGCTAAATCTGGTGCAAACATATTTTCATGTAACAATGATGAATTGTAAAAAAAAAAAAAAAAAAAAAAAACATTTTTTTTTTTTCTTTTTTAATAGATTCGGGGCTTTTCAGAATACATCCGGGGCTTGAGCCCAGGTAGCCACCCCCTAGCTCCGCCCCAACGGAGCGCGGCCGCTGCTGCTGCTGGAGCTGAAGTGATGTACAGTGACGAGTGAATCTGGTAGTTGGTTGTTAAAAACGCGAAACATAATAACGTTACGCTTTCTAGTTCAGCGCATTTCATAACTGTATGGGCTTTGTTTATACTTCAGAGGTGATGTACAGTGACGAGTGAATCTGGTAGTTGGTTGTTAAAAACGCGAAACATAATCATTTACATTCACATTTACATTTAGTCATTTAGCTGACGCTTTTATCCAAAGCGACTTACAAGTTCTGTACGACAAGCCATCAGGAAGGGCACAACTCTATCAGCTGAGCAACAATGTTCATCAAAGTGTTGAGTGCTACAGTGTAGGTTAGTTTATTAGGACAAGTGCATGACAGTACGGTTAGTTAGGGTTAGATTATTTTTTTATAGTTTTTTTTTTTTTTTTTTCAGATAATGGTTGAATCAGTCAGCAGCGCTCCACTGCTACCGCAGCTGAACACAAGTTGGTTGGTACAGCAGCTTAAGTTGGTTGGTAGTGGTACACAAGTTGGTTGCCCGCGCTCCCACTAGCTCCTTGGGTTTCATTTGGGACGTGGGAGGGGCTGCCGCTTGCTTGCGCGTGGGGGCGGGGGGTCGCGGCCAATCAAAAGAAAACTGAATGGAGAATTTTCTGATTTATGGAGTGATAAAAAGAGATATCCAAAATCCCCTCTGTAATAACCTTTGGCTCTAATATGTCAACAAAATGAAACTATAATTTTGAAAATGGCTTTATCCAATGTTCAGATTTCTGTCCTGGAATTATATGCAAATATGTCCATATTTAAGTAGATAAGGCCTCATTTGCATATTTAAACATACAATTTCAGAAAACTTGTAATACAAAAAAGTCTTGTCTTAATATAAGTAATCAACTGGGGAAGTTTCATTGTGATATCTATTAGTTAATTTTTTTACCCTATTCACCTGTAGTGTCTCCCCTTAAGCGGCTTGCTGGGCCACTCACTTGACAAGTAATTAAACCAAACTACTTCCACCCATCAAACACCTTGCCCCCATGACTGACACAAACCATCTGCCTTGTCAGCTGCTGCCACCCACTAGCTTCCAAATACACACACACACACACACACACACACACACACACACACACACACACACACACACACACACACACACACACACACACACACACACACACACACACACACACACACACACACACACACACACACACACACACACACACACACACACACACACACACACACACACACACACACACATTTACATTTACATTTACATTTAGTCATTTAGCTGACGCTTTTATCCAAAGCGACTTACAAGTTCTGTGCGACAAGACAGCAAGAAGGGTATAACTCTATCAGCTGAGTAACAATGTTCATCAAAGTGTTGCGTGTTACAGTGTAGGTTAGTTTATTAGGACAAGTGCATGACATTAAGGTTAGTCGGGGTTAGATTTTTTTTTTTTTTTTTTTTTTTTTATCATTTCAGATAATGGTTGAAGAAGTGAGTCTTTAGTCGACGGCGAAAGATTGGACGGGATTCGGCTGTCCTAACTGGGATGGGTAGTTCATTCCACCATTGTGGGGCAAGGACTGAGAATAGGCGGCTTATCTTTGATGACCCTCCGGGAGCTTGGATAGGAGTAGATCTGAGGCGGCCAGAAGATGCAGAGCGTAGGGGTCTTGAGGGTGTGTAGTTAGAGACCATTGACCGGAGGTAGGCGGGAGCGGTTCCCTTTGCCGCACGGTATGCTAGGTCAAGGGCCTTGAAGCGGATACGTGCAGCAATGGGGAGCCAGTGCAGGTCCCTAAGAAGTGGGGTGACATGGGCCGACTTCGGTAGGTTTGAGATCAGGCGGGCCGCTGCGTTTTGAATGAGTTGAAGAGGCTTGGTGGCAGTGGCCGGGAGGCCAGCTAGCAGTGCGTTGCAGTAGTCGAGGCGGGAGATGACTGTTGATTGGACGAGGAGTTGGGTGGCTTCTTTTGTCAGGAAGGGGCGTATCCTTCTGACGTTGCTCAGGAGGAATCTGCAGGTTCTGGTTGTCGCTGCGATGTGAGCAGAGAAGTTCAGCTGGTCGTCGAGGACAACACCAAGGTTCTTGGCGGTCGGCGACGCGGTCACAGCTGCATTCTCGACTGTGATGGAGAGGTCGGTCAGGGGGGAGGATTTGGCCGGCAGGTGGAGCAATTCTGTTTTGCTTAGGTTCAGTTTGAGGTGGTTGGTCGTCATCCAGGCGGAGATGTCGGACAGACAGGCCGAGATCCGCTCAGAGACGTGGATATCTGAGGGAGGGAAGGAGAGGAAGAGTTGAGTATCATCGGCATAACAATGATATGAGAAGCCATGAGACGTGATAATGTTACCCAGTGATTTAGTGTAGAGGGAGAAGAGAAGGGGTCCTAGGACCGAGCCCTGGGGGACACCCGTCCGGAGGGGGCGGGTGGCCGACAGAGTCCCTCTCCATGACACTTGGTAGGAGCGGTCATTGAGGTATGATGTCAGCCATGTCAGCGCAGATCCAGCCACTCCCATTCCTGCGAGGGCCACAAGGAGGATCTGATGGTTGACTGTGTCGAAGGCTGCAGATAGATCTAGGAGAATCAGGACAGAGGAGAGGCCTTTCGCTTTTGCTAAGTGAAGTGCCTCTGTGACCGCAATGAGGGCCGTTTCTGTGGAGTGGCCAGTCCGGAAGCCAGACTGATTGGGGTCTAGGAGGTCATTCTGTAAGAGATAAGCAGTAAGTTGGTTGGATACAGCACGTTCAAGTGTTTTAGAAAGGAAGGAGAGAAGAGAGACAGGACGATAGTTGGCTATGACGGTGGGGTTCAGGGTTGGTTTTTTTATGAGGGGCGTGACTCTGGCTTGTTTTAGGGAGGTGGGGACCACCCCCGAGTTGAGTGAGGAGTTGATGGTTGCGGTTAGGAATGGGAGGATGTCCGGTGCTATGGTCTGGAGGAGTGGGGAGGGTAGCTGGTCCAGCTGGCATGTAGTCGGACGGTTCGACGTTACCAGTGTCAGGGTCTCGGCTTCTGTAATGGGAGAGAAAGATGACAGAGTGAAGGATGAGGTTCTCGATTCAGCGTTTGGAATGGGTGGGGGTTGGGAGAAGGAGCTGCGGATGTTCTCCACACACACACACACACACACACACACACACACACACACACACACACACACACACACACACACACACACACACACACACACACACACACACACACACACACACACACACACACACACACACACACACACACACACACACACACAACACACACATAGGTATACACACACACAGACAAAAACACCCCTGGCAGTCTGTGTAGCAACAGTGAACAGTTTTATGTCCAGAAACTGAATGAAAAATGCACCACTCTCCAATGAACCTCTCAAAAACCTATAGTAGGGCTGCTCATACCAGGGCCCTGGGATTAAATCTAATTGCATTTGAAGAGTGATTTTGAAATAGCGTGGGTATTATAAGGCATTATTGATTTAAAACCTGCAATAGATAACTTCTTCCTATTAACATTTTATTTGAAGTCTGACACAAACAAATACTAAACGAGCTATGGCTTCGGGCCAATCGGGGAAAAACCTGTACCTCATTGGCCACCGTGGCTGTCAATCACACATGTGAGAGGCTGGAGCAGAGGAACATGGCGGACAAAAACAATGCAGAAAGGCATCAATAATGTATGGAAACAGCTTATTTAGTAAACTTGTTTTAATGTTCTCAGACATGTACCACAGGACTGTGAATGTTTGTAACCATGCGATCACAGGATGTATGCAGTGCAGGAGTGTGTGTGACTGGACGTCTTTTGGCGCCAGCTTCTGCCCGCCTGATGGAAGGGTAAATGTTGGCCTTATGGGTTACAAGTATTAGGTCCAAAATCTGAATTAAATTCAGTTTTTGTTCAAACAGTTCACTCCAGAGCAGATAATAGATGAGTGGAGATGTACAGACCTAACAAGGACCTAACAAAGACCCAACAAGGATCTAACATGGACCTAACTAAAGGCCTCAAAAGGACTAAGCGTTTAGCTTGGTACGCATGTTTTGAAAAACAGTTATGGTGGGCTAGCGGGAGGGGGGGGGGGGGGGAGGGGGGGTAGATCATAAAGTGGGGGTCGGTGTAATAAACAGTTATTGCACCCGCGAGGAAAGGCGACCAGATCAGAAAAAGAGAGTGGCATTGTGGGATGTGCAGTCTTTTGAAATTGACTATTTTCCCCCCCTGGTATGCTGTCATAAACACACTTCCTGCCAACACGTCTTACACTATAAAACTATGTAATATATGTTATATCTAAAATGGAACCCCTCTCTTTCACAGAAGTATTTTCACACAAACACGCAATTTCTAATGCAAGCCTATAGCTCAGTGTGAGGCAGTGATGATGCAGCCTGCCAACTGAACCACAACAAAGCCATCTGTGCTGTGTGGAGTATATAGAGAGAGGAAATGTGGACTGCTGCAGGTTTACTGCTAAGCTTGGCAGTGGCTGTGGTGTGTTTACATGTGTGTGTGTGTGTGTGTGTGTGTGTGTGTGTGTGTGTGTGTGTGTGTGTGTGTGTGTGTGTGTGTGTGTGTGTGTGTGTGTGTGTGTGTGTGTGTGTGTGTGTGTGTGTGTGTGTGTGTGTGTGTGTGTGTGTGTGTGTGTGTGTGTGTGGTGTGTGTGTGTGTGTGTGTGTGTTGTGTGTGTGTGTGTGTGTGTGTGTGTGTGCGTGTGTGTGGACAGAGTGTGGACAGAGTGTAAATAATACACCTTAGGGCATATTCTTTCCTCCTCGCTGTCTGATCAGCTCCATTTGCCTGGATATTGTTCATGTTAAGAATAAACCACTGAATACCACTGATGGCCACGCGGCCAGGATGCCAGAGGATCGGCCTCCTCGGACAGCTCCCGTACGGTCAACTACACCGTGGCCCCGGTGATCTGCGGGAGGCCAACTGCCTTGGAGATGCTTAAGACCGGCTCAAGACAACGGCTCAAGATGCGCAAAATACAGCACGCAAGGCCGTAAAAGCTCAGCTTTGGGATAACTCTACCCAGGAGGACTTCAAGGCTTCGGAGGAGGAGAGGAGCGAGGCGAAGGCAAGGAGGCGTCCAAGAGGGAAGGTGGTTATAGCGGTCCGAGCCGAAGATAGATACGGAAATATAATCCATTCAGAGCAGCGCCAGCTGGTGTGAAAACGGAACAGTTCCGGTCTCCTACGTGGGCGGGACCTTTGCACTGGCACCGTTGACACTGTGGGATCGCTCAAACAAACTTTATTTTTCACTGGATCTACAAGTCGGAAAGAAACTTTGATTTAGTGTCAACATGTTCGGAACAAGTTCGACTTGTAAGGAAAGGTCCGATATGTACCTAGATTTCAATGGTAAAGAAGAAAATAACCACATGCGACCAAAACATCTACAGCATCTCTCATTGGAGCGAATGGAGCCTGAATGGAGTGAAGGAAGTAAGCCCGCCAATGTCTTGCGTAGCACACATGACAAATTGTGTTTGTGCATGTATAATGTTGTATTTGTCTGTTTTTATGTATGTTGGGATGATTGTATATGTGTGTGTGTGTGTGTGTGTGTGTGTGTGTGTGTGTGTGTGTGTGTGTGTGTGTGTGTGTGTGTGTGTGTGTGTGTGTGTGTGTGTGTGTGTGTGTGTGTGTGTGTGTGCGTGCGTGCGTGCGTGCGTGCGTGCATGCGTGCGTGCGTGTCTCCGAGGGATAAGAAATAAATTGTGTGTGTGTTTATGACCGCGGACAGTGTAACTGATACATCTCGGGGCATAATCTTCCTCATCGCTGTATGATCAGCTCCATTTTCCTGGATATTTTTCAGGTTAAGAATAAACCTCTGACTACCACGGTGAAGGTTGTATAAAAAAACACACTCAATTGCAGAGTATCAGGGTATATCCAAAGCACATAGCATGAGCTACATTGTGTTATCATTATATTACTATTATGTTATTGAGGCAGGGGCGTAGCTGGGGGGGGGTAGCTTAGGATGATTCCAAGGGCCCAGCACTGGGGGGGGGGGGCCAAAAAAAAAAAAAAAAAAACATTTTTTTTTTTTTTTTTTTTTTTTTTACTAGACATCACTCAGGTGTATTATTGATGCTCTCATTGATACTATGTTTGTTTCTGAAGTGTGTGTGTGTGTGTGTGTGTGTGTGTGTGTGTGTGTGTGTGTGTGTGTGTGTGTGTGTGTGTGTGTGTGTGTGTGAGATATAGAGAGAGAGAGGGGGGGCTTTGGTAGACTATTGCATTGGTCCATTCATTGAAGATGAACGCAATGCGACATCCTTTACTAGGCTCACCCACCAACAGTGCAGGTGCTGAACTGCTGATCCGAATGTATAGGTAAAAACCATATTATGCGTTTTCATCAATAAAAAAATGTCCAAAAAAAAATCCACTTGCGCGCTAACGCGCGCTCGCATTCACTGGGGGCCGACAAATACATTCTTTCATGGGGCCCAGAATCTGGAGCTACACCCCTGTATTGAGGTATTATGTTATTATGTTGTCACATTGCCCGGTTGCAAAATGAGGGAGGCCTCACTCCCATCTGGCAAAGCAGGGTGTCGCTTCTGCTACCATTTGATCCAGTGGGTTCGTGTGCTCCAAATCGGAGCCTAATTAATGATTGGTTAACGGATACTTCACTCGGACTGTCAACTCTGAGCACCCGTGCTTCAGCCTGTTCATGAAGACGGGGCGCGGTGCTTCTCAAAGCTGCAGTGTCAGAGAGGAGAGCACTGGAGCTCTTCAGCTCACTGAAATGCGTTTGTGGTGATTTACGAAAACAAAGATGGCGGTGAAGTAGATACGACAAATTATGTCTTCTTCAGAGTAGAGCACTGTTTCATTCTAAACAATGAAAATGACAGCAATCAACACTGAAAATGCTAAAAAATACAGTGGCTCAGGAGGTAGAGCAGTCGTCGGTAGTTGGAAGGTTCCCGGTTAGATTCCTGCTCCTCCCGTGCAGAGTGTCGAAGTGTCCTTGAGCAAGCCACTTAACCCCATAATTGCTCCCAATGAGCAGGTCGGCATCTTGCATGGTTGCCTCCGCCATCTGTGTGTGAGTGGGTGAATGTGAGGAACAAAAAAACGCTATATAAACGCACCATTTGCCATTTATAGCATTTTCCTGATAACATGACTAAGTGAGGTTTTGTCTGCCATGGCCGCCAACACTTGTCTCTTTGTGAAGTAGCTTGTATAGTTGGTAGACTACAGTTCTAGAGTTGTGTCCCTGCTGTCCCTAATATCCCTAGTGTCTCTGGTGTTCCTCAGAATGCCACTGAGACACAATGTCTCCATGCTATATAGTAGGTGTACTCCCCTCCTGGCAGCCTGCGTGTGTATGGTTGAGTGTGTGTGTGTGTGTGTGTGTGTGTGTGTGTGTGTGTGTGTGTGTGTGTGTGTGTGTGTGTGTGTGTGTGTGTGTGTGTGTGTGTGTGTGTGTGTGTGTGTGTGTGTGTGTGAGTGTGTGTGTGTGTGTGTGTGTGTGTGTGTGTGTGTGTGTGTGTGTGTGTGCGTGCATGCGTGCGTGCGTGCGTGCGTGTGTGCGTGCATGCGTGCGTGCGTGCGTGCGTGCGTGCGTGCGTGCGTGCATGCGTGCATGCGTGTGCGTGTGTGTGCATGTGTGCGTGTAATTGTCCGTGCATGTGTGTGTGCATACAGCCTACAAATTGATTTAATTTATTCACAGGGATTTCCATTTCAGAAGTGATGGATCGAGGCAATGAATCATAATTCAGGATTTTCCAATATATCTAATTAATGGGAGGATTATGAGCCGACGGGTGAATACGCATATCAGCGTGAGTTTATAGGTCTGAGAATTCACACATTTTCTTTGCTTTGTTTTAAAACAAACTCTAATGTTTACCCTGTTTATAGTGTTACTGTTTTTCCATGGTGATAAAGATATTTGCCCATGGATCACGAAGAAAAAAAATCATATCATACTGACTCTTATTCTCTTTCTACTATTCAGTAAATATCCAGACGTCACTCTGAGCCGGGAGATAGACAGACACCTTTATTTAATTCATGCTGATGCTTTAGAGGATAACTATATGTAGCAGCCTGAATATTCTACTAAGTATTCAGAAGTGCTAACTAACTGTTACTTTCCCTGTGTGTGTATAACGTGTGATAAACAGTGTTCCTTTGGATAGCTCGCCCAGTCTAATAACGAGGTGAGGTGCTACTCTTCTCCGGCTTCAGCATGGATCACTAACAATAACATTGAAGCACCTTTTCCCTTTCTGGAGTGGTCCTAGAGTGGGATCAGTGGCGGTTGCCAGCAGGGGGCGAAGTGGCAGTGGTGGCAGGTGGAGCGGAGGAGAGAGGGAAGCAACGAGGAAGAGGGAGTTACCTGGGAGCGAGAGGACCAGGAAGCTCTCTTCGGCAGTGAACTCGAGCGTGAACAGTCGCAGTTGCAGTGGGCGTGTGCTCTGGAAGAGCCCCGTTGCAGAAGTTATGAGGAGAGCCCCGTTGGAATGAGCAACGGGTGATGAGAAGTACTTGCTAGTTGACGGGTTATCCTAGAAGTACCAGCGATAGTGTGTGAGTAAGCGATACAGAACGAAGGACTAACGTCTAGAGTTAACGGGACTAACGTCTATAGTTAACGGGTTATAGTAGTAAGTGTGCTGTGTATTAGCATGCTGCTAACAGCTCCGTCTGACTCCAGTAGACTACCGGGCGCGCGGCGCTGAAGACCGGTGGTATAGTCAGCCACGTTGCGTTAGTAGTACAACCGATATAGCAGGAGGGTGCATCCAGACCCGAAGCTTAGGTGTGTTTAGGGTAGCAACAGTATTAGCAGTTCGCGCGACAGCAGCAAGCAACAGCCAGCAGTGGACGTTCCCCAGACGTTACAGAGGACGCCTCTTCCCACCAGCAGAGGTCGCCATCACAGCACGCTCCTCCAGCTAACCACTCGCGGGATTGCCGACGCCATCTTGTCACCTGGACGAGAGGGGATAAGAGTGGGTCCGCCATCTTGGCTAAGTACAAACGGTACCTCGAGTATCTACATCAACGTCCATTCAAGTGAACGCTAACAACCAGTGTCTAAGAGGTACCCCAAACAATTTAAGCCGGCTTTAGTGTAGGTTTTCTTTTGGTAACGTGGGCCCACATTTGCTTGGTTTTCTTTAGGTATTTTATTATTCTTGTTATTTGAATTCCCAATGTTTCTCTACTTTATGCCTGGGTCTCCCCTAGTACAAGCGGGGTGTTATTAATGTATTGAGCACGCGGTGCCTATGGTGGGAACAGTTTCCCCTACATTATCTTGTGCCATGTATGAATAAATCTGAAGTATTATCTGTAACTGATAACCTGCCCAGGCTTCAATACAAAGTAGACCTTATTGGGAGCACTGTGTGTGTGTCTGTTTCTTCCATTTGCTAATCTAACCCCTGGGTAAATATTGTGACTGCATAATTATTTAACCCTTACACCCCATTCACAGAATAGCATTTGAAGGGTCTATACAGGTGGTCAAGGAAGGGTATTGCTTAAAGGGAAGCCCAATAATACTATTGAACTGACAGTCACTGGGTGTGGGAGGGCTGTCGGAGGTACTGGGGGAAGTGAGAGTGTGTGGGGAGCTACTGCTGACCGCCTTGGAAGGCGAGGGAGACCAGAGTACCAGTCCCCAGGTTAGTAAATCCTGGGCCCCATCCACTCCTGCTGCAAGCCCTCCAGAACGACGTTCCAGGCCAAAGACGGGGGTACATATAGGTCCAATTATATAGTATCCTACTACCCAGTGTCTGTGTACTACTACTCCCACAAGCAGGGATAATCCACCCTTCTACATTTGGCGTCACGAACAGGATCAACATCCTACTCCACTTCCTTGACAGACCAGTAGAGAGACCATGACGTCCGACGAAGGGACCCGAACCGCGCAGGAGGAGTTCCAGACGCTAATGGCACGACTGAAGACACTGGAAGAAACAGTGACGAGACTGGAACAGAACCAAGGCCGGGAACCCTGCCCGGCCCCCTCGCAGACCGTGTATGTCCAGCGAGACCGAGACTGCAGCGAGTTCGGCGGGGGAACGGGCCCAGAGCCAGACGCCCTGTTCCACCTGCTGCAGGAGACGTACGGAGACAAGACCCCAGTCACCGTCCGCCTGAGGGAGTTTTCGACCGCCGACAATCGGACGGGGAGAGCATACGGGAGTTTGCATATGACCTGCAAGAGCGGATGCGGCGCATTCAGGGCAGAGACCCTGGACAGGTCCCCGACCCTGCAGCCCGGCTGCGGGAGCAGTTTGCGCTCGGCCTGAGGGACGAGGCGCTGAGACGGGAGATGAGGAGGCGTGGGAGAGAGGACGGGGAACGGACGTTTAACAACCTGATGAAGGAGGCGATAGACTGGTCCGAGGAAGAGATGGTCCTGGGCCCCACAAAGAGTCCCGCATGATTCACGCCGCCGCCACAGAGGGACGCAAGACCCCTCCCCTCACCGACCCCTTCCAGGAGTCGATCCGACAGCTGTTCGCCGGCCAAGAGCGGTTGAGCGCGCGCCAGGAACAGTTATTTCAGGCCTTACACCAAGAGCGGGACACGTCCCAGAGAGGAGCCGCTGGACGGCGACCCAGGCGAGACGTGCCCGCAACCTCGCGGGGAATGCCCAGGCGAGGGAAGGACGAGAGGCGGATATGCTACGCCTGTCAACAACCGGGCCATATCACCAGAGATTGCCCCTGCCCCGCGAGCAGGACACGCCCCACCCCTTCTCCCGCTCCCGAAGCGCCGAGCCCGTTGAGGCCTCGCCTCCGACCAGAACGGGCAATTGACGCTGTCGCGACCGGGATGCTTCACCCTGAACGTGCAGATAGATGGCGTGGACACCCGCTGCCTATTTGACACCAGGGCCGAGGTGACGATGATGACAGAGAGCCACTTCAAGCGGAACTTCTCAAAACAGAAGCTGACCGCCGCCAACTGGATCACCCTCACCACCGCCAACGGTTTAGAGATCCCTGTGGTGGGGTGCCTGTACGCAGAGGTGAAGTGCTTGGACCTGAGTTTCCCCGGGAAGTGCATATTTGTGGTGAAGGACAACCACTTCCGAGGACCCAAGAGGGACGCCATTCCGGGACTCCTGGGGATGAACGTGCTCGGCGGAGTAGACGGCCTCTTCAAGGGGATCAAGGGGATGCATCCCGCCAGTAGCCGCCGGCGCGACGCCGGAAGTGTCGCACTACGCCGGGTGGTGGCTGCCCTGGAGCAGAGAGAACGGGAGTGTACGGCCCCGGGAAAATTGGGCTATGTGAAGGTGGCCGGCCGAGACCCGGTGGTCGTCCCCCCGCACAGCGAGATGATCGTCTCGGGCCGCTGCGAGACGTCGGCGGGGATGCGGCGTCCCGTAATGGTCGAGAACACTCCTAGCGCCAACCTGCCCCCCGGCCTCCTGGTAGCAAACGTAGTGGCATACGCCCGGGATGGAAGAGTACCCGTGCGTCTAATGAACCTGACAGATGCCGAGATCGTACTCCAGCCCTGGACTGGCTGAACTCCACTGCCCCAAACAAGTGCGGTCCAAGGAGAGGGCGACTGTGGAGGAGGTCACCGGGGGATATAGGGTGACGGCGATCGACACCCGAGACCAACCGACACCGGCGGCGGCCGATGAGAGGACCCGAGAGCTCGTCGTGCCCGTTCAGGCGAATCTTGAAGACCTCACCCCGGCCCAAGTACGCCGACTGAATGAGGTACTCCAGAAGCATAAGACGGTGTTCTCTGTTGACGACAGGGATTACGGATACACCACCACGGTCACACATTACGTCCCCACCGGAGACGCACACCCCGTCAAGCAACGGCACCGCCGGATACCACCCCACGTCTTCCAGGAGGTGAAACGGCACGTGCAGGACCTGGTGGATCAAGGCGTACTCGTGGAAAGCTGTAGTCCATGGGCGTCCCCGGCCGTGATCGTCATCAAAAAAGACGGCTCCGTGCGGTTCTGTTGCGACTATCGGCGCTTGAACAATGTGACGCACCGGGACGCGTACCCTCTACCCCGGATAGAGGAGTCTCTAGACGCCCTGGGGCAGGCCCGGATCTTCTCATCCCTCGACCTCATGGCAGGTTACTTCCAAGTGGCGGTGAAGTAGGAAGACCAGGAGAAGACGGCCGTCACGCCGCCCTTTGGCCTCTATCAGTGGACCCGTATGCCCTTTGGGCTGTGCAACGCCCCGGCGACGTTTCAGCGGTTGATGACCGCCGTACTAGGGGACCTGGCCTTCGATGTCCTGCTAGTATACCTGGACGATGTGCTGGTGTTCGCCCGCGACTTTGAGAGTCACTGCCAGAAACTGGACCTGGTGTTCGGGCGTCTCCGGGAACATGGGCTCAAGCTCAAGCCCAGGAAGTGTTTTCTCCTCAAGACAGAGATGAAATTCCTGGGTCACATCGTGTCAGCGGCCGGAGTCCAGGTCAACACTGACAAGGTCAAGGCACTGGAAGACTGGCTGGCGCCACGCTCAGCGAAGGAGGTACGACAGGTGATCGGGTTCCTGTCCTACTACCGGCGGTTCGTGCCCTGCTTCGCTCAAGTAGCCCAGCCCCTGCATGCCCTGATGGGGAAGGAAAAAAAGGGGTTCGTTAAGGGACGAACTGAGGCATTCAAGTGGACTCCCCAGTGCCAAGAGGCTTTCGATCACCTGCGGGAGTGCCTCATGAAGCCCCCGGTGTTGGCCTACCCGGACCTCCGCCTTCCCTTCATCGTGACTATTTACGGGAGCTACTTGGGGCTGGGGGCAGTGTTGAGCCAGAAACAAGAGGGCGTGGAGAGCGGCATTGCTTTCGCCAGCCGAGGCTTACGAGGGTCGGAGAGGAACGACCAGAACTACAGTGCGTTCAAGCTGGAGCTCCTCGCCCTGAAGTGGGCGATCACAGAGAAGTTCCGGGATCTCCTGCTGTACGCCCAGTTCACCGTGGTCACCGACCACAACCCGCTGAGGTATCTGGGCACGGCCAATCTGGGAGCGGTGGAACAGCGTTGGAATGCTCAGCTGGCTGAGTACGACTTCGTGGTCCACTACAAGCCCGGCCGGCTTAATCAGAACGCTGACGCCCTGTCACGCATGCCAATGAGGCCAGAGCCAGAAGTGGAGGATACTGAGAAGGACTTCCTCACGATAACGGCACCCATACCGTGCTCGACGGGCACTCCTACGCGGCTGGTCCCCGAAGAACGGGTCGTCCCCTCGAGGGCCTCCGCACCACTCGCACATAAAGGCTATGTGGTGATCCCAGCGGACGAAGTCCGGGCACCCCTAAGTCCAGAGGGACGAACCGAACCGGGAGGGGTTACGACTGTCGTGGCGAGGCAGATCGTGACCCAGAAGGGGAACAGCGGATACAGCTGGGTGGAGCTACGGCTATTCCAGGCAGATGATCCCGACCTGCGACCGGTGTGGCGTGCAGTGACTGGGGGAGTCCAGCCCTCGAAGGCCCAGTTACAGGAGATGGACGCAGGACTCCGTAAGATATACGGACAGTGGGAGAGGTTCCGTCTGCACCAACAGGTGTTGTTCCGACGCGTCAGCGACCCCCGAGACGGAGAGGAGGTCCTGCAGCTGGTGGTGCCGGCAGTCCTGCGGCGGCGGATATATGAGACTCAGCATGAAGACGGGGGACACTTCGGTGGAAGGGGGACCGTGGAGCTGATGCGGCGGAGCTATTACTGGGTCGGGATGGCCGAAGAGGTGAAGAGCTGGGTGCAGCGGTGCAAGCGGTGTGCACTGGCCCGGGACGTATTCCCGAAGGCGCAGGCCCAGATGACCTGCACCAACGTAACGGCGCCCATGGAAGTCCTAGCCATGGACTTCACCCTACTGGAAATGTCAGCGGGCGCGGTACGAGAATGTATTGGTGCTAACAGATATGTTCACTCGGTTCACCATCGCCATCCCGACCAAGGACCAGACCACCGCCGTCGCCATTATCAAACACTGGTTCGTCTAGTACGGCTGTCCCGCTCGGCTCCACGCCGACCAGGGGCGGAACTTCGAGTCCAGCGTGATTAAGGAGCTCTGTAAGCTCTATGGGATCTCAAAGAGCAGCACCACGCCCTACCACCCCCAAGGGAATGGGCAGTGCGAACGATTCAACAGAACGATGCACGACATGTTAAGGAGTCTGCCCGCCGACAAGAAAAGGGATTGGAAAGAGCATCTGCCGGAGTTGGTACTCAGGTACAACTGTCACATACATTCCTCCACGGGGTACTCCCCCTTATACCTGCTGTTCGGGAGGGATGCCAAGATGCCCCGGGACGTCCGGGGGGGCAGGGATGTCATCGACGACGGTGCGGAGAACCTGGACGAATGGGTTCAGGGACATCACAAGCGACTGAAGGCCGCTGCGGAGGCCGCGAATGCCACCGCCAAGCATGCGTCGCACCGACGCAAACGGATATACGACCGGAAGTCCAGGGGCGCACTCTTGAGAGCGGGGGATCGAGTCCTGATCCGCGATCACCGACCCAAGGGTCGCAACAAGATACAAGACAAGTGGCAGCCCACGCCCTACATGGTGATTGAGCAGAGCCATGAGGGGACGGAAGTGTTCACGGTTCGCCCGGAAGGAGGGGGCCCCGAAAGAACTGTGCATAGAGATCAACTCAAGATCTGCTCCTTCCCGGCCTCCGACCCGGAAGAACGGATCCCGAGGAGGGAGCGGAGCTCATCCGAATCAGACGTGGGGGGTGCCTTCGCTTACTCTCGAGAACCGCACCCTAGGGCGTGTAACCCACCCAGGGTCCCGCGGGTCATTGCTGAAGCAGTGCCGAACGAGGAAGGAGAGGTAGGGTCAGATCCCTCCGACGAGGATGGAGAAGACGGCGGAGACAGGGGCGAGGAGGGCGCCGCGGGCCTACCAACAGAGACAGACGAATCTGACACAGAAGCAGACGCAGGGGAGGTTGAACGAACCCGGCCCCAGAGGAGCACCAGATGTCGGCTACCCGCTCGGTATCGCCAGGACTACGTGCAATGTGTGAAACTGTTGGTCTAAGGACTGTTTTCATGTCATTAAACTGGTTTCATTGAGTAACTTGCAGAGGACTTGGCAAGTTTAAAGTGGGGGGAAATGTAGCAGCCTGAATATTCTACTAAGTATTCAGAAGTGCTAACTAACTGTTACTTTCCCTGTGTGTGTATAACGTGTGATAAACAGTGTTCCTTTGGATAGCTCGCCCAGTCTAATAACGAGGTGAGGTGCTACTCTTCTCCGGCTTCAGCATGGATCACTAACAATAACATTGAAGCACCTTTTCCCTTTCTGGAGTGGTCCTAGAGTGGGATCAGTGGCGGTTGCCAGCAGGGGGCGAAGTGGCAGTGGTGGCAGGTGGAGCGGAGGAGAGAGGGAAGCAACAAGGAAGAGGGAGTTACCTGGGAGCGAGAGGACCAGGAAGCTCTCTAAGGCAGTGAACTTGACCGTGAACAGTCGCAGTCGCAGCGGGCGTGTGCTCTGGAAGAGCCCTGTTGCAGAAGTTATGAGGAGAGCCCCGTTGGAATGAGCAACGGGTGATGAGAAGTACTTGCTAGTTGACGGGTTATCCTAGATAGTGTGTGAGTAAGCGATACAGAACGAAGGACTAACATCTAGAGTTAACGGGACTAACGTCTATAGTTAACGGGTTATAGTAGTAAGTGTGCGGTGTATTAGCATGCTGCTAACGGCTCCGTCTGACTCCAGTAGACTACCGGGCGCGCAGCGCTGAAGACCGGTGGTATAGTCAGCCACATTGCGTTAGTAGTACAACCGATATAGCAGGAGGGTGTATCCAGACCCGAAGCTTAGCTGTGTTTAGGGTAGCAACAGTATTAGCAGTTCGCGCGACAGCAGCAAGCAACAGCCAGCAGTGGACGTTCCCCAGACGTTGCAGAGGACGCCTCTTCCCACCAGCAGAGGTCGCCATCACAGCACGCTCCTCCAGCTAACCACTGCCCATGCTGTTCGCCCAGCCCGCTGGCTGTGCTCGCGGGATCGCCGACGCCATCTTGTCACCTGGACGAGAGGGGATAAGAGTGGGTCCGCCATCTTGGCTAAGTACGAACGGTACCTCGAGTATCTACATCAACGTCCATTCAAGTGAACGCTAACAACCAGTGTCTAAGGGGTACCCCAAACAATTTAAGCCGGCTTTAGTGTAGGTTTTATTTTGGTAACGTGGGCCCACATTTGCTTGGTTTTCTTTTGGTATTTTATTATTCTTGTTATTTGAATTCCCAATGTTTCTCTACTTTATGCCTGGGTCTCCCCTAGTACAAGCGGGGTGTTATTAATGTATTGAGCATGCGGTGCCTGTGGTGGGAATAGTTTCCCCTACATTATCAGTGAGAGCACCCGGTGCCATGTATGAATAAATCTGAAGTATTATCTGTAACTGATAACCTGCCCAGGCTTCAATACAAAGTAGACCTTATTGGGAGCACTGTGTGTGTGTCTGTTTCTTCCATTTGCTAATCTAACCCCTGGGTAAATATTGTGACTGCATAATTATTTAACCCTTACACCCCATTCACAGAATAGCATTTGAAGGGTCTATACAGGTGGTCAAGGAAGGGTACTGCTTAAAGGGAAGCCCAATAATACTATTGAACTGACAGTCACTGGGTGTGGGAGGGCTGTCGGAGGTACTGGGGGAAGTGAGAGTGTGTGTGGAGCTACTGCTGACCGCCTTGGAAGGCGAGGGAGACCAGAGTACCAGTCCCCAGGTTAGTAAATCCTGGGCCCCATACACTCCTGCTGCAAGCCCTCCAGAACGACGTTCCGGGCCAAAGACGGGGGTACATATAGGTCCAATTCTATAGTATCCTACTACCCAGTGTCTGTGTACTACTACTCCCACAAGCAGGGATAATCCACCCTTCTACATATAGAAATGCTATTTTTCTGTGATTCACTAACAGATGGATGAAAAAAAATAGTTATGAATAGAAATGCAATATTCGATCCTCCCACACAGGCACGTGCACACATAGAGCCCAAAGGGTGCTCGAGCACCTGCCCTTTTGTGCCTCATAAAAAGGTAATTATTTTTCCCTTTTTTTTAAGTTATTTTTGTTCAAGTTTAAGTGATAAAAGTGTCTTCAATATTCAATATTTGATCACGAAAAAAACCCAAAAAGCATAAAAAGGGGGCCCCAAGCCCAAAAAGGGCCCCCAAAAATCGGGCATGCACGATTTGCGCACTCGCTTGCACGCGCTTCATGCACACGCTTCGCACACGCACAGGCCCAGTGCCCTTTTCAGCCTTTGAGCACCTGCCCCTCTAAAGTCCTGTGTACGTCCCTGCTCCCACACCGCTGGGAGGGAGAGGGAAAGTGAGAGGATTTTACTTGTAGTTTGCTTGTGAATCTAATGTAATTTGAGCTCTTGCTCTCACTCACCAAAGCAGACTCTCTGCCGTCAAAAAGCATTCATCAGGTTGAATAAAAAGATGCAGCTCTCGGGGAGTCAGGCGGGAGGGGCAGAACCACCGTTAGAGAAGAGCTAAGAACTTGTCCCCGGCACACTTCTGTCTCTCTCTCATCCCTCGCTTGATCTCTATCTCTCTTTACCCTGTACTGATTCCATCCATCTCTCTGTCCCCCATCAGTCACGCACCTTCTAAGGGACATTATTGGTTGGTAGCTATTGGTCTAAATGGCCTCCATGTGGGGCCTTTTGTGTCTCCAGCAGACAGACACCCACCAGACAAGACCACAAGACATCCATCACCGTCTACGCCATGATCACTCTGCTGAGCAACACACACAGCTCTTTCTACCTTTCACGGTGATGCGAGACAATCGGGAATGTGCAACCCCCCCCCCCCCCCCCCCCCCACCCCGAGCTGGGTTTCCATCAATTTCAATGTTATAAATATCCTCGGCCGAATTACATAAGCGCTGTACCTCTGTGACTTCCTACTCCTGATCCAATTTATTTCATAGGTACTGCACACAACAACTTCATCAATAGTGCCCTGTGAGATTATTGAACGGCAATAAATCCGGCGTGCACGGCCCGGTCTCTGAGGCTTATTGGACCTTATGGGACGCGCCGGCAAAAGGTCAACCCGATAGTCAGTAACTGTCTGAATTAAATAAAGTTGCAAATGTCACTTCCACAAGTAAACACTGTCGATACGGGAGTTTGGGAGACATGCTCGGGATAAGCAATGAAACCGCTTGGCACCGAAATCATCCTCACTGTGCAAATACCTTCTAAATGAGAGAAGCGACCGCCCGCGTTCCCATCGTGATGTTGAACTTAATCTAGTCAGGAAGTCATATTAGATTCTAGGACGATTTTGCACTGTGACAGATTGAATGACAAAGGGACCTTTACATTTCTTTTAGGGCTCATGCAAATGAAGGTGCCGTGGGACGAGCCCAGAGTTGTCCTTTGTCCCCCTAAAGTCCCCTAGATGAGCTCAGTCGCTAAGCAGGACTTACAAGCCGCCGCTCCTGTCGATAATCATGGCCCCGATTATGGTCCATCTGCTGAGCGGCTTAATAACTGCAGAAACAATAACTGGATGATTGTGCATGATGACAGCACGGTCCACTGGAGCTCACCTCCCCATGCCCTCGCCCACTCTGGTCACCCAAAAACAAGACTGTTGCCGACTCCATATGGTTTGCAGTAAATTAGTATTCAGGCCCTCACGAGCAGATGCAGCCCCACTGACTTATGGGAGCCATGGCTCCAATGAGATCAGTCTGCTTGGCCTTATTCACACAGACACAATACTGGCTGACATGTCACATGGGGTGGAAAGGTGAGGCATTACCCATTCTCTTCAGTTTTAAAGCTCCACTATAAAAACACAACTTAAATAACCAGCATAGTCAAAACAACAGGCAGAATACACTAATGATGACCTGAGTAAGTAACTAAATATGATAAGTTGGAGTGTAGTGTATACATTCATAGTTAGACAGTAGAGTTTGAGTGCTGTCGAGTGACGTGTCTCACATTCACACTTTGCGTAACTTGGATGGACAACTGCGAATACACGGGCTGTCCAAATAAAATCAAAACAGATGTGGATGGGTGGTTTTGTTAGCAGTAAAAGGGTTTGCTTGTGCTGTCTACCTACCCTGACTGACTGGATGAGTGACTGGTTTACAGTTCCATCCACAGAGAAATTGGACACTTGAAAGAGCATAAACTACCTCTGGAAACAAAAGACGACTTCAAATAGCCACTAGACGCTAGTAGGAATGTGCACAGGTTTACTTTATCATGGTCGGTTAGTTGGTGAGTGGTCTGAACAAATAACAGAATATTTTGGTTTGTGCCCACATTCACTGTGGTATCTGGCACTCTTGCATGGAAGTCATGCTAGGCTAATTTAACTAGCTAGCTATGTCTGTAGTCCTGACTTATAAACAGAGGCTTTTTTGTAGCACACGGCTACATTGCAGCCAGATACTGAGCCAAGAAAGAACACAACAACAACAATAACAACAACAGTGCATGCAGGACAGAGGCCAGGCAGGAACAGGCTCCAAGTTCAAGTTAACCCTGTGTGGCCCGAGCGGTCCGGTACTGGACCGACAATAATTATTTATTTCTAATGTAGCCAAGAGTAAAAACCCTAACCCTATCAAAACAGCAGTCATAACAAAAAGTGTTATTAGCTAAATTATGAGTTTATAAATATCTTGGCACATTCCCGGCGGAAACTGGATGAATTAGACGGAAATAAAGGAAGCTGGCATACGTGTGTAGTCTTTTGAAAGAAGAGACCCACGGCTTTCGATGGTCTTTCGAATTTCATAAAACTACACTTCCCAGCTCACGCCAGCCCCTGTCAATCATCTGACTTCCAGTGTGAACTTTCTTATTTTTTTTCGTTATTTTCGGGAACATATCTCACGGGTCGAACAAACCTGAACGTTATTGTCATGAAATAGAAAGTAGTTTGTTTCTTTACCTTTCTGTGAACGTCTAGAAAAAAAACGTGTTGCAATATGATGAAAAATGGCGGAGCTATTTAAATTATAAAAAAGTAACTGTAGTAACTGTACTTACAGTAGATTTCATTCACGGATTTCGCTGCCCTGTCAGGGGCGCCTGGTGGTACTAAATCCAGATTTAACTCTGCCATTGGAAAGAGAGTTGGCCCGATCCATAGACCATAGGTCATTTATAGGCCTGATATTCTCTATTCTATATTCATATTTAAAATATAGAATGTGTCCAGATGTACTGGCGGCTGGGTGGCGCAGCGGTCTAAGCGCTCGTCACCAGCGCGTGAGACACCGGTATCGAATCCGGCTGTCAGCGTTGCCTCCAGCTTGGGCCGGCCGTCATACTGACTCAATTGGTCGATGGGTGGTAATCTGGTCATTGTAAACAGCGACTCCTACAGGTCGGTCAGGGCGCCTGCACAGCAAGGACAGGAGATGTCGAGGGTAGTGTGAGCCTCCCACACGTTACACCTCGCCAATGAGAGTCCGCACTGGCAGGTGAAAAGAAGTGGCTGGCTGACTCTGCATGTATCGGAGGGGACATGCGATAGATTCTTTAACCCTCCCTACGACCGACTAGTGGGGGGAACATGCGAGCAACGATCATGACAGGGGAGGGGGCAATTGGCAAGACTAAATTGGGATGGGAGAAAAAAACAGAAAAATAAGGAGAAAAAGTGGATAAAAAAAAAGAATGTACTGTATCTACACAACCCACTGTAAATCCTCCAACCTTTATTCATTTGCTTAGATATTTTGTACACTTGATCTCAAGAAGGTGCTGAATGAGCTCAGTGACTCAGCTCAATGTTTCCTGGTCAATGTTAACATGGTGTTATTCACAGTCAAAGATTCAAAAGGTTTATTCATCACATACAGTTACATTGTATTGTGCAAAAAATACAAATAATAATAGAATAAAATAGAATAGAAATAAAATAGACATGATAAAGTACTAAGATAAAATAATAAAGGTAATGAGTCCTATGTACACTAATATACACTATACAGTTATACCCCATGTCACTATGCTATCCTAACTATACTATACAAAAACATCCAGTTATGTTTTTTTTAAGTGACCTTTTTCCTTTCCTTTAAGTTTAAAGTAATAATAATAATAATAATAATAATAATAATAATAATAATAATAATAATAATAATAATAATAATAATAATAATAATAATAATAATAATAATAATAATAATAATAATAATAATAATAATAATAATAATAATAATAATAATAATAATAATAATAATAATGCATTCAATTTATAGTTCACTCTACATTTGGAAACCAAATAGCAGAGTGCTTACAGGGTAGAAACATAGACTTTAAAAACATAGGCAATTAAAAAAACAATGCATAAAAACATAGAAAAAAGGGATAAAACACACAATGCATGTATAAGTGACCTTTTCTTATGTGTTTTAAAGTGACCTGTGGTGTGTTTGTGTGTGAGAGTGCAGAAAAAAGAAGCTGAGCCTGAGTCTCTCTGTTCTTGCTGCGTGTATGCGGAGGTGCTTGCCTGACCGCAGCAGCTTGCACAGGCTATTGTTGGGGTGGTGAGGGTCCTTCATTATTCTGCAGGCTCTTGATTTGCACCTCCTATTGTATAAGTCCTGCCATAGTACGCTCTGCTGAGTGCACCACTCTCCGTAGGGCCTTCCTGTCCTGGGCAGTGCAGTTTCCAAACCAGGCAGTGATATTCCCAGTCAGGATGCTCTCTACAGCCCCGAAATTGTGGAGTGGAGTATCTTCCCTGATACTCTGTACTTCAGACCGTTTTCGCCTAAAGGTACATGCCTAAGTAAATGGAAGATTGCTCCACTTCTGCAAGGTCAATTTGCATGTTCTTGGTATACCCGGGGGTATGTATTTCCAGTGTCAGAAATATTGTGTCTGTTACTAGGCTGAGTAAATTGTAATGAAGAAAAGGAGAATATAAATGATGATTTATGATTTTTGCATATTATTGAGATCATGTGTACAAAAAATCTAAGCAAATGAATAAAGGGAAGATGATTAAACAGAAGGATTTGTAGATACAGTAATTAATGATAAGCGATTTTAATTATAAATTCATATTTGACCTTGAACTTGACCTTGACCTTATTATGGCCAAATCATACATCTATGGATAGGGAAAATGCTCCTCTTTCCAATGGCAGGGTTGAATCTGGATTTAGTCATTTCCTTGCGGTTTTTACGATAATTAGCATTTTCCGATAAATTCGTATTTCCGATAAATCGTATAAAACATCGGTAACATGAAAATATACACTTTGACTACTGTTTTTGATAGGGTTATGGTCTTTACTCTTTGCTACAAAAAAAATATTTAAAAACATTAACCTCTTAACATCCAAGGGCCCACATGTGGACGATTCTTTGCCGACCTCTAGTGGCTCGGGTGTGCATTTCTTTTAATAGAATATATAGATAGAATTAAAGCCCTATTTTTTGCCTGTCGATTGCCCTTTCAGGTGACAAAATCCGTTCAGCGGTTCTCGAGTTACATGCCGATATGTGAGGCGTGCCCCAAAGTACGCAAAAGTACACATTACCACCCCCGACTCCCGGGGCTCTACAGTAGTTCCGTCAATCATTTGGCGATCTCGAAAATCTTTGCACAGGGTTGTAGCCAATGAGTGTGGCTTTCCAATGATACCCCATGATATGATAATTGGGGATCTAATATGGTCTCTATTGATCGATTTATGATAAAGAAAAGCAGTGGGTCCTATAGGGGGACCTTAAGGCTTAGAGGCTATGCTTTGCCTTTTTTACCACAGTGTCTATGTGTGTCCATGGCAGGTACTCTGTGATGCGGACTCCCAGGTACTTAAAACGGCTCACCCTGTCCATGATAGCACCATTTATCCACAGTGGCGCGTGAGTTGGAGGTATGTCCACCCACCCTGACCACCTGGGGCCTGTCGGTCAGAAAGTCCAGGATCCAGGCGCTCAAGGTGGGGTTCAGACCCAGATCGATCAACTTGTCAGCCAGTCTGGTGGGGACTATGGTATTGAAAGCTGAACTATAGTCAATGAAAAGCAATCTCACATAGCCCCCCTTCTGACTGTCAAGGTGAGACAGGGTGTTGTGCAGTACCTGGGAGACCGCGTCGTCAGTGGACCTTGTAGAAGTGGAGCAATCTTTAATTAACCTTTTTTTAATTTTCTGAAAATATGGCTAGGGCTTAAGAGGTTAATGACACAACCTCCCTCCTGAAATGGCTGAAATGTAACATTTATTTTCAATCAATACGGTTCCACCAATGAAATTATAAATAAATAAACACATTACAGAAGTCGACTTTTATCCTGGTTATTCTGTCTTTATGACCCCTGCATACACGCTAGAATTTTGGAATGAAAATATGCACACACACACACACACACACACACACACACACACACACACACACACACACACACACACACACACACACACACACACACACACACACACACACACACACACACACACACACAAACGTGCGCACCTAGTACATATGACATACAGAAAGAGAGGCAGAGTGTGGGCGGGGGTAGTGTGTATGTGTGTGTGTGTGTGTGTGTGTGTGTGTGTGTGTGTGTGTGTGTGTGTGTGTGTGTGTGTGTGTGTGTGTGTGTGTGTGTGTGCGTGCATGTGTGTCTGCGTGTGTGTGTGTGTGTGTGTGTGTGTATGCCTTCATAATTGTGTGTATTTATTTAGCCTATATTCCCTATAAGCCTATATTCCCTATAAGCCTATATTCCCTATAATCATTTGCCGTGGCTCCCCGAGAGATGGTGTGATATCGATACCTATTTTAGGCTATTTGCAGTGAACCGTGTTTTGAGGTGTGGTGTGATTCTAGACTAATGTTTGATAGTCATAGACCCGTGTGCAGGGCAAACCCTTTTTCTTCACGTGTGTAGTGCCTCAGGGGCGGGGATAGGTAGCGTGGGTGGGAGCAACAGTCTGGGGGTGGGTTTACAGGGCATTGGGCGCTTCCTCCTTTTAACTACCCTAGGCCTAGGAGGCGTGGGTCTTTTAAATAGGCTAACTATTAATTATTTATATAAAAGTATAACCCTTGTATTAGATATCTATTTTTCCTACAATAAAAGCTTTCTTACTGATTCTCGGCGCATTCTCCCGTGTCTGTTTGTGGTCTTGGGGAAATTCATGGTGGTAGGTCGGCTGACCCCTTTGGGAAGAGTATCCGTGCATGTGCACACCTTAGCCTTAGACCTGGATACTTCCCGTGGGGGTCTGGTGACACTTATTCTTAGTGTTGTATGACAGTAAATGGGACAGTCCATACACACACACACACACACACACACACACACACACACACACACACACACACACACACACACACACACACACACACACACACACACACACACACACACACACACACACACACACACACACACACACACACACACACACACACACACACACACACACACACACACACACACACACACACACACACACACACACACACACACACACACACACACACACACACACACACACACACACACACACACACACACACACACACACAACACACACACACACACACACACACACACACACACACACACACACACACACACACACACACACCACACACACACACACACACACACACACACACACACACACACACACACACACACACACACACACACACACACACACACACACACACACACACACACACACACACACACACACACACACACACACACACACACACACACACACACACACACACACACACACACACACACACACACACACACACACACACACACACACACACACACCACACACACACACACACACACACACACACACACACACACACACACACACACACACACACACACACACACACACACACACACACACACACACACACACACACACACACACACACACACACACACACACACACACACACACACACACACACACACACACACACACACACACACACACACACACACACACACACACACACACACACACACACACACACACACACACACACACACACACACACACACACACACACACACACACACACACACACACACACACACACACACACACACACACACACACACACACACACACACACACACACACACACACACACACACACACACACACACACACACACACACACACACACACACACACACACACACACACACACACACACACACACACACACACACACACACACACACACACACACAGAGTAAAATACTCTCTCTGCCAGACCTGGTGTCAGCAGTGTGGTCAGTCAAGGAAATGTGGTTGGGGGACAGTGGCCAGTGACAGGAAGAAGATTTGTTTTACCAGGAAAGGTAATCAAACACATGAGTCATTTCAGAAATTGTATTTGGTGACGGTATGATAAACACACTCAAAACATAAGAAGCAAAGAAAAACAACCATGGCTATTTAAAGTCTGACAAGTGTTTCTGCCTGCTATTTTTCTCCATCGCTATCTATAATAACAGAGGCTGGTGTATGACTTCACTGATTGGTGTGAGAGGAGAGCAAGGAGGGGGTGGGGGTCAGAGGGAGGGATATAAGAGGAGGGATGGAGACCACAGTTGGAAAGCACAGTTGTTGTTGTTATCACTACTATCATGTCAGAAGATGATACAGGTCTATTTTTAGAAGTGTGTGTATGTGCATGTGTGCATGTGCATGTGTGTGTATGCGTGTGCGCCCATTTCCGTACATTGTTTTATAATGTTGACGATAGACTAAATGGTCAATGGTAAATGGTGCATGGTTTTATCCAAAGCGCTTTACAATTTGTTCCTCACATTTTACCCATTCACTCACACATTCACACACTGACGGCAGAGGCAACCATGCAAGCTGCCGCACTGCTCATTGGGAGCAGTTAGGGGTTAAGTGTCTTGCTCAAGGACACTTCATCACGCCTGGGAGGAGCGGGAAGCAAACCGGGAACGTCCGGATTACCAGACGACTGCTCTACCTCCCAACCCCACTGTCGCCCCCAACTAGCCATTCATGAGTCACATGTAGCATCGTAACACAGGAGTCAACCTAGTTGCTTTGGTCTCTGTTAAAGATGATGCTCACATGGATAAGGGTAATGGACAGTGTGTGTGTGAAGGATATAGCAGGGGTATCGACAGCCTTAGGGAAATAGATACAAAAATGCACAGAAAATGTTCCATAGACTTCAAGCAAAACATACATACAAATTATAGATATACAGTATATGATTTAGGTGCCAGGAAACCATGTAAACAATATTATGGTGGTTGTCAACCAGACAGAAAGACATACAGACAGACATAATAGATAGAAGGTTGAATCCCACCCAACCTCTCTCTCTTTCTGTTTCTCTGTGGAGTTTAAGCTGGCCTTCTCTTTCTTTATGAAGTTTAAGCTAGTCTTCTCTCTCTTTCTCTGTGTCGTTTAAGCTTGTCTTCAGACTGTAAAATACATCCACCTAGGTCACAGGGAATGATTGCCAACTCCGACACACACCTCATTACCCATAATCCCCCAACCACATTTCCTTGACTGACCACACTGCTGACACCAGGTCTGGCAGAGAGAGTATATTTTACTCTGTGTGTGTGTGTGTGTGTGTGTGTGTGTGTGTGTGTGTGTGTGTGTGTGTGTGTGTGTGTGTGTGTGTGTGTGTGTGTGTGTGTGTGTGTGTGTGTGTGTGTGTGTGTGTGTGTGTGTCTGTGTGTCTGTGTGTGTGTGTTGTGGTGTGTGTGTGTGTGTGTGTGTGTGTGTGGTGTGTGTGTGTGTGTGTGTGTGTGTGTGTGTGTGTGTGTGTGTGTGTGTGTGTGTGTGTGTGTGTGTGTGTGTGTGTGTGTGTGTGTGTGTGTGTGTGTGTGTGTGTGCATGTGTTTTTCATTCTAAGCTTCAGCTTATCCGTGCAGTAACACTTCCTCAGAGCAGAGAGAGCACCGGTTAATGGCGGATTTTGAAAGGTTGGTGTCATCAATTCGCTCTAGAGGTAAATTCAGAGGTCAACTCTCTTTGTTCACCTAGCTGCCATATTCAATTGAAAAATACAAATTAAAAAAATAACAACAAAAAGCTCCTGAGAACTGTGTCGACCACCATGTTATGCCTGCTGTCGAGAAATTCAAGATAGCGATTGGAGTATCAACATTTAAATAGATTTTTAGATAACTCACTATGAATGCACACCAATGAGCAGATGACTAATTCACTAGCATATATTTAAAAACATGTTGGCCTGAGGGCCTTTGAAATCCATGCAAAACCCATTGTAGGCTTTCATGAATATATGGTTATCAATCTGAATTGACCTAATGAGCAAGACATCCCTCCCAGCCAGCTGTAGGGTGTCATTCTAACAAGCTGGTCGTTTAGATACCATTTGACCCACACAAATGCCCCTAATCTGAGTACAGCGACAGACTGGTTTGCAGATACAGTACTTCCTTCGACCTAGAAACGTGCAGAGGGAGAAGTTCTACACGATAGCTCAATACAGAAAGAGTCATATTATGTCTGGGTGACAGGCAAGTGCGGTGCTCCAGACATCTCTGTCAGCCGCATCACAGAACCTTTTATCTGTGAGTCAGGTCAGGGCCAGGCCGGCTCTCCATGCTGTTAATAAACAAAAAGGTGAAATGCCCCCAGCTACTTTACACATCAGTAACAACCTAAGCAGATATGATGGCTAGGTTGAGCCCTGGGTCAAGAGCGAACGAGACAAGCCATGTGCTGCATGAGAACAATTTGTGAATGAGTGTGCGTGAGAGTAACAGAGAGAGAGAGAGAGAGAGTGTGTGTGTGTGTGTGTGTGTGTGTGTGTGTGTGTGTGTGTGTGCAGTGGCGGACTCAGGCTGTTTGAAGGGCAGGGGCGAAAATAAAAAAGGTCACCTACTGCAAAAAGCTATGATGCGTCATGTATGATGAAATAGTCTTCATCCGATTAACATTAGAATAACATAGACAATCCAGATTAATAGTATAACCACACCTCTATGATAAAAACACACAGGGAACAATACACCTCAACACACTGGCAACATCACCTCCTGGTTTGGGAATAGCACTGCACAAGACCGAAGCAGACTACAAAGAGTGACACGTTCAGCCGAACGCACAATTAGAGGGGGGCTCCCCACCCTCCAGAACATTTACAACAAGCGGTGCAGGGGCAAGGCTAAGAGAATCATTAAGGACTCCAGCCACCCGAACAACTGCCTCTTTGAACTGCTGCGGTCAGGCAAGCGATACCGGAGTCTCAAGGCGAGCACAGAAAGACTCAGAAGAAGATTCTATCCCCAGGCCATCAGGCTGCTCAACGAACAATGAAAGCTCAACGAACAATGAACACTACACAACAACCATCAAACGCACATAGCACACACATCCACATGCACACACTCACTTTAAACAAACACACTGTAGCACCCACTCCCCACACTTTATATTTATTGATAAAGGATTTGCACTACAACTCGTACACCTTACTGTAAATTGTACCTAAATTGTACCTCATCCCATTTCTGCTTTGCACTATATAGTATTGTATATTAGTACACTGCATAGTATATTGTATATTATATGGTAACTCAGTTACGTCTATTCTGCATCGAACATTGTACATATGTCTATACTGAACATTGTGACCTCATTTTCTACTTCTAATTTACATGCTATACTATGTTATTTGATACTTATCTTGTCTAGCACAGTATCTGGAGCGTAACAGTAAGAAGCATTTTGTATAAAAGTATTCTGTACTTCTGTATGACAACTATTAAAGAAACTTGAAACTTGAACTTGAAACCTTTAACATTTTTATTTCATAAAACAGTTTAACAGTTAAGGTTAATTCGAGTGCCGTTGAGCTTCTTCCTTTCTCTCTCCTCCCCTTCTCTCATCATGTCCTCACCTCCTGTACTCCCCCTCTCCTCTCATTCTCTCCTCCTGTCCTCTCCTCCCCTTCTATCCTCCTATACTCCCCTACTCTCCTCCTATACTCCCCTACTCTCCTCCTGTACTCCCCTTCTCTCCTCCTATACTCCCCTGTAGCGGCACGGTGGTGTAGTGGTTAACACTGTCGCCTCACAGCAAGAATGTCCAGGGTTCGATTCCCGCTTGGGGACCAGGTTTACATGATGCCAGGTACCCAGGTGGGGTATCTCCCAGGCCTTTCTGTGTGGAGTTTGCATGTTCTCCCCGTGCTCGCAAGGGTTTCCCCCCCGATAAGATAAACCCATTGGAAAAACATGCACAACAACAGATCGCTAACGCTGTGGCGTCCTTGACGAAGACGGACAGGAGCACTTGCATTGGTCCCCTGGCGCGGCTCACGTTGACGCCTGTCTGCTCCCGGCTGCCCTTGGGGGGGAAGGACGATGGGATGGGTTAATCGCAGAGACAAATCGCATCAGCGATCCTACAGACAATGCATGCATGTGTGTGTGTGTGTTGAGGATAATTGCCAATGCCAATTAAAGACCTCTGAGCAGGTCCTGCATTATTATATTATATTATATTATATACTCTCCTCCTGTACTCCCCTTCTCTCCTCCTATACTCCCCTTCTCTCCTACTGTACTCCCCTTCTCTCCTCCTGTCCACTCCTTCTATCCTCCTGTCCACTCCTTCTCTCCTCCTGTCCACTCCTTCTCTCCTCCTGTCATCTCCTCTCCTTCTCTCCTCCTGTCCTTTACTCTCCTTCTCTCAACATGTCCTCTCCTCCTGTCCTCTCCTTCTCTCCCTCTCTTTCTCTCCCTCCCCCTCCCTATCTTCAAAATAGAGCAACAAAACTCAACAAATCTATCAGAGTGGTGGTCTATGCTGTGCTTCTGAACATGGGCTGGATCAGTGGGATATTTTAATGGCAACAGGAGAGCATTCAAGTTATTTGTTGTTGTGTGTCACCATCATTTCTCTCCATAGCATTATCTGCATTCTCTCTTTCCTCCACTTCTTCATCGTTTCTCTCCATACAATCATCTGCATTTTCTCCTTCCTCCACTTCTTCACCATTTCCCTTGTGAATATCTCCATCTTCATTGTCTGTACTGTCTTTATCTAAGGTGGAGCAAATAATATTAGTTTTATAATAGTAATATAATTGTACTGTATATAATATTTGTACTGTAGCCTACACTGTTGTATTATAAAATAATATGTCATATAGCACTACCACTAGCCTTCTTGCCTTGATTGGAATAAAAACGGTCTATGGTTGGTCAATTTAAATGTTTAAGACACATTTTTCTGTCCAAAATAAGCATTATTGACCATGTTAGCACCAGATTATCAGTTATAATCCAAACTATGGCTCTGTGAGACAAGCAGCTTGTACATGTAGCTAGTAGTGAGGACTTACAAATACATAGGCTACCTGTATCCTTATCTCCTCCCTTACTATTATTGCTTTGGACCCAATTCTTCAAAGAGAAGCTGCCTCTCGCAGCATTTCTCAGATGCTTTTTAACATTCTTCCGATTTATCTCTCTCCTTGGCATTCTGTAATCATAGAATATAGGCCAATGCTAAACCCACTTTTAAGTTTACTACCACTCTTAAATTAACTTTAAAAAGCAATCCACACTGAATTAAAGTGCTATGGGTATATTTTGTGCAAACTATCCTAAAGTAATGTGTACACTTTATTTCTAAATTGAGAACACAGGTTAGCATTATAGCATATAATCAGCTAAGCAAGGTACCTGTTTAGTTAGCTAGCTACAGTAGTAATAAAGCTAGCCTACACTAGCTATGAAAAGCCAGAGACAAAAAATGCTCTGAGTTTCGTAAAAGTCAGTCAAAGCTTACCAAAAGCACGAGCAGTGAACTCCAAGACCACGTGACTGAACTCAAACTAGAAAGAAACAGACTAAGAAATGACGTAAACTCCATGATCAAAACTGCAAAAAAAAATTTCATCAATGACAAAACCGAGGAAAACAAAAATAAACCACGTGAACTTTGGAAATTACTCAACAATCAACTAGGCTGCAGTAAAAAACTCAAAACCAGGTTCTCAAACATAAACATAAAGACGGACAACACGCTCATCACAGACAAGCTGGATGTAGCCAATTACTTAAACACTTTCTTCACAAACATAGCCACAACACTGGTAAACAAACTACCCTCCCACTCAGGGCAGTATGGGGTAGAACACATAGTAGCATACTACATGAACCTAGGCGTCCACAAAGACGACTTCAAACTGGAAATAGTAACTACAGATGAGGTACTCAAAAAACTGAGCGCCCTCCAACCAAACAAGGCCACTGGCCATGACAACATCCCCTCCAAATTCCTCAGAGACTCAGCAGCAGCCATCACCCCAGTCATCACACACATAATAAACCTCTCCATAAAACAGGGACACGTCCCCAAGGACTTCAAAATTGCGAGAGTAACACCCCTGCACAAAAAGGGCAGCAAATTAGACCCGGGTAACTACCGCCCTGTTTCTATCCTTACATCCATCTCGAAAGTCATGGAAAAAATAGTATACGAACAGATCGAAAAGTACCTCGCGGAAAAAAATCGAATCTACGAATTCCAATCTGGCTTCAGAACATCCCACTCCACTGACACATGCCTTCTCTACTTGAACGACCACATCAAACAAGAGGTGGACGCGGGCAAATACTGCGGCATGGTCATGCTGGACCTACAAAAGGCCTTCGACACTGTCAATCACACCATTCTGATTGACAAGCTAAAAGCAATTGGTTTTGATAGTTTATCAGTGAGCTGGATACAATCCTACCTGGAGGGGAGGGAACAGATGGTGGAAGTAAACGGTACCCTATCCCCCCCCCTCACAGTGAGCTGTGGTGTTCCACAAGGAAGCATACTAGGACCGCTACTATTCCTAATTTATGCAAATGACATGTCGTCAGCTTGTGACTGCAACTTGTTCCTGTTTGCGGACGACTCAGCCCTGCTGGTCTCTGACAAGAACAAGTTACAGGTTGAAAAAGCCCTCAGCTCGGAACTAGGCAAAATCTGCATATGGCTCGCCGACAACAAACTATCATTACACATGGGCAAAACAGAGTCCATTCTCTTCGGTTCAAATAACAAACTCAGCAAGACCGACGGCTTCTCGGTTACAGTGGGTGACAATATTATCACAAGGAAAGATGAAATTACCTACCTGGGTTCCATCCTAGAGGCTAATCTTTCCTGTGACAAAATGGCATCCAATGTAATAAAAAAAGTCAACCAACGAACGCGATTCTTGTACCGGATCTCCTCTCTGGTAAACAAGAATACCCTGAAGACTCTAGCAGGAGCACTCATTCAAGGGTACTACGACTATGCTTGCACCTCATGGTACCAAAGCACCTCAAAGGCACTAAAAAACAAATTACAAACATCTCAAAACAAGCTAGTCAGACTACTACTTGACCTGACTCCTAGAACCCACCTCACCCCTGCCCACTTTGACAACCTAGGATGGCTTAGAGTAGACGACAGAGTACAGCAACTTGCAATGGGCCTGGTCTACAAGATACACTACGCGACCAAGGTACCCATGTACATGTCAAAATACTTCCCAAAGGTCAGTGAATACCACGATCACAACACCAGAGGGAGCTCCACAAATCATGTAAAACCCAGATTCGGCTCAAACAAGGGACTAAACACGTTTCGCAATTATGCCACATCAATGTGGAACGCCCTGCCTAAAGCTGTAAAGGAATGTGAATCACTACCCACCTTCAAAAACACTCTCAAAAAACACCTACGTGAGACTGCAATTCGAAACTGGCCCCTACAAATGTCCTAACCTAGTTGTACAGTAAATGACCAAGTAAGGCTTTGTCAATATTCCAATGTACAGTGTAAAATGTGTGTGTGTCCCCTACCCAACCCCCCCCCCCCCCCCCCCCCCCCCCCTCCAATGTACAGCCCTCACCCAACCCCACCCCACCAACCTCCTCCAATGTACAGTTTCTACGCCAAATGTATATACAGTCCTTTTCTGGACACTTTTGTATCACAAACAGTACTGTTTTTGCAAATCTGATATGTCATAAATGTATAGATGTAGCAGTACTGTCTATCTGTATGTCATGTATGTCATATATGTTATGATGAATTGAAAATGGGGGACCCTGGTGTAAACAAGACGAAAGTCTTTCTCTGGTCTGCATCCCCTTAACAATTGTATGTATTGAGATGTACTGTACTGTACCCATTCTGCAATCTGTTAATAAACTTTTCAATCAATCAATCAATCAGCCTAGGGTAAAACATACTGACATCAATAAAAACACTTGCAGTGTAGGCCTACATACATTAGTATTTAGTAATGCATAATTGGTAAAAACAAACTCAATCTTTGCAACTTCAAAGAAAGCTTGCTGTATTACCTACCTCACACAGCAGTAGGATGCAGGGTTACAGCCATCTGGCATCTGAACATTCAAGAGGGGGTGTGTCTAAAACGTAACCCTCCAGTCACCCTTGTCGCAATTTTCTGCAAATTTTTTTTTTCATGTGTGTTTGTGGATAGCGTTGGCTATATTTTATGTACTGTATATGCCAGGAAAGTATCTCAGTATCACATCTTTGACTCACGTTACAATAATCCATATATATTTTTTTTTTCAAAAATCACTATTAAGCGTGTGGCATAAAAGTGTCAAGCCATCCACTAGGGCTGGGCAATTCATCGAAATAAAATCGCAATCTCGATTCATAGACCTATGCAATCTCATTTCTAAATTATGAAAATATTTTTTATTAAAAAAGATTAAAAAAAGTTAAGTTAACTTTTTTAAATGATGACGATTCTGACTTGAGTTATTTTGTTAGTTAGTTACAATAGACTTTTAAGTTTAAGTCAAGCACTTTCATATATGTTATGTTTAAGTTTATGTCAAGCACTTTGATATGTTATGTTGTCTGTTTAAGAAAGAGTGCAATCAATTATTTTATTGAAAAAATAAGAATCGTGTGAGAGAATCGTGATCTCAATTCTTAGAGAGAAAAATCGTGATTCACATTTGAGCAAGAATCGCCCAGCCCTACAGTACCATCCACCCTAGTTGCAGAAATGAACAGGTTAATGCATGTGTGCGTGCGTGTGTGTGTGTCTGGCTTTGACCCCAGCCTGGCTGACTATTCTGCCCAGAGACCCAGATTCAGGTGCAGATGCAAGTTTCAAGTTTGTTTATTTGTTTATGCACCTGAAGTGAAACAAAAACCCCCACACTAAGCACTCCCTGGGCCATGCTCTAGGGCAGGGGTCAGCAACCTTTACTATCAAAAGAGCCATTCCCCCTCCCCCCTCCCACAAACTAAAATTCATCTGGAGCCGCAAAACCAATTTACCCTTAAAATGAAGATAACAGTGTATAACGTTTTATATATAGTTATCCCCAAGCATACCCCATATTTAGCATAAATGTTCACGTTTAACCATTAGAGGGGCACCAATAGGTCATGTCCTCTAATTTTATCCACTCAAAAGGGCACTTTTGCGCTTTTGCGTGACATTATTTAACCGTCGGGGCACATGGTCAAGTTTAGACCATTGGAAGGGCACCAATGGGCACGTCCTCTCATTTTCAACACTCAAAAAGGGCATTTTAGCGCGATGTTTTCAACTGTGGGGGCACATGGTCACGTTTATCCATTAGAGGGGCACCAATAGGGCACGTCCTCTAATTTATTTCACTCAAAAGGGCACTTTTGCGTGATATTATTTAACCGTGGGGCACATGGTCAAGTTTAGACCATTGGAAGAGCACCAATAGGGCACACCTTCAAATTTTTCGCCACTCAAAAGGGCACTTTAGCGCACATTTTTCAACCGTGGGGGCACCAATAGGGCACATCCTCTAATTTCTTTCACTCAAAAGGGCACTTAAGTGTGCGTTTTTCAACCGTGGGGGCACCAATAGGGCACATCATCTAATTTCTTTCACTCAAAAGGGCACTTTAGCGCGCGTTTTTCAACCGTGGGGGCACCAATAGGGCACATCCTCTAATTTCTGCAAATGACATGTCGTCAGCTTGTGACTGCAACTTGTTCCTGTTTGCGGACGACTCAGCCCTGCTGGTCTCTGACAAGAACAAGTTACAGGTTGAAAAAGCCCTCAGCTCGGAACTAGGCAAAATCTGCATATGGCTCGCCGACAACAAACTATCATTACACATGGGCAAAACAGAGTCCATTCTCTTCGGTTCAAATAACAAACTCAGCAAGACCGACGGCTTCTCAGTGGGTGACAATATTGTCACAAGGAAGGACGAAATTACCTACCTGGGTTCCATCCTAGAGGCAAATCTTTCCTGTGACAAAATGGCATCCAATGTAATAAAAAAAGTCAACCAACGAACTAGATTCCTGTACCGGATCTCCTCTCTGGTAAACAAGAATACCCTGAAGACTCTGGCAGGAGCACTCATTCAAGGGTACTATGATTATGCGTGCACCTCATGGTACCAAAGCACCTCAAAGGCGCTTAAAACAAAATTACAAACATCACAAAACAAACTGGTCAGACTACTACTTGACCTGAACCCCAGAACCCACCTCACCCCTGCCCACTTTGACAACCTAGGATGGCTTAGAGTAGACGACAGAGTACAGCAACTTGCAATGGGCCTGGTCTACAAGATACACTATACGACCGGGGTGCCCATGTACATGTCAAAATACTTCCCAAAGGTCAGTGAATACCACAACCACTACACCAGAGGAAGCTCAACAAATCATGTTAAACCCAGATTCGGCTCAAACAAGGGACTAAACACGTTTCGCAATTATGCCACAACAATGTGGAACGCCCTACCCAAAGCTGTAAAGGAATGTGAATCCCTGCCCACATTCAAAACCGCTTTTAAAGAGCACCTACGGGAGGCTGCAATTCGAAACTGGCCACCGTAAATGCCCAAAACCCCCACCACCTCCTAATAGACAGTCTCCTCCCCACCGCATGTATATATTCCCTCCCCGCTGTATGTATATTTCTCTCCCACCCACCCACCCCCCCCCTAATGTACAGTCCCCTCCCCATCATATGTATATACTCTGTTAGGATCTAGGGGTAACAGTACTGTATATTGGAATACCGTTTATGTCACAAATGTATCAGTACTAAATACCTATATGTCCCTATGCCATAAATGTCATGTATGTTGTGTATGTCATAAATGTCTATATGAATTGAAAATGGGGGACCCTGATGGAAACAAGACAAACGTCTTTCTCAGGTCTGCATCCCCTTAACAATTGTATGTATTGAGCCGTACTGTATTGTACCCATTCTGCAATCTGTTAAATAAAGTTTTCATTCATTCATTCATAAATGCGTTGGTGAGAAGTAGTTGCCTTTGCCTTCCTGGAGCTCTGCTTGTGCTGGTAACGGAGCGATGCGAATGCGGTGCAACTGGCCCGTAATGTTAGATGTATTGCCGCTTGCATACAATTCTCACTCCATGTCTTTCATAGAGTGTACACCTCGCATAGCACAATTCTCCCTTTCAGATGCTGTTTAATCCATGTATTTCGTCGATAAAACTAAATCCATAATATGCCCAGACTACAGACTTAAATTATGCTGGAGAATTGTATTTGATATAGCTTGTCTTGTCCACTTTATGTTACCAGTAGACTGATAGCCATTTCTGAGACAAACTGACTGACACAGCTAGTACACTCACCACCTCGCCTTGACAAACTAAAAGGTCCCGCTCGGTTTTTGATTTAAATACAGTGGGAATTAATTACTAATGTTTACTGAACTTAGTATTCCTTATTCTTAGTGTTGTATGACAGTAAATGGGACAGTCCATACACACCCCAGGAGTGATACATTAGGCTACAGCAAAGGGTTCCACAGTAAACCGAATGGTCTCTATAGCCTATTGTGCGTAACGGTGCCCGATGAAGCCAAGACTGCGCTGGAAACACTATGGTTTCTCTCAGCAAGAGGAACGGGACCTTCCCTAACTGCGAAGTTGCCCTTTGGATTTTACTGACAATCCCCGTCACAGTTGCATCTGGGGAGCGCAGCTTATCCAAGTTAAAACTGAGAAAGAACTATTTGCACACTACAATGTCCCAGGAGAGACTGTGTGAACTTTCCATCCTCGCAATAGAAAAGGACATTGTATCTACTCTGGATTATCAATACATTATTTCAGAATTTGCTGCAAGGAAAGCCAGGAGGAAAATCCTCACATAATTCTCTGCTGTTTGTGAGTTACATCTGAGTGCTTATTGTTGTAAATTATTTGAAGTGGGTAGTAGGCCCATAGGCTATGTCACTCCCTGTGTGTGTGTGTGTGTGTGTGTGTGTGTGTGTGTGTGTGTGTGTGTGTGTGTGTGTGTGTGTGTGTGTGTGTGTGTGTGTGTGTGTGTGTGTGTGTGTGTGTGTGTGTGTGTGTGTGTGTGTGTGTGTGTGTGTGTGTGTGTGTGTGTGTGTGTCATGGCTGTTATTATTTAGTTTTGGGAATGTGTTATGGGGGTATTTTGTTTTGGGTGATAAACAAGCATTACTATAAAAACTCATATCATGTCAAGGCTTCGTTATAATAATCAAACGTGTTGTGTGTAAAATGTGTGTTTATATATATATATATATATATATATATATATATATATATATATATATATAATACAATTTCTTACTGATTGGAGACAACATCCTTATTTAATATTTGTAGGAAATTGAAGGCAAAAATAAGTATTAATTAATTTAAAAAAAAAAGTATGTAATATGGCACAGGACCTCGCATTTCTTATAGACGGCTCTGTCTATAGGTGTCCTGAACTCTGGTGCTCGAACTGAACTTTTTCTTTTACACAAACCATTCCCACCCTGCTATCTATGGGTGGTCATTATTGAAGAGTCTGACTTACCATACCATTTAGTCCATTTAGAACGTTCTACATATCTGTTTGACTCAACAAACTAACAAACTAAACATTTACATCAGCATAGGTCGTAAGACAATACATTTGAGCCATTATATATTTGTATACATGTATATTTATTATGAATCTAATATGTTAGTCTATAAACAAAGCCAGGAGTGACAGTGACCATGTTTCAACCTCTGATCAATAATAATAATAATAATACAAAAAAGAAAATTTCATTACGGATCAGTAGTTTCAACAGAGGCCACCATATTAGAATCCTTTAAGGGAGGGTGGCTTATATGTGTGGTGGAATATACTTTATATTCCATATGGATATGTATTATGAATGATATACATTTAACCATCTGTCTGACAAATTATGACACATTTCACAACCAGCTGACACACAGCTCAAAAGAGACTGTCTGTATCTACCAGTTGAACAATAGTAAACACACAGCCGCTTACATTATTTCACAATAGAGCCACGTCTCTATTTACGTACTGTACACATAAAAATCACGTACACAGAAGTAAGTTAAGGTCACCTAGTTAAGGTCACCGAAAGGTCACCTAGCTCCACACAGAAAGGTAAATAGTGCACACACACACACACACACACACACACACACACACACACACACACACACACACACACACACACACACACACACACACACACACACACACACACACACACACACACACACACACACACACACACACACACACACACACACACACACACACACACACACACACACACACACACACACACACACACACACACACACACACACACACACACACACACACACACACACACACACACACACAGTTGTTGATGTATTGGTACGTCAATAAAGTCCTCCAAGCGGGTTTGAACAATTCAATCCTGTGTCTCTAAGTCTCTTAGTATCACCACACCACAAACCGCCTCAGCCGCTCCTTCATGCCAATAGCCACCAGGCTCCACAACCGTGGGCATGGACTGTTGCCAACAGCTGGAGAGCTAAGGATGGACTTGAGAACTGTTACTATATGTGTCACGGTATGTGTGGCAGCGCAACAGGACCCCGGAGCAGACTTAGATATCAAACAGGACAAGGGTACAACAACTAATAACTAAAACATCTCAGTAAAAACTCGAAGAGGGGGAAAAAGGGAAAACAAAATAACTATCACTAAACTCTAACCAGAACATCAAACACGAGGAGCACTTACTTGCCAACAGAGGCAGTGCAACATAGACACAGATTAATTCATTCATCTAGCCTGCCTTCAATGTACAACTCTGATGTGGTCCCCCTTTTCTTTATTTTTTTCTTTAAATGATATACTGTGAATTTTATGAAAAGTCTTAATGGTTGTCTTCTTGGCCAGGTCTCTCTTGTAAAAGAGGTTTCTAACTTCAATGAGACTAACCTGGTTAAATACAGTACAAATAAATAAATAAATAAAATAAAAACAGAGAACAGGAAACAAGGAACTCCAATGCACATGAAAAAATTACAAACGAGAAACACCTGGGCCCTCATTCATCAACGTGTTCTACGCACAGATCTGTGCTTACCCTGTGCGTACGATAATTTCTAAGCAAAGAGTGGGATTCATCAATTTCGATTTGAACTTGACTCCGTGCTTACATCTACGCACAGGTCAGACCACACTTACCTGACGCCCAGTGGTAGAATATATTATTACAACAAGGAAATGAGCTTCTGTGCATAATAACACTGGCATGTTCTGTACGAACCGTAGTTCATTATAGTTCATTGTAAAATAGCAACAGTAGTGTAATTATGGTCAAAACCCTATAAATAGCATTTGGAATAATAGATCTTTCTCTCAGAATGAATGCAGCATGGTTTATATAGCGTTATCGGAATATACGGGGTGTAGGCTACTGACTGACTGCGCTCCGCGTAGCTTGATTGATTGATTGATTGAAAAGTTTATTAACAGATTGCAGAATGGGTACAGTACAGTACAGCTCAGTACATACAATTGTTAATTGGGGATGCAGACCAACTTTCATCTTGTTTACATCAGGGTCCCCCATTTTCAATTCATCATAAATCATAAAGCTCAACTCGTTATTATTTTGCGCACAGACCGCCGAAACACGGGAACGTTTTGATTATATTTAAAAGGCTTTACGTTAAACGAAACAAGTGGAATTTCGAAGCTGTAAGCAGAATAAGTCATATGAATATAGTGTTCTTCCCCCTTTTTACTGTATAAGAAATAATAGAAAACGCATTGCAATGACACCATGCAGATAGTGGACAGACTATATGATGGGATTCAAGTTCGCGTTTTTGTTGCTCATAGGCATGCTGTCAGAGTATGATATCTTAATCAAACATTCTAGATCATTTGTCGTCACAGACCATGTCCTAATAGAACATAGGCTATGGCATGGATCGTGATATTGTGTGGACTGTTATTATTACTGTACACCGGTACCACCCATTGTGACAACAGCCTTGTGAGTCCCGCACACAAACATGATGGAATTCAAGTTCATGTATTGAAAGGCAGGCTATACATCATACATGCAGTGAGATTCATTGTTCTTGTATATGCTCTCGTATTATATTGTTTATATAGGCTACCCAATACTGACATCAAAATAGATTGTAGTATGCCTCTAGAAATCATATGCAGCAGGTAGAAAATTGACGGAAGATCCATCGCGATTTGGAATAGAATTGAGGAGAACTTTAATCCCTGCCCCTGGGTATTAATAAAACAACACGGGAAAAGGCAGTCATATTCCAGCGCGGTCTTTATTAGCCGACAACAAAATAGATGCCTCTAAAAATCATATAGCCAATCGAACACAACTAATAAAGGCATTCATATTACAGCACGGTTATAATGACACACAACCAACGCCAAACAGTGGTCAACGAACGGTCTTTATTAGTATTTTGAGCTGTCCAGGCAGAATTGCAGCAATGGTCTTAGGGAGCCGTTGATATCTGACATCACCGTTTACAAATCCGCCTTTTATTTATCGCATAATACACGATAGTGTCTTCTTGGTTCGACAGCAGTGAATTCTCCGTGGAGTTTCTCAGAGTCCCGCTCGGGTCAGTCCATTATTTCACATCCCATGGGGGGTGTTTCCTCATTTTCATGACCATATATGGATAATCATGCACGAGCATTGACGGTAGAACAAAGTGGTATTCATCAACACGGAGGAGCATAGAGCCTGCTTACGCACCGTGTGATGAATCCCGACTTCCCTGTGCGTACACTAGTTCTGTATCGTATCGCTCTCGCTCGGCATCGCTCTCTGCACTATCTCGCATACGTGCACGCGCACTGAATAAAGACCACAATGTACCTTTAATCCCAATATTCGTCTGACCACACCCCTATCAGCTTACCCATATAAGCAGGGGTGGGGCCACCCACTCTCCTCCTTCTCGCTTTCACCACAAGGAAGAAGTGCCTCGGTAGATCCCCACACTTGACACCATGATGGAAGAAAGGTTTAGGAGCAGCTTTGGGAAACAAGGATACGTTGACATCATATCTTTATTTTCTCTCTCACTATTTTCGAGAAAATACGGCGATATTGTCTTCGTACTGGAGTGTCTGGAAGATGATGATCATTCTAAAAACCCTCCACCGGTTTTCGTATTGGGAGCACGCCGCTGCATGCTTCTCAACTGCAGTTCCTTGCTGTGTTTGTTGGGGTGAAACCTGTCAGGCCACAGCTGAACTGTCGGACATGCCGCTGTTGTGAGAAGCGGTGCGTTCCAGGTTGGGTGAGTAGTGTTTGCTGGCGGGCTCCACTTGTCTGTTAGTGCTATGGGGGCTACTTGACAAAGTTTATGGAAACCGGCCCCAGGCTAGGGTCCTTTGTTCAGCCACCTAGGCGACAGAAGACCTTGGTCTGAAGACCATTATAGTTTTAACTAGTGGGCCGCGACCATTGACACTGGTGATCCCTGTGTGTTCTGGACGAGTGGATTCTCTCTGTCACCGTGTTAAGGCCCCATCTTTCATATCCAAATGAGAGTATTCCTTCACGAGGGGATATGTGCATGTAATGTGCGATAGCGGCATATTCATGTTCAAAGTCAGCTACACAGGCCAGTTGGTACTGTGCTGATTCCGTCGGATGTGGTAAAGTCACCGTTGTGAAGCGGTGTTGACATCTTGTTTTCTCTTTTCTCTTAAAAAGTGAGGAGAGGTTCAGAACGGCGGCCTGTCTGGGTGAGTGTTATGTCATTGTTTACATGTTCATAGCTTACGGTTAGCCAGTCAGCTGTTAACTGCTGCGTTAGCCTGCTGGATCGCTGCATGGCCTGCTTAGGGCCTACTATTAGCCAGTCAGCTGTTAGCTGTGGGGCTAGCATGTCGTGGTCGCTAGGTAACGTTAGCTTGCTGCTATGGCCATGGCTGGCGCGGGGTAGCTTAGCTTCTCGCGCGCCGCCGTGAGCTCGCTTCTGATCGCCGTTAGCTTGATGCTATTCTGTTGAACGTGCTTTGATTTTAACATGTTTTACACTCTTGACCGCGACGTCATCCTTGACAGGGGATGTTTCGTCGACCCTGCCCTGAGCCTGGACGGCAAGGTTGCATCAACGGGGGACTGTAGTACGGGTTGGGGCGGTGACGCTACCCAGTTCGGACAACACAGGACGGCTGTGTTCCTACGGTGTCTGTGACTGCACTTCGCTGATCTGCGTTCCGGGTAGGAACGGGGTTGACCAGACCTCATAACACGTCTTCTGGTTTTACTTTGCTAAATGTATTGTGAATAACGGTGTTTTTTCCCAAAACGTGTGTTGTTGCAATGCATTTAGGATACGTTGCGGGTTATGTGTGAGCTGTTTTTGTCACTGGCAGTTAGCTTCTCCGTGCAAATCGTGATGTAATGATCTGGTTGTTGTGTGAGAAACATCATGGTGTTTATATGTACCGTGTACTCACTACTAAGGCAACTAACCTATGAAGCTATGCTTGGTGACAAGTGAGTAAAAGAATGTTCTTTCTCAGACTGTAATGACAATGAACAGTGTGTTCACACATTAACAGGTTTTCCTGTTTTAACTGGCCGTATTGAGGGTAAAATAGGAGGATTGTGTTTTTCCCCCCCGGTTCCCTGGGGACTTTTTCATCCTCCTATCAGGCATGTTTGTGCACTAATTGTGTCTTTTGTGTGGTAGGGATGCGATGTAACTCTTAGCTTGATTGCTGAGGTTGTGCTAAATCAGCTGGAGAAACTTATTTCCTAAAGGGAAATTGGTTTGGTTGCTGTCATGTGTGCTTAGCAAGGCCTGTGGTCGATACTAATCAAGAATGATGTATTCTCTCATTGTGGAAAAAACGGCGTTCCTCTGTTGAGTGTTTTTGCCATTTTTTGTAGGTGATGATGGGTTGTGTGTGTCATGTGACCTACAACTGGGTTGTACTGGCCACGGAAGCACATGTGTATGTTGGACCGGGGTTCTTAGAGCCCTCTCTATTCTGTGTTTTTCCTTAGTAAAAATCAGATAGCAGGTTAGCTCATGCGCTGTGTGGAGCTGTGAAACGCTTCATAGAGCTGACTATGACTGTGTCATATTCTCTTTTTGTCGTTACATCGTATCATGGGTGTGGGGTCGTAAAGGGGTGAACTGGTAACCTTTCCTCTCCCCATTGTTCTGTCGGTCAGGGGTACACCCCCTGTCCTTCAAGGTTCCCGTCACGTGGCGGTTCGGCACGTTACGGGGGGGGGGGGGGGGGGGGAGGGAGTTCCTGGTCCCACGGCCTGGTATATTGGGCGTGTGCACCGCAGGAATTCCCCCGCCATAGAGTACGTCACCGTGCGCGTCTCTGTTGGTAGGACTTCCGTGTGCTGTTCAGGTCCATGTGATGGATCTGTTTTCAGGGGGGGTGGTCAGGGCTCCTCCTCACCAAGCGCCTATTCAGGCCTTCTGTGAGTTCGGACTCCTTCTTCCATGTGAGGAAGCCTCCATCAGAGTACAGAGCCTTCCTCCTCAGATTGTCAAAGTGAGTGGACCCTCTAGAAGGGTCCTTTTCTATTGTATGTATATTCGATTCAATTCGTTTATTGAGTGTGTATGGGTTCAGTGCCTCTTCCCCGGAGGCCCTAAAACCAGTTTTTTACATGGCTCAAGGTGCAATATATTCTTTTCAATCTGTACAGCTTGCGTGGGAAGTCTCTCTGGGGATCCCCGTCTCTTTCCTATGGGAGGGTGGTGGGATGTAAAAATGTGAACATTTTTTACCCCGGCTGTGTAGACTGGGATACATACTGTTGATGCTTCCTTCTTTCTATTCCAGAAGTGTTGGAGTTAGGGAGTGTCACACCCCTCTTGTCGTTCCCCTGGGCGCCTTGGGGATTCAATGACAGGTCTAAATAGCCTGTTCATTGATGGGGGTGTGTCCCGACGCACGTATAGTGCTAGCTCGCTGTAAACAGGCGATTGACTGGCACGCCTTGGTTGCTTGTGGTTGAAACAGCGTTTTTATAAAGCAACTGAGATGGGGGTTTTTCCTCTTCCGACGACCACATCCCATGACCTGGGTGGGTTGTCGACGGATTCTCGTTCATGTCTGGGGGATGATGACGGGATGGATCTGAACATATGTGGTGGGGTCTCACGCCCTTGGGGTGGGCCACCAGGCGCGGTTCGTCCGAACGTCTGGGTGGCGCCTTCTTTTCATGTTAAGATCAACACGCATATCTGCCCTTCTCCTGGAGTAGGCATGTCGGCGTGGTTAGGGCACGGGACTGGTTCTGGTCACGCTGGTCCAGATCAGTTGAACCCGTTGTCCGCCGGGGATGCAGATCTGCTGTTCTGGTACCCTGAGGGACTTGGGCTTTTTTCAGGGGGAAAAATGCCAGGTCGGTCTGGGTGTCACAGGGTTAAGCGCTATGGAGACCCTGGTTGGGTATGTTTTTACTCAGCACTGTCGTCATGGCTTACAGCCATGCCATTCTGTACGCGCTCGATCTCGTCGGATCTCGGCCGCTACACAGGTTGGTCCTGGTTAGTACTTGGTTGGGAGACCGCCGGGGAATACCAGGTACGGTGTGCTTAGGGGCTGGTTCTCCATTATTTTTCGCTCCTCTCTCACGCATGGCGAAGAGGGGCCTGTGGGGGTGGTTTTTTGACCTCCTCTGGTGACCCTGTGTTTCCCGTACCGCCAGGCCCGGTCCGAAGTGATGTTTGCGACCCGTAGGCCTGGGTTAACCCTTTTTGGAAACTGAAACACTTGTACTGCGGTATAGCCGGTGTATACCCGCAGGTGTGTTTTGGAGTTTTTTCTTGAGGGGTTATAGGAACAACCACCGCATTGGGTAACACCGAGGTGGTTGATTCCCTGGTGTGTTGGAGCAGTGTCAACTCCCGGGTTCACCGTTTGAGGGTGCCCCTGCACGTTCATGACGTCTGCCAATCGTGTCAGCCTTCTCTGCCTCGACCCCTCTGGGTGGGGGTTTTTAAATGGAGGCTTGGTCATGCAACACCGCCAGCTTACGCTCCTTCCGCCGGGGCGGCTGTGTTCAGCTGTCCCCTCTGGCGCCTGTCTCGTCCGCAGTCTCCAGGCTAGGGTTAACAGCCTGTTGCCTGGTTTTTCCCCGGTGCGCTGCCTGCTTCCGTTGGTTAACCTTTTTTGTGTGCTTACGGCCATGCTGACTGCCTGTTCTGCAGGGTCAGTGTGCCAGGCGGTGTACTATTGGGGGGACAGGGCCCGCTCGGCTTACGGCCATACCAACCTGAACACGCCCGATCTCGTCCGATCTCGGAAGCTAAGCAGGTTCTGGCCTGGTTAGTACTTGGATGGGATTCCGCCTGGGAATACCAGGTGCTGTAACTGAGGGGCCTTTGTCCGAATACGCTGGCGATGTGGGGGGCGGGGCACTACGTGCCCACCTGGTGGGGTCTTGATGCTGGCATCATGGACTTCTCCGGGCCCCCATTCTAGGGAGTCCAGTCCTTTTGGTGGGTCTGGGTCTTCCTTCGTGCTCCGCTGCTACGGCCTTGCCACGGGGTTGGGTTTGCCCTTGACCCCGTGATTCTGGGGGCAGTAACGAGGTTGTTCCTCCGTTCGTTCCCGGGTGGCATGCGGGTTGTGCGTGTGTGTAGTCGTGGGGTCAAGCCACGGTCTGCTCACCCTGTGCGTTGAGTTGCTTGAGTGCCTCTTCGCACGGTCGGGTCCGTCGCCCTCCCGTGAAGCCCCTAATAGGGGGGGTGCCCGCCATTAGGGTGGGTCGGGGGGGCTCGGCCCTCCCTGTTCTGATGGTTTGTGGGGGGCTGTCAGCGGGGTGTATTTGTCGGCCGTTGGCTCTCGCTCGGCCTCCCTTGTGCAGAGAGCGATGCCGAGCGAGAGCGATACGATACAGAACGTTAGGTTATGACTATAACCAAGTTCTGTTAGTATCGCGAAGCTCGGCATCCGACGCCGCTGCAGCCTTTGACCTCGCCTTGTGGCGAAAGCTTGGGAAGGAGGAGAGTGGGTGGCCCCACCCCTGCTTATATGGGTAAGCTGATAGGGGTGTGGTCAGACGAATATTGGGATTAAAGGTACATTGTGGTCTTTATTCAGTGCGCGTGCACGTATGCGAGATAGTGCAGAGAGCGATGCCGAGCTTCGCGATACTAACAGAACTTGGTTATAGTCATAACCTAACGTTCTACATTCCGTGCTTACGTGTGGAAATAGAAATGTTCTACGCACACTATTGATGAATGAGGGCCCTGGGATGATTACAACTGGAGACAAGACAACCAACACCAGACCCTGGGACAAAACAAGCAGACTATAAACACTAAACTGTGAACCTAATACAAGACAGAAACACTAGACTAACAGGGGAACATGAATGAGACAGAGAGAGAGAAGGGGAGATATGAAGAGCAAGATAGAAAGAACACTAAGACACAGAGAGACGTCACAAGGAACACACATACAGAGACAGGGAGAGGTAGAGCAGGGGAGAACAGTCCATGGATAGTGGGACGTAACAATCTGACTCTTAATAATAAACACTGCTCAGACTCAGTCTCTCTTGGACCATGTATATCATAATCACTATTACTACTGTCTGATTCAATTCTGCCACTCATTACTGTTCACTACTACTGGTCTACTATCACTATCATCATTATTACTTTGTTCTATGTTTTATGATCTATTGTTATTATTACCTATCCTACCTGTACCAATAGTACCAAAACGTGTAACAAACGGTTCATTTTGGTACATGGACAAGGAAAGAACAGTAACACGTTTTTTCTACAGACAAGACTAACAAAGACCACTAGAAAGGTGAGATACAGACTCACAGAGACCACTAGAAAGGTGAGATACAGACTCACAGAGACCACTAGAAAGGTGAGATACAGACTCACAGAGACCACTGGAAAGGTGAGATACAGACTCACTGAGACCACTAAGATACAGACTCACAGAGACTACTAGAAAGGTGAGATACAGACTCACAGAGACCACTAGAAGGTGAAATACAGACTCACATAGACCACTAGAAGGGTGAGATACATACTCACATAGACCACTAGAAAGGTGAGATACAGACTCACATAGACCACTAGAAAGGTGAGATACAGACTCACAGAGACCACTAGAAAGGTGAGTTACATACTCACATAGACCACTAGAAAGGTGAGATACAGACTCACAGAGACCATTAGAAAGGTGAGATACAGACTCACAGATACCACTAGAAAGGTGAGATACAGACTCACAGAGACCACTAGAAAGGTGAGATACAGACTCACAGAGACCACTAGAAAGGTGAGATACAGACTCACTGAGACCACTAAGATACAGACTCACAGAGACCATTAGAAAGGTGAGATACAGACTCACAGAGAGTGACCATTAGAAAGGTGAGATACAGACTCACATAGACCATTAGAAAAGTGCTATGGTATGTTGTGTGGGCGTTTATTTTGTCTTTTTTCCCCCTTTTGTTTAATACAATTTGTGACACAAAATGGTGTAGGACAAAAAGACAACAGAATGTTTATGTAGTAGAAAGCTATCTGGCTGCATGTTAGCGTAGCTTACAGCGTGCAGCCAGATAGCTTTCTACTGAACACACAGAGAGGAAACTGGTATCGATCTTCTTGTCTCTCTCTGGTGAAGACGATAAGCTACTTTCCCAAAATGTTGACGTGTTCCTTTAACACCGCGTTTGTGACGCTGTCACGCGGCCCCTGCCATCAATAACGGCGTCAGGCTGGTCAAAGTGTCTCTGTGTGTCCTTCATGCTCCTGGGGGCCCGCCACAAACCAGCCCCCGCCCACCTTACTCCCACCCCACCCCCGTGGGGTCCTACGCCCATGAATCTTAATCTCGTATCCAAACAGTTGCCATCAATTATCCTGGCTGCTACCGCTAACTCATCCCCTGCCTCCCATTTTTCCCCATTAAAAAAAAGGGGTGGGGGGCTCTTTTTCCCGCCCGTATCCTCACTGTGGTGGAATTGCTTCGCCCGCTTTGCCTGGAAATGATTTCTCAGCAGGCTCACAGCGACCGGGCGCCTGCAACCCATAACCGTAGTGCCACAGGTGGAGAGGACGGGTGTGTATGTGAGTGTGTACTGTACATGTGTGTGTGTGTGTGTGTGTGTGTGTGTGTGTGTGTGGGTGTGTGTGTGTGTGTGTGTGTGTGTGTGTGTGTGTGTGTGTGTGTGTGTGTGTGTGTGTGTGTGTGTGTGTGTGTGTGTGTGTGTGTGTGTGTGTGTGTGTGTGTGTGTGTGTGTGTGTGTGTGTGTGTGTGGAGGGGGTGGGGGGGCGGGCAGAATTAATGGTTCGACCCAGTCAATTTCCTAAGCCCCTGCTTCCTTTTCCCAGGAAAATGAGTTTGGTGGCAGACAGCTTGTCAAGCTGGCTAGAGCCCAGCAGGCTAGGAGAAGAAACAGTGGGAAAAGAACAAACTGCATGGTTTTAAATGCCACAACAAAGACAAAGACTTAGCAGGAATGCCTGCTTCCACGCAGCGGCTGGAAATGCTGATGGGATTTGACCTGAAAGATGTCCAGAGTAGGGCTGTCTACCCTCCCTCTGCCTCAAATGGCCTGAATTTACATGACACTTTTATCCAAAAGCGCTTTACAACTCATGTCTCACATTCATCCATTCACTCACTCGTTGACCCACCGATGGGCGGGGGCAACCACACAAAGTGCCAACCTGCTCTTCGGGAGCAGTGAGGGGTTAACACTTTGATGCGCTTCCGGGAATCGAACCAGGAACCTTGAGATTACCTCTCTACCTCCTGAGCAGCTGTAGTCCGCTCACTGTCGGCCTCAAGAGGCCACGCCATAACCAATGCCTTATTTTATGCTCAGTATGTTTTGCTCGCTCGCTCATTCATTCATGCAGCACTTTTATTTCTATTAACTATACATAGCGTACCTTTCTATGACCCAAACTCACAATGTGTTGAATAGGAATCGTGTAAGCAGAGATATGAATACAGTGCATAAACCACAACCATGACAGTAGACTTGGCCTTCAAGCTATAATCTCTGCAGCAACTGATGCAGCAATAACACATTCAAAAGCAGTAAACACATAATATCAGATACCCCCATGAGAACCATCATGAATCATAAATTGTGCATTTATATAGAGCTTTTATCCAAAGCGCTTTACAATTTTGTCTCTTACATGCACCCATTCACTCACACATTCAATATGCAATTTGCATACCGCCCCAACAGGTCCACGGAGGACGCCATAGCCCATGTGCTGCACACAGCAGCATCACACCTGGACAAGAGGCAGGGGAACTATGTGAGAATGCTATTCATCGACTACAGCTCGGCATTCAATACCATAGTCCCCTCCATACTCATAGCCAAGCTCAGGGACCTGGGCTTGAACTATGACCTCTGCCAGTGGGTCTTGGACTTCCTGACTGGCAGACCCCAGGTGGTGAGAGCAGGCAACTGCACCTCCTCATCCATCACCCTCAACATAGGGGCCCCCCAGGGCTGTGTTCTGAGTCCCCTCCTCTACTCCCTGTACACACACGACTGTGTGGCTCAGCGGAGTAGCAATACAATCATCAAATTTGCTGACGACACAGTGGTGGTGGGCCTGATCTCTGCCAACGACGAGAGGGCCTACCTGGAAGAGGTCAAGGTCCTGGCGGGATGGTGCCAGGAAAACAGCCTCTCCCTGAACGTCAGCAAAACAAAGGAGATGATTGTGGACTTCAGGAGGTCGGGGGTCAAGGACTACAGCCCCCTCAGCATCGACGGGGCACCGGTTGAGAGAGTCAACAGCTTTAAGTACCTCGGAGCCTACATATCCGAGGACTTGACATGGACCACACACATTGACAGTGTTGTGAAGAAGGCACGACAACGCCTCTACTTCCTCAGGCGCCTAAGGAAGTTCCAAGACAGTCAGAAGATCCTTAAGAACTTCTACTCATGTACAATAGAGAGCATCTTGACCGGCAACATCACCTCCTGGTTTGGGAATAGCACTGCACAAGACCGAAGCAGACTACAAAGAGTGACACGTTCAGCCGAACGCACAATTGGAGGAGGGCTCCCCACCCTCCAGAACATTTACAACAAGCGTTGCAAGGGCAAGGCTAAGATAATCATTAAAGACTCCAGTCACCCGAACAACTGCCTCTTTGAACTGCTGCGGTCAGGCAAGCGATACCGGAGTCTCAAGGCGAGCACAGAAAGACTCAGAAGAAGCTTCTATCCCCAGGCCATCAGGCTGCTAAACGAACAATGAACACTACACAACAACAACCACCAAACGCACATAGCACACACATCCACACGCACACACTCACTTTAAACAAACACACTGTAGCACACACTCCACACACTTTATAGCACACACCCACTTTAAACAAACACACTGTAGCACCCACTCCCCACACTTTATATTTATTGATGAAGGATTGCACTACAACTCGTACACCTTACTGTAAATTGTACCTAAATTGTACCTCATCCCATTTCTGCTTTGCACTATATAGTACTGTACATTAGTACACTGCATAGTATTGTATATTATATGGTAACTCAGAACATTGTACATATGTCTATACCGAACACTGTGACCTCATTTTCTTCTTCTAAATTACATGCTATACTATGTTATTTGATACTATCTTGTCTAGCACAGTCTCTGGAGCGTAACAGTAAGAAGCATTTTGTATGAAAGTATTCTGTACTTCTGTATGACAACTATTAAAGAAACTTGAAACTTGAGAAACATTCACACACCAAATACAATAGTAGCTCTACTCACCATGGAAGCTTCTAGTGGTCCAATATTGTCCAGAGTAGGTTCATTGAAAGGTAGACTAAAGCTAAATACATCATGTTTGTAAATCAATAAAGTCTGTGGGCCAAAGCTGTTTTTTGTTTAACATTTTATTGTCGACTGCTGTCCAGTGTAGATCTGTAGCTATCGATTACTCTAATAAGGTATTCTACCCATTATTCCATCCATTAATCGGACAAGAAATACTTGTGCTTTCAGGTCTCTTAGAATGAACAACTATTGATTGCTTCAAACTAATTGATTCCTTCCTTTTAAGAAAAATCTACATTTATATTGTTTGAATTGCATGCAATAATGTTATCTGTTAAAACTAAACCCATTTAGTGCATTTAAGAGCCATATCATGATTGATAGTTGAGATGAAGGCTAGTTAATGTTAATTATGGCTACATGTAATGGCTACTTAAGAATGTAAATCAGTATGGTGGCTAGTTATCATGTCCCTAAATTTGCTAAGTTTTGCTCAAGAAAATAACACAGAAAGTAAAATGCTGCAGTCAATTATGTGGAAGCCTGAACTTCATATACACACACATCAACATCATTATACACACTCACACAACATCATATACACACACACATCAACATCATATACACACACACAGACACCAACATCACACACACGTCAACATCACACACCAACACACACACACACACACACACACACACACACACACACACACACACACACACACACACACACACACACACACACACACACACACACACACACACACACACACACACACACACACACACACACACACACACACACACACACACACACACACACACACACACAAAGTTACCTGAAATGAAAATACTCAAGTAAAGTACAAATACTCCAAGATTATTCTTAAGTGCAGTATTTGAATGGGGAAAATACTTGGTTACTTTCCACCACCGCAACAGTTGAGACTAGCACGGTATGCTCCTGGCAATGAGCCAACGGTAAAAGCGTCACAATGTTATCCTTAAAGCTCTTTTTTATACAAGAAATATGCGCTGTCAGGTGACATGGGAACTGTGATCACTTACTATTATTTTCTTTTTGGAGAACCTTGTAAGCATTTCAGGGGGTTTGTCGCTCCCTCCCAATGATTCAAACATGATTCAGCTTTGAAGCTGAACTTCAGAACCCCTGCCTTTTATTAACATTTGTGTATGCATGCACAATATCATGCTCCCTGGAATAAGATGCATAATGTTATTCCATTGTTCCTTTAAAAGGAATAACAGTCCTATTCCACAGGTAGATGATCTCTTGGCGTAGCTGCTTTCGAAACCTGTCATCCTGCCAGGATGGAGCTTGTCACTCTGTCACAATCCACATGAAAAACACACATCCCGCCCGCTGTCTGCATGCTGAGTTAAATTTATTCCATTAAAGCACTTGGAGGCATCCAGGCAGGCTGTCAGGTCTGGTGTTTATTATATGTGTGAGACATCAAGAAGACAACAAAGTCTCTGCTGGAGGCGTCTTCACCCAGGTCAGATTGAATCTCCATGTCCCTCATCTCTCTCTGCCCAGAACACCATTTTGATTGTTGTTGTGACCTACTTTACACTGTGGTTCAAACAGTATTGTTGTGTTTTGGTTCAGAAACAATGTGTAATCCACCTCAAATGGATAGTTCAGGACAAAGGTTCAATCCCCGTAGCAGCCGATGTACTGCTCAAGGGTCTAGGTGGGGGGGCCTTACCGTGTACTCTAGTCTCGCGGTTCCAGACCCAAATCACATTGCTGATTTGAGGTCTGGAGACGTCCCACCACTATGATGCTGGAATACAGCAGTAACATGTTGATTGTCTCTGCATGGTATTGCGGTACTGCGAGTCTCAGGCTTGAATCCACAGTACCTCTCGTGCGAAATGTTTATTTGCTTGAGGAGTTGCAGCTTTTTCCGCACTCAAAGTCAACAGCGTCTGACCTGTCTGATTAAATACCTGCATAGCATAGGAATGTGAATGTCAGAGGAAGATAGAAGATAACTTTTATGTCAATTTACACAAGGCTCAGGAAATAGGTTGCTTATTATTATTGCACATAGACTCCTACACACATGCATTTAATCAGATAGTTCGTTTCAGGTGTCCAGGGTTGGGGCGTTGCGGATTTCGCGGGGGAGAGAGTTCCAGAGGGTAGGGGACGCCACACTGAAGGCTCTGTCACCGAAAGTCCACAACCTGGTGCGAGGGATGGAGAGAAGACCCAGATCAGAGGACCGTACAGTAGGTTCCGGGATGGAGTGTGCTGGTGGAGGAGATCAGACAGGTATCGGGGGGGCGAGGGCATGGAGGGACTTGTAGGTGAGGAGCAGGAGTTTGAAGGATATGTGGTACTTGACTGGGAGCCAGTGGAGGTGGATGAGGGTGGGGGTGATGTGCTGCCAGGGCTTGGTGCGAGTGAGAGCCCTGGCAGCTGAGTTTTGTACATACTGGAGCCTGTCCAGTGCTTTGCTGGGTACCCCGAACAGGACTTGTTGCAGTAGTCCAACCAGGAGGTGATGAATGAGTGGATCAGGGTCTCAGTCACAGAATCTGAGCGTGATGGTCGGAGACGGGAGATGTTTGTGAGGTGATAGAAGGCAGACTTGGTAACGGATTTGATGTGTGTGAAATTAAAGTCTGGAGTCGAGGGTGACACCCAGGTATGGACTTCGGGAGACTGGGAGATGGAACAGCCGTCCACGTGGAGGAGGAGATATCCAACCTTCCGGAGCAGTGCTTTGGGGGTATCTAAGTAATTTTCCATGTGACAAAACACCAAACACACTGTAAATAGTTTGTGATTCGAAGTGTGTTTAGAATGCTGTTCCAAGCCATGCTTCATTATTGTTCCAACACACTGTGAATAGTTTGTGATTCCCCCTGTTCTTGTCCAACGACATCAGATTACTTTCAATTTGCAACGGGACCAAATCTTCATCGTGCCCCCAGATCGATTATAATTTGTTTTAAGGGCAGAGTGGAGGAATGTAAATAGCCGGGTGCTGACGCTTAAAAAGATATAGGCTAACATTGAGGCAGGCCAGGCAATCAGCTGGGATACACAGAGTGAATTCACTGTTGGCTGTAATCTATGCTCTTATTAGAGGAGAGAGCAAATACATCTTGTAATACAATAATGCACTCAGCGATAAATTGCAACACACGGCAAGGAGGCGTGGTGGTGCGGTGAAGGTTGTGTGGTGTGTGTGAAGGAATAAGTATAATTGTGTGTGTTTATGTGTGTGTGTGTGTGTGTGTACCACACTGTAGGTGAGAGAGATATTCTAAAGCATGGGGTTATATTCTCGGCAATCATTCATGAAGCACTTGAATCCACACACACATCCAGGTCTGCACATTAGGTCGATTAGGACTTCCCAATATGAGGAGCTCTCCTCTTATGGAGAAAACACATTGCACAGGCTAGACTGTTCCCCAGGAGACGAGGAGACAGAGTTGCTCTCGGGAGGGGGATGACCTTCTGGGCTCTTTTCGCTCCCTGAGTTTCCTAATCCAGCGAGCCGACAGCTAATGTCAAACACCTTGGTTGTTTGATCTATGACTCCCCTCTATGTTCTGTTGTCTCCGAGGAGTTGTGGAGCGCACCCGACGGCCCAGAATGCTGCTGATGTGAAGGCGGCCATTTCTATTTGTCACACTAATATCACACTTTAGGCCAGGACGGCATGGGGAGCAGATCTAACTCCTACTTGTCAGCGGTCCTAGAGGCTGCTGTATGGAAGAGAGAAATATCAGGCTGTTTGTTTGGACTTCTACATGTCAATGTTTATTGTGTAGCACATTTGATGTGATCTCATTGTCTCAATAATGAAAACCTCCCACAAAACCTTAAAGGGACAGTTCATCCCAATAAAACAGCATTTTACCAGGAGTGCTATGTATCCATCCAGATAGTTTTGGTGTGATTTGTCACATTTTGGAGACATGTGTCGCGGATACGTCTGCTGTCACTCCAATATAATGGAACTGAATGGCACTGGGTTTGTGGCACTTTATGCTGCAACATTTTTTAAAACAACAATGTCCCTTTCCAGAAATCATGACGTGTGAAGATAATCCACAGACCTTGTTGTGAACAGTTTAATTTAGGATTTTTTTTTACTGAACTACACCCGCCATATATTACTGCCACTTTTCTGCCTGCCTGTTAACTCAATCAGCGCCAGACCCGAGTAAAGTCGGGTTAACTCGGCAACCGTTCAGCGCCAGACCCGAGTATAGTCAGGTTTTCATTGTTATTTCTTTTATTCGATATTTGTATTAATTTCTCTCACACGGACCTCAGGGTTACCATAGGGAACCAGTCTGAGATCACTAGAGTGCAATACCGGCCGCATCCTGATAGGTGGAAGTATCGCCCACCCTTCGAAACCTTTTTACACCCGGTGTTACGTTTAATTCACTCCGGGCACAGTTTTTTGGTCAAGTGAGTCTAGCGGTTCACTCGATGGCATTGAAACGCGTCCAATGCCCCTGATACATGTGTTGTGGCGGATTATGTTGGCGACACGATGGACACCAATACTGGAAATCGTGGTCAGACAATTGGAATATTCTTGTGAAGGTAAGGGCTATATGACATCAATCCTGCTTTGATCCAACCATGATTTCACTTCGATCGCAATGACCATGTGTAACGTACTCCAGAACGTGTGCCATTGGTGACGATCAAAGCATCAAAAAACGCCCCCCCCCCCCCCTTTCATGCATTCATGATGAAACATAATACCTATTATATACATTTAATTTGGAAATAGTAGCGTGTCCAGGCGAGCAACGCCAACGCTTTTAGTAAAATTCACGTATTCCTCCATATCGCTGTGTTATGGAATTAGCCAGGATCACTGTGAAACTATACTTACATTCACCACGGTATAACACGTGAACGTATACATGAAATTAATTTACATTTTTCACATATTGAACGATGGATAGTTGATGTCAAATGAGCCTTAGTATTGTATCCATAGCTATAATATAGAATATAGATATAGCCCTGCAAACACCGCCACGCATTCCTATCTCTTAGAGCGGTGGCACAGTAGGAACTAAGATGCTCTAGGCCCGCGGTGCTGAATGAGTTAAGAGTACGTTAATCAAGAGGGAAAATACGATTTTGTTTGTTTTTTGTTTTTTTAACTGTCCCTTTATTAACTCATTGACCGCCGGAGATTAGCCTCATCCTGTAGTATCTACCGACTACCGCCACCACTGTAAACGGTGGGAGTCGCTCACCTTGTTTGCAGGGCTATAACTATTTAAATATTATAGCTATATATGCAATACTATGGCCAATTTGACATTGAGTATCTATCGTTCAAGATGTGAAAAAGGAATCTTTTTTCCATCCATACATTCCCGTTTTATACCGTGGTGAATATAAGTATGGTTTCAGAGCGGTTTAGGGTCATTCCTGGGAGGCCAGTAATAGGCTGCGACGCATATTATACTTAATCCATTGGCATTTCGTCCCTATACACACTACCAAGCTGAAATTTACGTTAAGTTGCTCTTACCTGTGGCCGGTGAGATTACAATAAGAATATTCAAATTATTTGATTGGCATCTGCTAGATCGTATGCCCATTTGGGCCACGACATAACCCCCCACAACATAATGAATCGGGCGCCCCGATAACCATTCAATGCGATCGGGTGAAGATATTGATCCACGTTACTAGAAAACTCCGCCCGGGTGACTTTCATCGACGCACAGAAAGATACACAGTCTCTCAAATGGAGTGCAACATCGGCTGCATACCACCAGGCGGTGGTATAGTACTTTTGCAATCTCAGAGTCCTTCCATATGATCACACAGCCTTCCTGGATGATTTATGAATGTAAATAAAAGAAATATCGATCCAATAACATATATATACGTGGTTGGCGTTATTTGATTGGCGGACAAACACGTATATATACGTGGACAGCGCTGAATTGAGTTAAGAGGGGGAAAAGCAGTACACTCATGCAGGATTATGAACAGTGTGAGCAATATTTTTGTTTGTAGATCTTGTTAATACATGAATAATAACAGTGCATTTCAATAAGAGGAATACATTATTAGAGGTACCCTTTTATTTGCCCTAATCTTTCTGTTGACTCAGACTGCAGTGATTTCCTTAATAATCAGTTCTCAGCATGTAATTACCAGACCCATTGTATCAGACCACAACTGAATTGTGCAATTAACCTATTAAGCCTGGAGCCCTATTTTCTGAAAATCCGCCTAAAATACATATAAGTAAATGGAATAATGCTCCACTTCTACAAGGTCCATTTGCATATTCTTGGTATCTAGGGAGATCTATGGACCTCAGTGAATGTATTCCCAGTGTCAGAAATATTGTGTCTATTACTAGGCTTGTTTAAATTGTGAAACAAAGGAGAATATGAATTATGATTTTTCTTTGCATCTTTGACAGTGAATAACACCATGCTAATAATGACCAGACATGAAAAACTGCCAATGATCTCGTGCAGTACCTTATTGAGATCGTGTGTACAGAATATCTAAGGAAATGAATAAAGGGAAAATGATTAACACATTGAGTGCCACGCCCCTTCCGGGATATGCATAGGCCATGCCACCCATTAACCCCATGTAATCGCTCACTTTGTTTGTAGAGCTAAACCTATATTTCATATTATAGCTATGGATCTAATAACGCCGTCGATTGTCAGTGGGTTTCTTCCGGTCAACATGCAAAAACCTGATTATTTTTTCATCTATACATTTCCGTTTTATACCGTGGTGAATATGAGTATAGTTGTAGAGTGATCCTCTGTAATCCTAGGGAACTCAGTCTAAAACAGCCCTCCATCTAAACAGCCCTTTAGTGAAATTCACTAAACACATTGCCATTTCTCGCCTGATTATTGAATCATCCTGAAATCAACGCTAGATTATCGGTATTATGTTTCATCATGCATGCACGAAAGGGGATGGGGGAAAACCGGCCCTCCGTGCTTTGATCGCAGCCAACGGCACACACACACACAGGCTGCGATCGCGTGAAAAAGATTATCGGATCAACGCAAGATTGATAATATATAGTCCAAATACTGGTTGCGGTAGTGTGTCCCACGTTTACCACCAAAGAAAATTAACGGGTGGGCAGTGGAGCCTCGTTGATGCATGGTTATGAGCACTTGCCTTGCTGGAGTGTTTAGACCCCGCCTGCACGCTGCAGCTTGGCCAGCAAAACAAACCACATATTTCAAATAGAGTGCAATAGCAGCCGCAAGGCGTTAGGCGGCAGTATCGCACCGTTGCGGTCTCAGACCGAGTGCAACACAGTCCTACACCATAACAGGATGAATTATGAATGGAAATAGCGAATAAAAGAAATAACGATCATAATAACGAGTATACTCGTTGTTGGCGGCCAACAATTGGCGGGCTATAACGAGTTAACTCGTTCTTGGCGGCCATTGTGTTAAACAGAAGGTTTTGTAGATACAGTACTGAATTCTCTCATCCGGACCAATGCAATTTGAAATATTATTATAGAATATAGAATAGCAGGCTGTGAGTCCGCTGGAGAAGGTTGGCGTGTGTGTTGGTGTGTGACACACCAACTTGGTGTGTGTCTGTATGTGTGTCTTTACATTCGTTAATATTATTGGGCGAACAAGAAAACGAAAGAAAACTGTACAATTGTAATGACCCTGCTGTGTTACAAACATGATATAATTAATTTATGGTTAGGGACACCCGACACCTAAAAGGGGAGGGGAGGGAGGAGGGGAGAAACAGCCGGCAGTGCAGAAGGTCAGTGCGCATTGTTATTTGTTCTGTCCGATTGTCATCGTGCGTGCGTTTACAAGCTTCAACGTTTTAATCATCATAAAAATTTGGCAATACAAGCTTAATATTCAATGTTAAAGATCAATGTAAGCCAGTGTAAAGTAAAGTAAAGATATTGAGCATAGATTTGTAAAATGTGCAACCCTAGTTTCACCCAGTGGTATGAGACGTATTCTTCGTATGGCTGCATGTACCGAACCGTGAGCCACGTACCGTAAATTCGCGGGACGAATACACGTACCGTTAGACCCCTACCAGGCATGTGTCAGGGTGACACCATTTTGAAACTAATTTCAAATCTAATTGTTGCTACATGCTAAAAATAGGGAAGAGAAACTAACTGCGCTTCAATATATGTCAATAACGTTAAGTTGTGTGGTTTATTATACCGAATAATAAGAGATATTAAAATAATTCATACAGAAGTATGAAGCTTGAAACGCCATAGAGGCTTTTGGGAAGTGTCGTTCTGAAAAATTCCAATGCTGATCGAAAGCTAGCGGTGTCCTCTACAAAATGGCTGCAAAAAAACTACAATTCCCGACGTTCAAAGTAAACGAAGGAACTGTCCAATTATCTAGCGGTCTCAGTCAATGAGTCAACTAAATGTCCCCATTGGAAGGGTGTAGGCGAACGACTTATAAATTGAACCAAAAGAAACAATTCAGACTTTGCAAGAATGTTCATTTATTGGAACTCCATGTCCAAACATTCCGTTATTTGGATAACTGTCATGCCATCATCACCAGGTGGTCAATCAAGCAAGCGGTTAGCTGGTAGCTGGTAGCAGCTTAAGTCTGTAGATAGTAGTACTTGTTTAGCAGTTAGCCAGCAGTAGTAGCATTTAGCCAGTAGTAGTAGCACTTAGCCAGCAGAGTCGATATAGTCAGTAGCATTTAGCATCGGTCAGTAGTCAGATAATTTACCTATACAAAGGAAAGGAAATAAACGGCATCAATTAGTAACTAGATATATGAATCAAAGGATAAATGCGGATATTAACGGCGCATACAATGCAACGTACCGTTGGCCAGTCAGAGTTCGCCCACAGGGCTTTTCACCTTACAGCCTATGGTCAAGAGTGTCTCTTAAATAGTGCGTCACACAGACGCTGATTCAGTCTCACCTGTCCACATCTCAGTCCCCTGGTGTCCCACAGTTGCAGTAGGCGCCCACTAGGTGGCACCAGATGATAAATAATACTTGTATAATAAGTGCCCCTATAATAATGATAATAATAATAATAATATCTCTGTAGGAAGGGCGCTGGATAATTCTCCACCTCCCACCTAGTATTCTGGCCGTAAGGGCTCAGAAAACGACTAAATTGTTCTACCCATACAAATGGACTTATATTTAAAGGGAAACATAAGATACAACTCTTGTTCTATCTACAGTGGTAGCTCAACGGTGTCCGTGAAAACTACGTAAGTTATGTCGGCAACGGGCGATTCTCGACGTCCTCAGTTGTGCCAGAAACAGGCAATCCACGACGTCCTCAATCGTGCCAGAAACAGGCAATCCTCGGCGTCCTCAATTGCGCCAGAAACAGGCGACTTTCGACGTCCTTCTTTGTGCCAGAAACAGGCGACTTTCGACGTCCTTCATTGTGCCAGAAACAGGCGACTTTCGACGTCCTTCTTTGTGCCAGAAACAGGCGACTTTCGACGTCCTTGATTCGGTCATTGTTCCTCAATTGTGAGAGGGTTTCAGCAACGCCCTCGTGGTTGGCCCTGTGGGCTTCTCCTTCCTGCCCAGCCAGGCATAGTTCATCGGACGTGTTTTGGCGTTCCTTGCCCGTCAATGCATCCCATTTTGCAGGACCGGACCTGCCTGGTGTGGGCTTCCTTCCACTTGAGGCCCCTCTTGAGATACTTTTGGGCCAGTGTCTTTGGTCTCGCCTCCGTGGCGTTGTGCCTCCCACCTTGACAAGACCGGGTCTGCCTGGTGTAGGCTCCTTTCCACTTGGGGTCCCTCTCGAGGCGCTTTTGGACGAGTGTCCTTGGTCTCGCCTCTGTGGCGTTACGCCTCCCACCTTGACCAGACTGGGTCGCGTGAATATTTTAGGCAACCAACTTGCGTCTAGCCACGCCCCCGCTCTGCCGCGGCAGCATTATGCAGCCGTAATTCCCCCTCTTTTAACATCGACAGTTAGCTCAACTGGTTCGCCGCCTTGCTGTGGATCCTGCTTTTTTTTTTTTAACATGCATTATTTCGCCGGTTAAGTTTAGGCATTGTTTCGGAGTTGGTTAAGGTTAGGCATTGTTTCGGAGTTGGTTAAGGTTAGAAGGGTTAAGTTTAGGCGCTGTTTCGGAGTTGGTTAAGGTTAGAGTTTGTCTTAGAGCATGGCAATATTCTTTCGGAGTTGGTTAAGGTTATGGTTAAGTTTAGGCATTGTTTCGGAGTTGGTTAAGGTTAGGGTTAAGGTTAGGCATTGTTTCGGAGTTGGTTAAGGTTAGAATGGTTAAGTTTAGGCGCTGTTTCGGAGTTGGTTAAGGTTAGAGTTTGTCGCAGAGAATGGCAATAGAATGCAGCCTATTTCCGCACTGTCGCTCTCTCGCGCTGCCGCGGTCACATGGGCGTAGTGGCCAATCAGAGAAACGCTGAACACAAGTTGGTTGCCTAAAATATTCACGCGACCGGGTCTGCCTGGTGTAGGCTCCTTTCCACTCGGGGTCCCTCTTGGGGCGTTTTTGGACCAGTGTCTTTGGTTTGGCTTCTGTGGCGTTACGCATCCCACCTTGACCAGACCGGGCCTGTCTGGTGTAGGCTCAACGCCATGCGAGGTCCCTCCTGAGGCTTTCTCCGTTCTCAGGAGTGCCGACTGTGAGATCGCCGACTCTCCCCACTCTTTGTGGGACTAAGCGACCTTCCCGGGCGCTGATGAGCAGGTCGATGGTCTCGGGCCGGGTCAATTCTCCTGGCTGGACATGTGGGAAGAACAGTTCCAGCTGCTCAGAGTCCACCACTCGGTCCACCTTGGCAATGTCCTCAAGGCCATAGCAGAGCATCTCATGGCACCTTGAGGTCCCCTTCGGGGTCCATATCTTGATCGCCACAACATACCTCTTGGTATCGACTTTGACTGCCATCTTCCCAACACCGTACACGACCAGTGTGATTGGCTTGCCGGTCAGCCCGAGTCTCTTGGCGGCTCTGTGAGTGATATAGTTGGTGTCGGAGGCGAGGTCCATCAACGCTCCAACACAGTCTCCTCCTCTTGTTGTGACATCATGAGGACTGGGTATTCTTTTATGCCGCTTTTGTCCAACAGGCTCTTGCTGGCGCACACTTTGGAGGTTGTTTTGTTCGTGAAGGCCTTTTTGAATGCTTCCATTTGGAGCGCAAACCCAGCGATGACTTCCTCCTGCTTCTCTGTCAGGCCTTGGGGTCCTCTCCTAGCTCGTGGCTCCTCGGTTGCTTCACTCCTCCCTTGCGTCTTGGGGCAGAGGAGGATATGATGCACGACAGGGCCGTCCTCTTCCGCACACTCTTCCTCTTGGCAGAAGAATCTCTCCATGCACCCGCCGTCAACCCCGTGATAATCGAGACATTTGGCACACATCCCTGCCTTTTTCACCTGGGCTCTCTTCTCCGTCAATGAAGCCTTCTTGAAGGCCGGGCAGAAATAAAGTCTCCCTCCATGTGCTTTGTCTCCACACATGGTGCACGGGTCCCTCTGGGACTCCATCCTGACATCACTCACTGTTGTTCTGGTGAATGACTGTCTTTCACTACCTCTGTCGCTCAGCATCTCACGCTGGGTTGGTCTATCGCCAGCGTGGGTGGTTCCGATCTCCAGCTGTGCTAGCCTCTTGAGGATCCTTTCCTGTCCTTTCAGGAATGACAAGAGCCTGTCGAAGTAGCTTCTGGGCGTGACGCCATTTGCGGGGTCACGCTCGTAGGATATCCACTTCTCTCTCATGCCTATAGGCAGTTTCCTCTCTATAGCGGCGACAGTTAAGTGGTTCTTGATAACATCCTCCATTCCAAGGTCCTTCAGGTCATACAGTGCGGTTTCCACTGCCTGGACCATGTCTATCATCGGCCTAGGCTGGTTGCTTCGCACTGCAGGCAGTTCTTCCAGGTCCTTGAGGATCAGGCTTGCGGTCACGCTCCTGTCCCCAAAGCGGTTGTCTAGGAGCCTGAAGATGTCATCCGCGGTTCTGCAGCGATCCAGCCCAAGCTTCTTCCTCAGTGGCTCTTCCACACTGTCCAGTAGGTGATACAGTTTACACACTGGTAAACCTGAGGGTTCTGCCAGCGCCTGGAGGTCCTCCCAGTTATCCCGCCAGCGCCAATAGGTCCTTCTGTCCCCACAGAATTTGGGTAGATTGATGGCGGCGAGCTTGATCCTAGGTCGGGCCCCATGGTGGTCTCTGTGGTGAGCGAGACCTTCCTGCGTTGCACCCTCATCACCTGGTGGCATGGCGCGGTCACCTCGTGACTGAGGCGTGTCAGTGGGGTTGGCATGAATATAGATGGTGACGGATGAACTGAAACGGGGTTCGCTGCCGGGTTGTCTTACCCGTGGGGGTGATTGCCTTCCAACATGATGGAGAGGCCCACTTCCTGCGGTCCCTACTCCATACTGGAGATGGACGGCGTTGGAGGCCTCCTCATGGCTGCCGGGAGGCAAGGGAGGGCTTCCATAAGCGCCCTCTGCTTGACCGATGTTACACTGGGGAGGTGAATGGGCATGAGCTACCACACCTTTATCGTCAGCGGACAGGGAGGGGCCAGCTTCAGTGGCATGTTGAGGAGCGTCCCTGGCGACGCCAGGTGGGCTGGTTGTTGAGTTAAAACTCATGAGTGGATCATGTCAAGACACCTCAGACAACTACCAACTACATCTCCCAGAGTGCATCAGCTGCAAGATGGCTGCCGTTGGCTGATTGCACAGCTGTTAAAGGCTGGTGGTGGAGACACTCACAGAACAAACAAACAAAGCAAGCTGAAGGTCGACCCAAGGAGCTCTACCCCCAAAGACGCCAATGGTCGGTTATGTTCTACTTATTCTACTGTTTATTTATACTTCTGCTTAAATGTGGTTAAAATCAGGCTAATTCAATTGTGTGTTTAGTAGCTCCAACTGTTTCAGTCTACACATTCACTTGCTTGAGAGTTGGTTTTCATTTATGTTTAAAAGTATCTCTTTACAAATTAAGACCAAGTTAGAAATGTTAAAATGATTTAAGAATTTGAAAGACTACTAAAAAGGTCGACAACTCATGTTTAAAGGTTCAAAATGCCTTGTTCAATCAGAGCTGATCTGCAAGCTTAAAGTTTAGCTATATTTCTTCACTTATTCAATTTAAAATACCAAATGTTTACTTGACTTGAATCAAATGTTTACTAACTTGAATCATTTATTAAAGGTTACAATTCAGAAATGATTAATTGAAAATGACTTTAATAATTGGGTTAAAATGTCGACTTTATGAGTTAATTTAAGACTGTGTTAAAATGTCGACTTTATAAGGTAATTTAATACTTTACATTTTGGCATTCATTGTGTAAACACTATCGTTAAAAGACGTTTGATTATTTAAAATATATATTTAATGTTTAAAATCAACCATGTTTAAAAAGAACTTATTGGTTTGAAAAGATGGTTATTGTTGTTTATTGTTTATGTTTATTGCATTGTTAAAACCTTTTTCTTTGTTTTCGAAGGTTTTCAACCTATATGAAGAACCAACCAGTCAAGAATCAACTGCAACTGAAACTGTTGAAAAGTTGAAAATAAAAATTGACTTGGAGTTGGAACTTGGAGTTGTTTCCTTATGTCCTTTGGAGTGGAAAGCAAGAGTTGACTTTACACTGGTCACGTCACCGCCCCTTTCAATGTTGTGTGTCCTTTCCTCCTCCTCATCCTCATAAGCACTTCCAATGTCACCCTTTCCACCAGGCTCTAGGAGGGTCGACCATCTGTCCATTAGTGCTGCTCTTTCCTCGTATAAGTGCCTGTACCGCTTCCCCAATTCAGCTATGTTGGGAGTTGGAAGAAAGTATCTCCACTCTCTCACCATCTGTTCGAAGGCGTTGAGTCTCCTCTCCAATTTGTTCCCCTCCAACGCTCTCTCGTCTTTGGGTGCCCATTGGGTGCTGAGTCTCTTTGTCTCTTCCAAGGCCTCCTCGAACTCCACTTCAAGGGGGCCTAACTCTGGCTGAACGAAGCAGGACCATACCTCCGAGAAGATCTTCTTCTCCAGTGCCGCTTTCCTCTGCTTGCTCGCGTCTTTCTTTGCTGTGGCGTCGGCTATCACGGTAGCATGTCTCCGTCGGCCTCCTCCAATGCTCCAACATAGTCTCCCGTCGTGTCAACGAGCTTAGCAAACTCTACTTGAAGAGCTTTCTTGTCGTTGACCAGCTCCGCTGGCGATGCGGTGTCAACATTGTCAGCTACCTGGTTGGCTTTCCTTGTGAAAGCTGTCTGCGCCGCAGTACGCCTCTTCTTTAGCTCTTCCACATCTACACCCTCCATTTTGTCCCAGTCAGCCGTTGCCCCAACTGGAGCTCCTTTTGCGGCTAAGTCACTGGTCGCAGGCAGTAGTAACGAATGGAGTCAACAGTCAGAAGCACAGTTGTACAGTTGGCGTGTAGCAGTATGATTACAATGACACTGTCCCCAGCAGGGGTTAATGACGGGACCGTATGGTGGGTCAAACGTAGCTTCGCTTAACTCACTTGAAACCTGAGGTACAGTCCACAATGTGAGTGAGCAAGTAGGAAAGAGTTGGTGAGCACCGTTACAGCTCTTGGTTAATTCATCAATAGTATAGTTCACGACGTGAAGGAGCAATTCGAAAACAGTCGGATGAAACGTAGTTACTTTAGGTCAGTTCATCAATAGTACCGTTCACAACATGAAGAGGTGATTCAAAGTTACTATCTCGTAGTGGTACTTTGAAGCATAGCCAAGGCATAGGTGTTTCCAAGATAATATTCATGGCGTTTGGAGCAATAATATAATTGCTTGGTTCAACACAGCCAAGGCATAGGTGTGTCAATGATAATGTTCACAGCGTTTGGAGCAATAATATAATTGCTAGGTTCAACACAGCCAAGGCATAGGTGTGTCAATGATAATGTTCACAACGTTTGGAGCAATAATATAATGGCTAGGTTCAACACAGCCAAGGCATAGGTGTGTCACTGATAATGGTCACAGCGTTTGGAGCAATAATATAATTGCTAGGTTCAACACAGTCAAGGCATAGGTGTGTCAATGATAATGTTCACTTAGCTAGCATTGGATGGCTAGCAGCGTTAGCATTGGTTGGCTAACAGCATTAGCATTGGTCGGCTAGCAGCGTTAGCATTGGTTGGCTAGCAGTGTTAGCATTGGTTGGCTAACAGCATTAGCATTGGTTGGCTAGCAGTGTTAACATTGGTTGGCTAGTAGTGTTAGGATTGTTGGCTAACAGCATTAGCATTGGTTAGCTAGCAGTGTTAGCATTGGTTGGCTAACAGCATTAGCATTGGTTGGCTAGCAGTGTTAGCATTGGTTGGCTAACAGCATTAGCATTGGTTGGCTAGCAGTGTTAGCATTGGTTGGCTAACAGCGTTAGCATTTGTTGGCTAGCAGTGTTAGCATTTGGATGGCTAGCGGTCTTAGCAGTTAGCATTTTGGATGGCTAGCGGTGTTAGCAGTTATCATTGGATGGAATTCGGCGACTCCACCACTTCAAGCAGTCAGCATGTGGGCGGAATACGGCGATTCCAACCCAGTAAGCAGTCAACATCAACGTTATCACTTCCCTTGAGCTGACTGCGTCCTCTCGATGTGCCCCATCGTGTGTATCCACTCCGTCCTGGTTCCACATTGACGCTGAGATGGTATCTCACGCGGGGGCACTTCCTTCTGCGGTAAATAATTGTCCAATTATCTAGCGGTCTCAGTCAATGAGTCAACTAAATGTCCCCATTGGAAGGGTGTAGGTGAACGACTTATAAATTGAACCAAAAGAAACAATTCAGACTTTGCAAGAACTCCCATTTATTGGGACTCCATGTCCAAACATTCCGTTATTTGGATAACTGTCATGCCATCATCACCAGGTGGTCAATCAAGCAAGCGGTTAGCTGGTAGCTGGTAGCAGCTTAAGTCTGTAGATAGTAGTACTTGTTTAGCAGTTAGCCAGCAGTAGTAGCATTTAGCCAGTAGTAGTAGCACTTAGCCAGCAGAGTCGATATAGTCAGTAGCATTTAGCATCGGTCAGTAGTCAGATTATTTACCTATACAAAGGAAAGGAAATAAACTGCATCAATTAGTAACTAGATATATGAATCAAAGGATAAATGCGGATATTAACGGCGCATACAATGCAACGTACCGTTGGCCAGTCAGAGTTCGCCCACAGGGCTTTTCACCTTACAGCCTATGGTCAAGAGTGTCTCTTAAATAGTGCGTCACACAGACGCTGATTCAGTCTCACCTGTCCACAATCCGTTTTATGCCGGACCATACCTCCCTTTGTTTTTGCATTTGATGAACTGTCTGCGGCTGTAATTGGACGGGAGCCTCTGTGTATGTGCGGAGCGGTATCAAAGTGGCGGGGCGGTGATAAACACCCCGAGCCCTGAAACATCAACACCCTCTGCATAAACACTGCCGTCCTGAGAACTCGGAGCGCAACAGCCCTCCGCCGCTCCTTTCCGAGCTCCTTTTTAATTGTTTGTATGGCCAGCGGCGCGTTAACACGGCATGCGGTGTGCAGATGCATCTTTGTTAAAAAGGTAGACGTCTGGGGCGGCTCTTCAATTATTCATTCATTTTGTTTTGGCCACCTGTTGAGTAATTGTTTCTGCCGCTGCATCTAAAGGAGCTGGTGAAAGAAGCCGCGTCTTCATTTCTCTGCGACACGGCCAACGGATTAGATGTGCTCTCCCCCACAGAGAGGCTATCTGGCGGCCACACTTATCCGCAGCAACTTACGAGGCTTATTGGACATTAGCATGCAATTATCTTTGATGGTCTAACTTTGCTGTCGGTCCATAAGATATAATCACTCCATGTTAGGGCTAGTCTAAGCATGGTGTATATATAGCAAGCTGCACTGAAACAGGAATATAATTTGCCCCCGTTACACTCTCATTAACTGCTGAACAAACGCGATTGGTGCGACTCGTCGTGATAAGCAGAATCAAAACTAACCATAAGCCCACAAGTGTTTATAGGTCACTCTCATGTGCGCCAGCGAGCGGGGATTCTCTCCCTGTTGCATTAGCATTCTCGGCCTGTGTACAGTGTCGAGGGCACACTGCATTACCTCATATGGTACTGATCGATCACGAGATGGAGTAAACAGTTAACCACCTTATACCTGACCATCTACGCTGCTTTAAGAATAGTAGGCTACGGCTTAAGGTATGAATGTTACTTTCAAAATGCACTCTGGAGGAAAGACAAGTCCCAGGGAACAGCCAACAGCTGAGGAACACAGGTTGTAACAGTGGCGGCTCTACCACTAGGGGCGCTAGGGCGCCGACCCACCTGCTGGCCAGCTGCTGTTAAATCAGAGAAGAAGACAATAAAACTTTTTCGTTTTTGTGTTTTATAGCCCTATAAATAATATAAAGATGTTTAAAATTAATAATATTTACTCATTTTAAGTATGTTTGTATTTCCAATGCACAATATAACGTTATTATCTAAATAAAAAAAACATCGTTTTCCAGAGCAGGAAGTGACATCACGTTTTTTTTTTTTTTTTTTTTTTTTGTATTTCTCGGCCCGGGCTATACGCGATAGCGCTCTGAGTGCGCGTCACAGTTTGATCGCTGTCTCCGTCACAGCCAATCAGTGCATACGGCGTTGTGCGCTGAAATATGACTATTATGTTGGAATCCGAGCGCGATTTGAAGCGGTCTAGAAAGCAGCGTGAACTTCCGTGAGAATTTCCATAGCCGCATTTCGCGGAGACGCTCTCTGATTGGCCGACGCCAGTATTTTTTTCCATGGCAGAATTTCACAGAGACGATCTCTGATTGGCCGAATCCAATTTCTAATGTTCCAATTCTAGCTTCTAGCTTGGTTCCTGGTACTAGGACTGTTGTTTGTCTTAGAGCGTGCCGTGCCGTGACTGCAAGTTCTTTAGACTGTTAACCCTTAGGGGTCACGCTGGAGCTTTGAACCCGTCGGCGGACAACAAAAGAAATTAGAATCCCTCTTAAATGCTCAAAAAGGACATCTTTTCAGAAATCGATAAAAATAGAAAAATTGCCATTTCTAGTGCTTTGACATGTAAGGTATACGTCCCCCAACTTGCTAAACCTAATACGAATTGTAAATACGTTTAATTCTTGCTAGATGGCATGATTGTAATAATCTCCATTTGCGATAAGAACTACAATCGCGTCACGAAACGCACATACATGGACGCGCGCACACACACAATAGCGGCGTGTGCGCTGTGAATAGGTGTTACACTTACACCCCCGCAGAGGCGTGAGACTGGTATCAGAGCCTACCCCCCCATCCAAATTCTAAACATAATAATGTATGAATTATCTGTTGCAATAATATCCACGGGACTCGACTTTTTGCAGTCGTTTCTCCTCTCCTGCGTGAGGAGTCTGAGGACATTCGCGGACATTCTCTCAGATAAAAAAAAAAAAGCTTACATACACATACACACACTCTCGCTCTCTCTCAATTCAAATGGGCTTTATTTAACATTAACTACTGTATGGCAGAGTGCGTCTGTGTATACGAGGTATGAATGATCACTGGCTGCTGTGTGACGAGTTTGCTCATCCGCGCTGTCGCGCTATATAAATCCAAGTCATTATTATTATTATTATTAAACACGGACCGCTTTAGTTGACAAAATTACATACATTTCGGGTCATTTCATAATAGCAGTGTGGACCAGCTCTGTAACCAGCTCTGTAACAAGTACAACGCATCTCGCTAGTTGACAGCTTACGCATGCACCCGCGCTGTAGTAAACACGGTGCTTTAGTTGACAGCGTTCAATGCGCTTTGTGAAGGAAAGATGACGTCGCCTCTCTCTCTCTCTCTCTCTCTCTCTCTCTCTCTCTCTCTCTCTCTCTCTCTCTCTCTCTCTCTCTCTCTCTCTCTGTCTGTCTGTCTGTCTGTCTGTCTGTCTGTCTGTCTGTCTGTCTGTCTGTCTGTCTGTCTGAGAACCCAGGTTGCTTTCTAACCTATATATATCTCTCTCCCTCTCTCTCTCCCTCTCTCTATCTATATCTCCCTATCTCCCTCTCTCTCCCTCCATCTCTCCTCTGTATCTCCCTCTCTGAGACTACTCCCGGTCTGAGTCATGTAAATCACAAATCATGTAAAACCCAGATTCGGCTCAAACAAGGGACTAAACACGTTTCGCAATTATGCCACAACAATGTGGAACGCCCTACCCAAAGCTGTAAAGGAATGTAAATCACTACCCACCTTCAAAAACACTCTCAAAGAACACCTACGGGAGACTGCAATTCAAAACTGGCCCCTACAAATGTCCTAACCCAGTTGTACAATAAAGACCAAGCATGGCTATTCCAATGTACAGCCCCACCCAACCCCACCCCACCTACCCAACCTCCTCCAATGTACAGTTTCCATGTCAAATGTATGTCAGTACTCCAATGTACAGTGTCCCCCCCCCCCTACCCAACCCCCCCACCTCCAATGTACAGCCCCACCCCACCTACCCAACCTCCCCCAATGCACAGTTTCTATGGCAAATTTGTAATGACTGTACCAGAATGTTTGATAGGACATTGATTGAAAACTATCGTCTCAAATTTGACAATTGATGGCTTATTTTGAAGGTATGAATCTGTAATTTTATATTATGTAACAAAAAAAAGGGGGAAATTCTCAGGAGGAGGAGCTATTTAGGTTAGACTATTTGTTGGGGTGTTGCTAATTGGGCAATTCAGTTAATTCTCCTCAGATCATTCATGATGGAACATAACGTGATGAAATCATGATATTGTGATACACAATTATATCTGAATTGGTAATAACAAGCACATAACTCGCATTTCTCAAAATATCTGATATATTGGAGGCTGTCGTGTCACAAGTGTTAATAATCTGGTAGATCCTGATGCCCATTTGGCCCAGTGCAGTTTCTAACAACCCACATGTCTGTTTCCATCAAGGCAGCCTACCTTCTGTAAGAGAATCGGCTGGGTTTTCATGGAAAAGCCATCCATTCTGGCTGCTCAGTCCTGATCCAGCTATAAAGACCACAACATATCTAAAGGCTCACTGTGCATTACACCTCATAGTCCACTGTCCATGTGCCTGACATTTAAGGTGTGTATGTGTGTGTGTTTTGTGTGTGTGTGTGTGTGTGTGTGTGTGTGTGTGTGTGTGTGTGTGTGTGTGTGTGTGTGTGTGTGTGTGTGTGTGTGTGTGTGTGTGTGTTTTCAAAATATATATCATTTGAATATTCATATAATATGTACACTTAAGTAAACACATTTAGATGGTAAATCAGACTACAGCTTTGCTATTATGGAACGAAATGTAAAATATTGTAATGTAATATATCAACAAGCTTAACAAAATAACTAATACTGTCTCATTCGCTAAATGCATCATGTAAAAGAGTTCAGTTTTATCAAAAGCCTTCTCACTATCTTTTTTTACCCCAGGAGGTGAAGAAATTCAAGCTATTGCGATGCTATAGCAATATAATAGTGCTAGCAATTGTTTTATCATTATAATACTTTTTAAACCGATGTAATACAGTTCTTAGCATAGCTATTGTGTTATTTTGTTAGATGATAGTTTACTTTCTCAGAAATCTAACATTAGCTACTAGCTAGGCTTAGTCTATTCAAAATCATTAGATGTCTGTGGGGGGCGTATTACCCCAAAACAGGAGAGGCATCTTCCCTCAAAGGTCCTATTCTTACACTTTCATGGATGACAGTATGTCGGTTAGTATGTTGGGAGTTGGATGTGTGTCTGAAATCTTATACACCAGAAGGTCTTACAAGAGGGTACTACCAAAGTCTGTCTAGAGAGAAGATGGTTCACTCTGCTTCATTGTTGATAACAGGGACTAACAAGATGAACAAGATCTGTGCCCTATCTCTTTGAATGGGGAGTACTCCATATTTAGTGATAGAAAAATGCCTTTTCCCCCAAAGTAGACCAGCTTCTATGCATGCGCCACCTTCCTTGTGTGATATTCTATTCCAGTTGTCTTTGGTCTTGTTTTCTCTGGTTATGATCATGTTATTAGTGTGTGTGTGTAAAAAAACTAATAATATAATTATTATAAATGTCGCTCTCTCTCTCTCTCTCTCTCTCTCTTGAAATCTACAGTTACACATTTAGTATGTATTTAGTGAGGTAAATGAGTACAAGACATGTTTCACAGACACACACACACACACATACACACACACACATACACAGACAGACAGACACACACACACATTTACATTTACACATTTACACATTACATTTACATCTAGTCTAGTTTGCTTATTTTTTTTTGATATGGTACAGTACTGTAGATACAGACACAGACACACACACACACAGAAACACACACAGGCTAGGCCTCCTGCTGGGTCCATTCACTGGAATAACAAAGGAATGACTGGGCCTTTGCTCAGGTGTGAAATGGTGCTAGTGACAATGATCACATTGAATTCTGGGAGTGTAGTTCTCTCATCAGATAGCTGAATGAACTTGGATCTAGTTCAAAGTCCTATACTGAAAAGGTGTTAGGATTTTACCAGAATGTTTGATAGGACATTGATTGAAAACTATCGTCTCAAATTTGACAATTGATGGCTTATTTTGAAGGTATGAATCTGTAATTTTATATTATGTAACAAAAAAAAAGGGGGAAATTCTCAGGAGGAGGAGCTATTTAGGTTAGACTTCTAAGGGTTAAGCTTAGGCACTCTTTCAAAGTTGGTTAAGGTTAGAGTTTGTCTTAGAGCATGGCGATAGAACGCCAGGTAGTTTGCAGTCTGTTCGAGCGGAAATGGACAAAGGAATGTACTTGTTGAGTGTTGTGCTAACGTCGACGAGCTCAGCTGAGCTAACACTTGGCTAACAAGCTATATGGCGGATTATACACGTTTATCAAGCTCTCCTGCCCTGGACGTTTCAACTAAACAGTGAGTCTCTCTCTCTCTCTCTCTATAACGTTAGTAGTACTAGGCTGGTGCGGGCTAACTGGCTATCGTTCTGGCAGCTAACGTTAGTAGTACTAGACTGGTGCGGGCTAACTGGCTATCGTTCTGGGAGCTAACGTTAGTAGTACTAGACTGGTGCGGGCTAACTGGCTATCGTTCTGGGAGCTAACGTTAGTAGTACTAGGCTATCGTTCCGTGATTTGTTTACTTGGTAACACGGGTTGCTAAGGAATTTAGGTTCGAGGTTGAAGAAATCTCTCTCTCTCTCTCTCTCTCTCTCTCTCTCTCTCTCTCTCTCTCTCTCTCTCTCTCTCTCTCTCTCTCTCTCTCTCTCTGCTTAACGTTAACGTTTGTAAATAGTTTTTTTAGGAGCAGTACTACTGCTGGCCATTCATGAAGCGAGACATTGCTGATTGTTTATTTATCGATGGCTCATTGATTTAACTACTGCAGCTCTCTCGGATTGAAAATACGTGGATTATGGCTTGTTCAATATCGTCTATGTTTGAATGAATGAATGAATGAGAACTTTATTAACAGATTGCAGAATGGGTACAATACAGTACGGCTCAATACACACAATTGTTAAGGGGATGCAGACCAGAGAAAGACGTTTGTCTTGTTTACATCAGGGTCCCAGATTTTCGATTCATATCGATAGTTTAATAGCTAGCCTTGGCTCGTTTAACAATATGCAAAATATGTGTACAGCCCTGTACTCATACTGAAGTTATTCTTGGTATATAATAGGTCTGATTGTGTAACGAATCGATTCCACGTTGCGCTGTGTGTGAGAGAGAGAAGGAGAGAGGGAGAGATCTGCCTGTGTTTGTAGACGGGCGAGTTTTGTTTCTAACTTTTCTATTTATATATTGTGTTTCAAGTTGTGAATTAGAGTCTAGACTATACTTTATTTGACTGGTTGTGTGTTGTTGTAGTAACAGCTGAGCGACTCGTTCATAAGAGCCGATTCATTGCCGTGAGCGTGAGTCGAATCGCTCACGTCTTGCCATGAGTGTTGCGTGGTACTGTACTGTACACAGAATGTTTGGTATAGCGCCCCTAGTGGCGAAGTACCCACCGGCCGCCACTGGGTTGTAATGGTGTCATGTAAGAACACCAATCAACAGCTCAATCCCTGGAGCCTCATCAATGGGGCACAGGTCCATTGAAGTTGGCAGGTAGTGGTGAAGCAGTGGCGTTGGGCCGGCTGGAACTGGGTGTTAAGGAGGGTGGTTCCAGGCCTAAGAAGATGCTTTATCAAGGTTGAGGGTGTCTCTCATTATCTCCCATTACTCCCTCCTTTCATTTCTCTCTCTATCTCTCTATCTCTCTCTCTCTCTCTCTCTCTCTCTCTCTCTCTCTCTCTCTCTCTCTCTCTCTCTCTCTCTCTCTCTCTCTCTCTCTCTATCCCCCTCCTTCCATCTGTGTTGATCTCTCTCCCTCACTGGCAGTGTCTCTCTGTCCCTTCATTTGTCCATTTCTCTCTCTCCCTCACTATCAGTGTATCTCTCTCCCTTCCTTTGTCCATATCTCTATATCCCTTGCTGTCAGTGTATCTCTTACTCGCTCTCAGTCTCTCTCTATCCCTAGCAGTCAGTCTTTCTCTCTCTCCCTCATTGTCAGTCTCTCTCTTTCTCCATTGATGTCAGTATATTTATCTCTCTCATTGTCAATGTGTCTCTCCCTTGCTGTCATTCTCTCTCTCTCTCATGCTGTCGGTCTCTCTCTCTCCCTCACTGTCAGTCTATCTCTCTCTCTCTCTATCTCTCGCTGTCAGTCTCTCTATCTCGCTGTCAGTCCCTCCCTCATCGCTATTGCCCCTTATATATCCATATCCATGCATAGCAAGGTAATGAAAACAGGGAGGAACAGGGAAACAGGTACAGAGAGATGGAGAGAAAGGGAGACAGGGTTAGAGAGAGAGAAAGAGGTAGAAAGAGAGATACATACACAAATAGAGAGATGAGGAAATGTGGAAAAATAGTTAGAGGGATGGTTAGAGAGAGAGAGGGAGAGAGGATATCAATCTTCTCCCTCCCCTATCAGGAATCAATATTGGGGCAGGTATCAGGAGAGGAAGCAGGTATATCGCTGATTGCAACCTAGCAAGACATGTTGTCACATTTGATCTTCTTTGTACGTCTTGTGCACCTGGGGGTCCAATGGGCTGTTGTTGAGTGAACTCAATAAAGGCAGAGAGATGCAGTTCAGAATCGAAGGCTATTATCGGCTGTACAATAATGTTTTGGTTAATGGGAACGTGTGTGTGTGTGTGTGTATGCATGTCTGTGTGTGTTTGTATGTGTGTGTTGTTTGTATGTATGTATGCATGTGTTTGTATGTATGTATGCATGTGTTTGTATGTGTGTGCGGACATAGGTCATTTAAGTCACGTAAGTAACTTGTAAAGTCATTCTGAATAAGAGTGTATGCTAACATTTAATATGTGTGTCTATATGAGTGTGACAGACATTGAATAATGTATAGAATGGACATTCCCAGATACCTCAATGCTCTGAGCTGTGGTATAAGGAGAACAGATAATAATGAAACTACGGGGACCTGCATGATGCGTCTGTCTCAGCTGCCTGCCTTGTGCTGCCTTTGATTTTCTTTGAGTGCTACTTTCTTTTTATTCACTTCAGTTCAATTCAGCAGGCGTGTGTATGCTGTGGACACTCCCTGAAACGTGTTTTCCATCTGTTACAGAATGAGAGCTGCCACCACCCGCACATCATTTTATTGTCAACTGTCATTGGGTCCCCCAGCAAGGAAGATGAAGGGTGCTTACTCCCTATATTCATTATTCTACATCTATGGTGCTTACTCCCTATATGCATTATTCTACATATATATGGTGCTTACTCCCTATCAGTGGCGGCGGGGGGGGGGAGGGGCTAGCAGGGGCTTAAGCTCCCTCTGAAAAAGGCTTAGCCCCCTCTAAGCCCCCCCTCCCAGTTATGTTTTTTTATTTTATTTATATATAAAATACATTATGAATTCCGTTATATTGGACATTTGTGTCTTTGTGAAGCTGTATATATCTATTCATCATATCTATGGCTGTCACTATAGCCAATTGAAATGCTAGAAATGGTCACGTGGACTGGGAGAACCAATGGAATTTCACTTTCACTTCCGCGTTTGGGATGCCATCATGCGTTTGCACAAACAAAACAAACGTTTTTGGATAACTTCTTTGCAGCGGGGAAATACCATGAGCCAGAAGAGGAGCCTACGACCTATAAGGCTTCTTTTAATAAACAGGAGTCATACTTAACTTTGACATGTTTCAAACATTGGCTTTTGGAGGACCGAAACAATAATAAGCAACCGGTGACTCTCGCGTGTTGACATGGCAACATGAGCCTGTGTTCAAGTTGGGTGGGCATTGGGTGGGCATTCAACGCAAGTGGACATTTGACATGTTTCAAACATGAACATGGATTTTGGAAGACCGAAGCTAAAACAATAATAAGCCCAGGGCAGGGCTGCCTGCATTATGGTGAGTGTTGTAGCGCTGGGATAAAGGATTCGGAGGCGGTGTATCGAAGTTGAACCTAATTCCTTTATTTCAACAGCAGCATAACAACAATGTCAACGTAGTCGAATCGATAGATAGAATGAATGCTCGAGGCAGGAAGTGCTACACACAATATCGTCCGGGGGGAACTACTATTCCCAACAACAGTTGTGTTTTAATAATAATAATACATTCGATGTATAATACACCCGCTGTGGTGCTTCAAATCAAATGCACCCTACTGATCTGTCCATGTGTTATAATAATAATAATAATAATAATAATAATAATAATAATAATAATAATAATAATAATAATAATAATAATAATAATAATAATAATAATAATAATAATAATAATAATAATAATAATAATAATAATAATAATAATAATACATTTGATGTATAATACACCCGCCGTGGTGCTTCAAATCAAATGCACCCTACTGATCTGTTCATGTGTTATACTAATAATAATACATTCGATTTATAATGCGAGCACCTGCATTAAAATCAAATGACTGATCTGTTCATGTGTTATGCACTGTGTGAGAAGCACTTTATAATAGAAAAAAGACAGTGCAAACATGTATATGTCGTTTTTTTGACAGAGTTAAACATTTTTCACTATCATTGGCCCGCCACGCAATGGCTTGGGGAAAATTTGGCCCGTGGGCAAACCTAATTGCCGACCCCTGATGTAGCCTATATTAGCCGTTATTTTGTTTGTTATTGTTTGTTGCATTAAAATTCATTAGCACCTGCTATAAACAATCCAGCCCCCCCAGAGCTCCCCCAATGGCAATTATCTGGCGCCGCGACTGCCGCCGTGGTGCTTCAAATCAAATGCACCCTACTGATCTGTTCATGTGTTATACTAATAATAATACATTCGATTTATAATGCGAGCACCTGCATTAAAATCAAATGACTGATCTGTTCATGTGTTATGCACTGTGTGAGAGGCACTTTATAATAGAAAAAAGACAGTGCAAACATGTATATGTCATTTTTTAGACAGAGTTAACAAATGTTCACTATCATTGGCCCGCCACGCAATGGCTTGGGGAAAATTTGGCCCGTGGGCAAACCTAATTGCCGACCCCTGATGTAGCCTATATTAGCCGTTATTTTGTTTGTTATTGTTTGTTGCATAAAAATTCATTAGCACCTGCTATAAACAATCCAGCCCCCCCAGAGCTCCCCCAATGCCAATTATCTGGCGCCGCCACTGCTCCCTATATTCATTATTCTACATCTATGATGCTTACTCCCTATATATGCATTATTCTACATCTATGGTGCTTACTCCTCCATATATGCATTATTCTACATCTATGGTGCTTACTCCCTATATATGCATTATTCTACATCTATGGTGCTTACTCCTCCCTATATGCATTATTCTACATATATATGGTGCTTACTCCCTATATATGCATTATTCTACATCTATGGTGCTTACTCCCTACATATGCATTTATTCTACATATATGGTGCTTACTCCCTATATATGCATTATTCTACATCTATGGTGCTTACTCCTCCCTATATGCATTATTCTACATATATATGGTGCTTACTCCCTATATATGCATTATTCTACATCTATGGTGCTTACTCCCTACATATGCATTTATTCTACATATATGGTGCTTACTCCCTATATATGCATTATTCTACATATATGGTGCTTACTTCCTATATATGCATTATTCTACATATATGGTGCTTACTCCCTACATACTCTCTAAAGAAGTCCAACGAATAAAATTAGCTTTCCTAAATGTCAGATCACTGAATAATAAAACATTCTTAGTAAATTATCTGATTAAAGAAAATAACTTAGATTGCATCTGCCTAGTAGAGACATGGCTAAATAATGACACAGCTACATCAATAATGATAGAAGCTTGTCCACCAGAGTATACGTTTTTTCAAATACCCAGAAAAAATAAAAGGGGCGGAGGAGTTGCAGCAATCTTCTCCTCAAAACTCTTGTTTAGAATCACAGAACTAGGCGAGTTCATGTCAATGGAATATCTTGCCATTGAACTAAAAACAGAATCAACTATTATTGTCACAATATACCGCCCGCCTAGACACTCACCAATATTTATACAGGAACTCTCTGAACTGATCTCACTATGTGTTACCGGATATGATAAGGTGATCCTAAATGGAGACTTGAACATCCATTTTAATAAGAAAACAGACTCCAAAACTATAGAACTAAAAAATTTACTGGATAGCTTTGACCTAATACAGCATATAACAAATGCAACTCACATGCTTTGGAATACACTAGACTTAGTTATAACAACAACTGGGCTAAGCATAACAAATATCTCAATAACTGAATTACCTCTCTCCGACCATCACTGTATATTTTTTGATACTCAAATAACCCTTACTAAAACAAAAAAAGAAATCATAGTTAAAAAGAGGCTCCTAAACGACAAAGCTGAATCAAAGTTCATTGATCTTATCAGACTACATGAACCACACAATCATGACAGCTCTCTAAATGAAATGGTAGAAAATCTCAATGATGCAATGTCATCTATATTAAATTCTGTCGCCCCATTAAAAACGAAAAAGAAGAAAACTAGAGCCTCGCCCTGGTTAAACTATAATACGGTCAACAAAGAAAAAAGGAAATGTCGTGCAGCGGAGCGAAAATGGAGAAAAACAAAAACCACCATATGCTGTGATATATACAAAGATGCTTTAACTGCTTATAATAAAACCATCCGCTTAGCAAGGAAAGATTACTTCTCTAAAATCATTACAGAAAATGCTGGAAACTCCAGAATCCTCTTTTTCACTATTAATGTACTACTCAACACTGCTCCTACACCTCCTCAGTCATCAACTGTTAAGTGTGAAGAACTTGCACTATTCTTTAACAACAAAATAACCTTGATCAGGGCCAGCATTACTCATGATGGAAATAAAGCTGATTGCGGCAAATCACGCAATGTAACCATGAGAAGTTTCACATGCATCACATTAGATGTACTCTGCAAAACTGTCTCAGAATGTAACTCCTCCACCTCAGACATTGACCCTATACCTACAGCTTTCTTCAAACGGGTATTTAATAGTGTTTCAAGCCCTGTGCTAGATATCATAAACACTTCCCTTAGGACTGGTATTTTCCCGGATGCCTTTAAAACAGCAGTTGTAAAGCCATTACTAAAAAAACCTAACTTGGATAGTAATGAAATGGCAAATTATCGTCCAATATCCAACCTACCATTCATTAGTAAAGTACTTGAAAAGATAGTTTCAGTTCAAATAAATTCCTTTCTTGAAGAAAACAACATCTTAGAAGAATTTCAGTCAGGATTCAGAAAATATCATAGCACTGAAACTGCCCTCACCAAAATAATCAGTGACCTCAGACTAAACTCTGACGAGAATAAGATCTCCATCCTTATCCTGTTAGATCTCAGTGCAGCATTTGATACAATCGATCACGATATTCTAATCGATCGTCTTGAAAACCATGTCGGTTTCTCAGAACATGTGCTGGGCTGGTTTAAAACATACATCAGAGGGAGGAAATGCTATGTTAAACTAGGAGATCACATGTCTGATATATACGACAACAACTATGGAGTTGCACAAGGGAGTTGCTTAGGTCCTTTACTCTTCTCCCTTTACATGTTACCGCTGGGTGATATCATCAGAGAACATAATGTAGATTTCCATAGCTATGCGGATGATACACAACTGTACATATCTGCTGAACCAAATGATACAGCGATTAGCTCCATTACAGACTGCTTACTGGCAATAAATAAATTGATGAGTAAGAACTTCCTGAAACTAAACGAGAACAAAACTGAAATTCTAATTATCGGCTCCAAAACTAAAAAAGAAACATTAATAAAGAACCTGGGGGGACTAACCCCTTGGATCAAATCTGAGGTCACTAGTCTTGGGGTTATCATAGATTCAGAACTGAACTTCAATTCTCATATTAGCAAAGTGACGAAAACATCGTTCTTCCATCTCAGAAATATAGCAAAAGTACGACCATTTATTAATCAGAACGATGCTGAGAAGCTAATTCATGCATTCATATCTAGCCGGTTAGACTACTGTAATGCACTTTTCACAGGTCTCCCTAAGAAAACCACTGAGAGGCTTCAGCTAATCCAAAACTCTGCAGCCCAACTGCTAACTAGAACCAAAAGGAGATAGCACATTAGTCCAGTCTTAGCTGCTTTACACTGGCTTCCTGTACCATTTAGAATTGACTTTAAGGTCCTTCGCCTTACATACAAAGCTCTAAATGGACAGGGACCTAGCTACATCGCCAACACTCTAATAAATTACACACCAGCAAGAACACTGCGATCATCAGCTGCTGGACTACTAGAGGTTCCCAGAAGCAGTCAAAAGAGGATCGGTAATGCAGCCTTTATCAACTATGCCCCAAAACTATGGAACAAACTACCCCAAAACATCAGGGAAGCCAACTCGCTAGACATCTTTAAAAGACAGCTTAAAACCTATCTCTTTGCTCAGGCATTTCACTGATAGATATCTGCTACCACCTAGTGGCAAGAGGAAACATCAGGGATATCCTGACACAACTTGTATTTACCTGCACTATTCTTACCCTGCCTACTCTTATACACTGCCTATCAAATTCATGTGTCGGCTATTGCACGTTTTACTTCTTACTGATGACTATTTTTAAACTGAATCATTTTAAACTATTTTTATTATTTGCTAGATCCAAATGTGAAACACTGTGATTATTTGTATTACTGAATAGAGAGCCTATTAGGATGCTAGATCCTAATGTGAAACACTGTGATTTGCCATACCTTGCTATGCTCGCTCATGCCTGTATTTTTTATGTCCGTTCTATTTTATAATTTTTTGACTATTTTTAAACTGAATCATTTTAAACTATTTTTACTATTTGTATTACTGAAAACTGTAAGCGGATAGCCTATTGGGATGCTAGATCCTAATGTGAAACACTGTGATTCTACCTGTCTATCTTTTTATGCTATAATAATAAAGTTATTATTATTATTATTATTATTATTATTATTATTATTATTATTATTATTATTATTATTATTATTATTATTATTATTATTATTATTATTATTATTATTATTATTATTATTAGTATTATTAATTATTATTATTATTATTATTATTATTATTATTATTATTATTATTATTATTATTATTATTATTATTATTATTATTATTATTATTATTATTATTATTATTATTATTATTATTATTATTATTATTATTATTACATACGCATGTATTCTACATATATGGTGCTTACTCCCTATATATGCATTATTCTACATCTATGGTGCTTACTCCCTATATGCATTATTCTACATATATATGGTGCTTACTCCCTATAAATATATGCATTATTCTACATACATGGTGCTTACTCCCTATATATGCATTATTCTACATATATGGTGGTTACTCCCTATATATGCATTATTCTACATCTATGGTGCTTTCCCCATATATATGCATTTATTCTATATGGTGCTTACTCCCTATATATGCATTTATTCTATATGGTGCTTACTCCCTATATATGCATTATTCTACATCTATCCGTCCATCCGTGTGTGTGTGTGTGTGTGTGTGTGTGTGTGTGTGTGTGTGTGTGTGTGTGTGTGTGTGTGTGTGTGTGTGTGTGTGTGTGTGTGTGTGTGTGTGTGTGTGTGTGTGTGTGTGTGTGTGTGTGTGTGTGTGTGTGCGTGCGCGTGTGCGTGTGTGCGTGTGTTGGTGTGTGTGTGTGTGTGTGTGTGTGTGTGTGTGTGTGTGTGTGTGTGTGTGTGTTGTGTGTGTGTGTGTGTGTGTGTGTGTGTGTGTGTGTGTGTGTGTGTGTGTGTGTGTTGGTGTGCTGGGGCAGGTAGTGTAGCCAGTGAGTCAGTCAGTCGTATACTGGGTCAGTGGATGTGAATCATATTTGTCTCTGCCCACACACACATGCACACACACACACACACACACACACACACACGCACACATGCACGCACACACACACACGCACACACACACACACAAACACACACACACAGCCTCCTTTTCTCTCTCTCTCTCTATCTCTCTATCTCTCTCTCTCTCTCTCTCGCTCTCTCTCTCTCTCTCTCCCCCTACTGTCTTACATTCAGTATGCTTTATTGGTGCGGCAGGAAGGAGGCGTGAGTTGACAAAGCAATACAGTACTTCACTTGAGGCAATATTTTACACGTTAGCAATTCAGAACACAATCAATAATCAATTAATATAAACAGTCATAGTGTGACGTACCTTGGGTACGTGGGTTGGTCATTACCATTATTACTGTATTTATGACACCTTCTGAACATCGGGTTAGTATATTTAATGTGTTGTTTTGTATATGATGTGTGTGTGTGTGTAAACATGAGAGCTAATGCTGTCTCTTCTCTCCCTGTCAGGTGCTGCCCATCCCTACTGAAGAGTGCTGATTGCTAATGAATGACAGCTGATTGGCAATCAGCTCAAGAGGGATGGGTAGTCAAATACCTGACGGCACACACACATCTCGGCGCCTTATTGTGTCACTTGCCGGTGATCACGGTGTTGGAGGTGGCCTGTGGTTGCCACTGTGGTGGAACTATGCTCTATTTTTCCCTGTTGTATTATATTGGCCTTGTCTCCAGCAGTATATGGGACTGTGTGTTCCTCCTGTTCACACTGCTACCTGGTAGGTGTCTCTGCTAGCGTTGCTACCAGGTAGCATATAGATATTCCTACTGTTGCTGTTTGTCTGTATGTGTACCGTGTTTGTCCTCCCCTTACCTTTTTCCCTTTGTGTGATCTAGGGTTGAAATCCCCTACTAACATCCCCTTTTCCCCTTTGGGGAACAGGCCGTGGGTTGGAAGCCCCACACTTAATAAATACAATTTACCATCTGGAAACGTCTTTGTTTACTATCTGCCTACCCGGGACTGTTTTGAGGAACATTTTCTACTGAGGGGGTTGTTTTTTGCTCATGTAACACCTGCCCAGATTGCTATCTTGTATGGTCAATAGACCTCTGTACATGACATGGGGGCTCGTTAAGTTGCGCAATTGTATGGTTCCTTGTTGGTAAAATAACGGGGTGACTTGTCGATTGAAGCATGTCAGGTGTAATAAGATAGTGTTTTCTAAATTGGTATTGGTAGGGGTCCATTGTCCGTGCACAGTTGATTGATGTAACCATTATTGTTGTGATGCTCTTAACCATTCTATTTTTCTGCCACATAGGTAACGGGGGGGGTCACCTGCTTGGCTAGAGGGTGGGGGGCACGAGTCGTGATTCCGGTGGAGTGCGCAATGAAATCGGTAAGCGACTGAAGATATTTGTAGCCTTTCATCCATCTAGTGGAGTAGTTTATCTGGGATAGGCTAGAGTGACACAGGTGACTCCTAGTTGAGTGGTTAGGACCATTTGTTATTATTTTCATTTGGTAGATGTGGTCAGTTGGATTGTTTTGGTTAAGAGGTATGAAAGCAGAATGTGTCTATTATTATTGTGCACGGTCATGGTTAATTAAGTGAGGACGTATATTTTTATTTTGTTTTCTCACGCACACATAAAAACATAATATGGCTGTGTCTGCATTTGTTTTGGAAGCCTTTATAGCGGATCCGACAGAGGGTCAAGTGGAAGTTTGCACTAAGGCGGAATTAGGCCTTATTGCTAGGCATTATGCTATTGCTGTACAAAATTCCCAATCCAAGGCGGATATGAAGGCAGCTGTTATAGCGGGGTTGGTAGAGCAACTGGTGTTTAGCCCGGCTCAGGGAGTAGTGAGTGATCAGGAGGTTGCACACACTGGCGAATGGGTTAACTCTCCCTTACGTGATCTTGACATGGATGGTGGTGCTATTAGGAAGGATGGTAGTACGGCCGGAGCTGAAAGTGAGACCGTGGGCAATTCGGATAAAGACTCCACGTCTTCTGGCCATGCGCGCTCTAGTCTGCGTTTGGCCCGTCTCCAGATGGAGGAGAGAGCGCTGTTGCGCAGAGAGGACAGAGACAAGGAGGACAGAGCAGCTGACAGAGAGGACAGAGCAGCTGAGAGAGATAGACGGGACATAGCTGACAGAGAGGACAAAGCAGCTGAGAGAGATAGACAGGACAGAGCAGCTGAGAGAGACAGGGAAGCCGTACGAGAGAGGGAGGACAGAGCAGCTGACAGAGAGGACAGAGCAGCTGAGAGAGATAGACAGGATAGAGCAGCTGAGAGAGACAGGGAAGCTGTACGAGAAGTCTCTTCAGCTGTACGAGAAGCTGAAGAGAAGGAGAGAGATAGAGAGCTCCAGATTACACTGAAGAGGATGGAGCTGGGGGGTGTTGGCTCTTCTTCACCCTCATCTGAAGGTGGCCATGGCAGTTTTAATGTTGGGCAACATATTGCTATGGTTCCTGTGTTTCGAGAATCTGAGGTGGAGACATTTTTTTTAAAAATTTTGAGCGGGTAGCGGGGGCTGCGAATTGGCCGGAGGATCAGTGGGCACTATTAGTGCAATATAGGCTCACGGGTAGGGCTCAAGACGCATGCCAGTTTTTGTCGAAAGAGGACAACATGGTATATGAGAAAGTGAAGGGTGCTGTCTTGCGCGTGTATGAACTGGTGCCGGAGGCTTATAGGCAGCGGTTTAGGGGACTAAGTAAAACTCCCTCGCAAACACATGTAGCATTTTCCCATGAACAACGGATGGTGTTCACTCGTTGGTGTGAAGCGTGTAAAGTGGATGGGGTCGAGGCTTTGAGCGAGTTAATCCTCATGGAACAATTAAAAAAATTTGTGCCCGAACACATGATAATACAGTTAGAGGAGCGAAAGGTTTCTACCCTCCAGGAAGCTGCGGTGTTGTGTGACGAGTTGGCAATGATTCACAAAAATGTTTCTGCATCACATGGTTCTGTGCGAAATGATGTGTATGTAGGTGGCGACGAGCGATCATTTCGACCACGCTCGCCTCCGTCAGAAAAGAGACATTGTGATTATTGTAGCAAGCAAGGTCATTTGGCGGCGGACTGTTATGCATTTGTGCGCGATCGGCAAAATACTGACAGGCCAGCTCAGGAACCAAAGGTGGTGGGGTTGGTTAGCACTGTCTCACGCCCTGGGCGGAGGAAACCGGACAGTTGTTTTGATCCTTTTATATCTTCTGGTTTTGTGTCACTGTCGGGTAAGGTCTGTGACCAGCGCAAGGTGAGGATCCTTCGTGATACAGGTGGTTCACAGTCCTTTATGCTGGCGGATGTATTGCCGTTAAGTGTGGAGTCGTCTTGTAATACAAGTGCTATTGTGTGCGGAATAGAGATGGGCTACACGCCCGCTCCGTTACATATGATACATGTGAGGTCAAAACTAGTCACAGGTTGTTTTCCCGTCGCGGTTCGTTCCTCTTTTCCGGTGGCCGGAATTGATTTTATCAAGGGAAATTATATAGCTGGGGGGAAAGTTCTGTGCGATGCGTTGATTGAGTCGGCAATCCGGCCACGCTCGCCGCCGTCTAGGAGACCGGTGGTGTGCAATTATTGTAAAGAGACAGGCCATGTGGTGAAAGGATGTTGTACGCTGAGGAAGCGACAGGACAAAATCACAAAGTCAGCCCAGAAACCAAAAGGTGTGAGTGTTGATTTTGTCGTGGCGAGCAAGTTTGCTGGGGAGAGTGTGATTCCTGTAGTGGGTGTTGAAAAGGCTCCATTGGCTGACTTGTGTTGTGATAATGTTGATAATAATCACCCCACTGTGTTTTCTGCTTGTGTTGTCAACAAGGCACAGGAAGGAATGCGAACTCAAGTTTTGTCGTTGAGTGACTCTGTCGGTGGCGAGGCGGCTCTCGCCGAGGACAGGGGGCCATCTGGTGGAGAGATGGAAGAGGTTGCTGTATGTAGCGTTCAGGGGGAGCTGGTAGTTCCCGAACCCTTTATTGGAGAGTGGATGATGGAAGACATACCACTACCACCTGAAGTTGCATTCGTCAAGCAGGGTCGCCCGAGCAGAAAAACTCTAAAGCGAGCTCTAAAGCGGTGGAGGCTGGGTGTGTAGCTGACCATGTGCATTTGACATGTTTTTTTTTTTGTGAGTTAGATCTCGCCGCATTTTTTAGACCGGTTTGCATTCGGTAGTCGGTGTGTGCTACATGCAGTTTTCAATGACGTCACTGCGCGTCTATTTTTGCATATGTGCATTGATTGTGAGAGGAGAATTTTGTTTTTGTTGTTTCTGTTTTTCCTGGTGGATGGTACTAATCTGATGTTGGGTAATAAGTAATAATGTTTTGCTAACCCTACAGGTTCGCTCTTATGGGGGGAGGTGTGACGTACCTTGGGTACGTGGGTTGGTCATTACCATTATTACTGTATTTATGACACCTTCTGAACATCGGGTTCGTATATTTAATGTGTTGTTTTGTATATGATGTGTGTGTGTGTGTGTAAACATGAGAGCTAATGCTGTCTCTTCTCTCCCTGTCAGGTGCTGCCCATCCCTACTGAAGAGTGCTGATTGCTAATGAATGACAGCTGATTGGCAATCAGCTCAAGAGGGATGGGTAGTCAAATACCTGACGGCACACACACATCTCGGCGCCTTATTGTGTCACTTGCCGGTGATCACGGTGTTGGAGGTGGCCTGTGGTTGCCACTGTGGTGGAACTATGCTCTATTTTTCCCTGTTGTATTATATTGGCCTTGTCTCCAGCAGTATATGGGACTGTGTGTTCCTCCTGTTCACACTGCTACCTGGTAGGTGTCTCTGCTAGCGTTGCTACCAGGTAGCATATAGATATTCCTACTGTTGCTGTTTGTCTGTATGTGTACCGTGTTTGTCCTCCCCTTACCTTTTTCCCTTTGTGTGATCTAGGGTTGAAATCCCCTACTAACATCCCCTTTTCCCCTTTGGGGAACAGGCCGTGGGTTGGAAGCCCCACACTTAATAAATACAATTTACCATCTGGAAACGTCTTTGTTTACTATCTGCCTACCCGGGACTGTTTTGAGGAACATTTTCTACTGAGGGGGTTGTTTTTTGCTCATGTAACACCTGCCCAGATTGCTATCTTGTATGGTCAATAGACCTCTGTACATGACACATAGCAACAACAATGCAATCAAGTTAGAGGCCAAGTCTCACACACACAAACACAAACACACACACACACACACACACACACACACACACACACACACACACAGACACACACACACACACACACACACACACACACACACACACACACACACACACACACACACACACACACACACACACACACACACACCCCCACACACACACACACACACACACACACACACACACACACACACACACACACACACGCAATATCATGATCCCACTAACAGGAATGAAGTCAGCAGGTCTTGCTTTTTTCTCTTCTGTCTGCATTTGTGTGTGTGTGTGTGTGCGTGCGTGCGTAACTCTCAATAACTGTGGAACAAAAATACATTTGGATGTGTGTGAGATCATGTGCAAAATAAATCAACAGTGTGGCCCTTTAACACTTTGAGCACCACGCCTGGTTTTCCTTTTTACCGGCTGAATGCCACCATCGGCGCCAATGTTAACGTTAATATCGCCTAATATATGTTTTAAATTATGGCTATGTGTCTAATCTGCCCATCGCATTATCAAAGACTATTTTCCAGTCAGTGCTGTCAAGGCAGATTGTTTTTTTATCGCATAGTTTCCGTTTCAGAGCAGTTAGAAAAGCCCCCGTTTTGATATAAAAAACAGCTCATTCTGGAGCATTCTATGAAAATCGTCTTTTAGTGGAATATTCCACAACGTTGATATTCGTCGGCCTTTTTATGAATCGTTTTCAAATAAACGCTAGATGATCAATATTATACGTGCACGCAAGCACATTACGGCCGCGCACGGATAATCGCCTCGTTGATTTCCTCTCGGACTTTTACAGTGAAACCGAAAGAAGACATTTCACAAAACAGCCTATATCTTCATCAAACTTACTCTGATTATCCTAACACTGATAACATAGAGTCCTTACCTGACATCAGATGGTATCCAACTGGTATATTCCAATTCCTGATCACCATTCGAAAAAATCGATACGTGTATGGATCCAACGCGATACTGTAGAACTCCATGATCAGCGGGGATCTGAGGTTCCAGAATGAACTGTGGTAACCCCGGCTGGATCAGTGAACTGGAAAATGTGGAGTACCGGATTTTTTTCCCCATTCATTTTCATTGAGTCCATTCCAAAATCACTTATGTCATCTGGGAGACGACAGGGGGTGCTTTTTTCCACAGTGATCGCCGGCGCCGCTCGGCTATACTCGGGTAGGCTCGGGTGATGCAATATTTTTTCAGATCGCTAAAAAGAAAAAAAAATCCGAGAAATCTCGTGAGTGGCATTCAACGTCACTATTAAAAACCCGAGTAATCTCGTGAGTGGCACTCAAAGTGTTAAGCACTCTCTGAATGGCCTGAAGCCCCCCTGCCTCTGCCCAGGGGATGACGTGAAGTGTGTGGCTGTTAGCGTGTTTAAGTTAAGTTAAACAGTGGAGAAAAACAGACCTACAGTATATTCTGATTGACAATGGGTTAAAACCTCTTAAGCTGCAACGTCCCACATAGACCTATGTTACTCTATTATGTCAGCACTAAAAGCGTATTTTCTTTCTGAAACTTCAGAATGTCATCTTTCAATTGCTCATGCATGTGCTATAAGTATAAAGTATGTTGTTTTGGTTTGCAAAAAATGTATGCAGTCCTCAAAAACGAAAACTAAAATGGCCAATTTTGGAGGCGCCTGATAAGAATGTAGGATAAACCCTACAGTATATGTATATGGTGAAAATAAATCCTAGGTCTTTAACCATATATCAATATGCAAGTAGAAAAGTCCCAAACAGCTCGCCAACACGTGTACATCAATATATCATTGTCAAATGAAATATTGATAACTTATTATAACTACATTAGACCAATCCCAAGGAAATCGATAAGTGATTCACTATTGTAAATGAGAGCATTTCTCAAAACATTTCCCATGGAGCCATTGGTCCTCTGTTGATGACGCCATTACCAACATCAAAAAAGTAGGCTGTGGGGCGTGGCTGGCAAAGGTCATCATCATGTCAGTCTTTAAAGCCATGCCCCTGTGCCTTGACCTTTGGCACCTGGTTGGCGTGAGGTGGCGAGATTACTTCTATTTTGCAGTGAGACTCACGTTCGGATGCAACATCTTTGATACTCTCTCAGAGCCCCTCTACTGGATACTCACTAACAGTTACAGCACTCCCTTCCTCGTGCACCTCCTAGATTACTTTCTCTCCATCACGGCTCCCCTGCGCCCGGCCTCCCCACCATGACCATGGTTTTCCAAGTCCATATAGGAGTTCCCTCTCGCCCCCAAAAAATGTGACGGCCCATCCACATAGCTAGACTTCCTCAGTATCGGCCTCAATACAGAGGAATCCAAAGCCTCACAGGCAATTCCGATAAGCTCACCAGGCTGTCCAGCGTTATTGACGGGTTCAGGGCCCTATTCCCCGTACCTGGTTCAACTAAGTCGATCAAGATGTCATTATCCAGATTCAGTTAACCCGATGTTTGAAGCCGGGATTTTCCTGTTCCTCGAATGTGGATTCAGTCTCGTTAACTCAAGCCAGACTTGAGACCCAGGATAAGTGCGCGCGGCCGCTCCAGTTGAAAAGCCAGCACGTATCGATGGCAGATATCCTGATTCTCTAGCGGCATTGATTGATTCATTGATTTAAAACTTTATTAACATATTGCAGTACGGCTCAATCGCCTCGCCGACAAGTTAAATGCGTTATCTATAGGCTAATTTTAAGTCCCTCATTACCTCAATCAATCAGATTATATTTCTTTAAACTTGCCTGCTGGATTGAATAATCAAATGAGATCTTGCTAGCGAAAATAATTAGTTAAACTGTTATACAGGATAACGATACGGCTCTCTTCCCATTGATTGATGTATGGTCGATCTTTTACTTATCTCCACTGTGGTGTAACGGGTTCTTCTTTTGACTTTCACGCAGAAGACCGGGGTTCGAAACCTAGTCTTCCCCTTCTTTTTGCGATGTAGGAATAATTCAATTTGGTGCACGTTGAGAGCTATATAAAGAATGACATCCTCAATGCATGTAGATTTATAATATTTCAACTTAAAATTAGGCTACTTTGGCGTATAATCATTAATATTATATTCCAAAAAATTATATTGGAAACACGGGGTTTCGAACACCGGTCGCTGGGTTGCCAGGATTGAGCACTACCGCTGGGCCACTGTGCCAGATGGGATAAATTCATTGTTTATACATTAATGAACGAGAGACCCGTGTTTAGAATATTCTTTGTTTTGAATGAAGTTTCATCTCTTTATCCTCATTCATTAATGTGACGTCAACGGCTCATTCAATTTCTCAAATCCGTCAAACAGCGCATCTCATCAGACATCTTAATCCCAGTTACAATTAAAATAACCACATAATGTGTACATCGCACCGAGCGAGCGCCACGGTATATATAACGTGCATTATTTAGGACAAAGTGAATTTAGTATCAGCATTTTGGGTCTATTTTACATTTCAAAAGCCCCCTCTGGAAGAATGGAGCACAAAAACGTAATTCAGAATGGTATAATGCAGATCGTAGACTGTGGGAATAATTTCAGGAAACGGGCTGTCACTTCTTTGCGGGGGCGTGGCGATGGTTCATCCAGCTAACTTGAACTTAAACCCTGCTTTCGACCAGGCTCAAACTTTTGGATCTGTTGTCATGGTGATTTGGACAATCCAGGTACGGGGAACCGGAAAGTCCGGCTTAAGTCAGACTTCACCGAAAGTTATCCGGCTAACTCAGTTATCCAGGTACGGGGAACGGGGCCCAGGTCTTCCGCCAGTGATCCCATGGGGCAGGTCCTTCATAGCCCACCACCTGGCTCTAGCAGAACGTGGGCATTGTTCCTCTCTCAATGGACCGGAGTCACCTTCTTCTCATTTCTCACAACAATATCATTGCACCCCTCTACACAGCTCATCGTATTATATTCCTATTAAAATGTTTTACTTTTTCGATGTGTTTGTGTATTGATTTAAGCCAAAGTAGTGAAGAAGCCATTGCTTCTGTGGTGAAATCATGTATTTTAATGTAATTATACCAAGCTATTAAAATTGAATTAACAATTACAGTAGGGTGTGTTGTGTTGGTGGTAAAACTCTACATATAGTTGCTCTAAACATGTTAAACCACCTGCACAGAAATAACAAAGAGAACCCAGTGATTCAGCAACTGTGCTAACTCATACTTGGCAAGTTATGCTTCCTGACACACAATTAGATGTTAATGAACTACACGTCACAAGGAATGAAGCTCAAAAGGCCTGTTTCCATCAGTCTCCATCTGCTGGGCTGGGCTAATGAAGTGGCTGGCAGAGAGGCAGCGGCATGGATGGAGATCAGTGCTACACAATGGTGGCAAGGGTGCCAACTCAAACTCTGTCCTCTATTAAAACAACCTAAAGACACAAGGAGGATACACAAGCATGTATGTGAATGTTAATTACAACTCACTTAATTGCACACACTCCAACAGACATGCACATGCATATGGACACAAGGTATTGAGATAAACAGGTCTAACAGCATGAGGCTCATATACCATGGAATCAGCACTAGAACCCACATTATATTTGTCAAGCCCTGATACTTCCACAAATCATGACTCAACCATACACATACACTCAATGTATTTATTCAGGATGCATTATCATGTTGGAAAGCACCACTTTTTCACTGTTATTGAATATTGACTACCAGCATAAACTTCAAGTATTGGCAATTTGGCTCTCCTAAATACCGGGCAGTGTTGGGAAAGTTCTCTTTCTACATGAACTAGTTCAGTTCACAGTTCACACATTTTAAAATTAACTAGTTCAGTTCATAGTTCATAATAAAAAATTTTGAACTAAAGTTCATGGTTTCAAAAATGAACTAATTTATAGTTATTTTTTCAATACGTTGCTGCGAGCTATTATTTGTAAAATGTATTGCCACAACCCATATAGAACCACAGACAGCAATCAGAATACTGGCATTTCCGCTTTGCTGCCGCCCATTCAGTCCACACTAGTAACAGCTGCAGCTTTCATCTCTACAGTATATTTTCAAAAACATGAGGAAAAGGGGGACGGCTCGGTGGCGCAGCGGACCTTGTGCTCGTCACCAACGCAAGAGACACCGGGTTCTTGGGCACCAGAAAATAACGGGAGTAGACGCCTGACATTGCGTCCTCTCTCGGGACCACAACGACGGCCTGCTTCGCCAACAGAGATTGGATCTCGTCGGCCAGGGCTGTCACCGCGCCCGACCCTAACAATAGGGTCGGCACCAAACCTGAGAACGGAGGATGGGGCCGCGCAAACTGCAAAACCAGCCCCGCCTCTAACGTTCTCCTCATCCACCGATTCAAGGGACATTCCCGTCGCCATATGTGAATATAATCCCACAGCGCCCCCGCCGTCAACTGACGCTGGGCCGCAAGGAAGAGCAGATAATTGGCCCGGTCCCCCCCGTCGTGCAAAGCACCCAAGGGGGGACCCCGACAGAAAGGGCCGGTTTGATACGGGAGGAGCGGTCATCAAACTTGTGGACACACACTCACCCCCTGAACACCCCTCCAGCACACGCTGAGGAGTCGTTCCGCAGCCAGACACGCAAGGCCTGAGGACCCCATGGGCTCCTACACGCCGAAGCCCTGCAGTGATATTGCTACCACTCAAATCACGCCAGCCTCTCCTTTGCAGACCACTGCCGGTTTGACGGGAGTGGGAGGCAACAGCGCGATACCCCGCCTGGCGAGGGCGAAGCCGGGGTAACCCCTGCTGAGCATTCAACAGAAGAGGCACTGAGTCCCCCTGCTGACCACTGGAGCTAGTGGCAGCTGTAACACCAGGTTCCACCCACCCACAACCTGCGGTGTAGGAACCACGCGACGACGGAACATTCTCACGGACAGACCCAGGCTCAGCCATCAACTGGGTGTCAGCCCCTGTCTCCATGAGAAGTGAAGAATGGGGCCGCATACGCTTCAAAGAAGGTTCGCGGCCCGCAGCCAAAGGAGAACACTCAGAGCCCCGCTTCTGAGGGTAACAGAAAGCGGACTGAACGGGGAGCGGGCTGCTCGCTGCAAAATGACGACGGGGTGGTTTACCAACCCCGAAATCACCCAAAATGGCCGATCCCTCGGCCGCCAAGACTGTCGGCCTTGCGATACCCTGTCGATTCTCCAACCAGGGCACCACTGGCGGGGGAAACATGGCCGCCTGTCGAGGATCTCGCCACAGTCGTTGACGAGACCGTGCTCCCACCCCTGGCTGCACAGCGTGAGGCGGTGTAGGACCCGAATCAAAAACCGCCTGCGCCTCCACAGAACGCCCAAAAAGACTATCTGTGGAAAAAGGAGTCGTGAGGAGAGAAAACCTATCCTCTTCCCCAAGAGGAGACTGCTCCAACCAAACATGCCTAACAACCAAAGTTGATAGCATCCGAATCCTCCCCGCAGTTATAGCTTGCGACTGAGTCAAGATCTCTATAACACCACAAACATGAATCACGTTCATAGTGTCGGTTGGACCCTAAGACCTACAACCCGACGCCATCTTGGATAGGAAAGTAGCCAGCTGAGCCACAACACTGGCCGCCGCTAAATGCCATCCTGCAGCAGTATACCACTCATTCGTCCATACTGCCACCCTCCGAGCCGACATGCTATCAAGCAACGGCCGGGCGGAACGTCGTTCATCCCCGCCTGGGCACAAAAAAGAAGCTACCTGGCTACTTAGCCAAGGTACCCCCGGGCTGCACCCCGTCGTCAGCCCCTTCACCCGCAAAAAAGGTAAATAGAGCTCAGCGAACCCCCCCCCACCCACCACCGACTGACCTTCATCAATGAAGCTGGCAAGAGGAGGGAAAAGCGGAATCCCGCGGCGGGGATTATTAGACATTCCAGCGTCAACATCAGCGTTAGCAGAAGAAGCAGTAGTAGCATTAGCATTAGCAATAGCATTAGCATTAGCGTCAACAGCATGTTCCAGGATCGCCAAGACATCGCCCACTACAGTGGAACGATCGCCAAGCCGCCCCGGCCCTGGTGCCGAAACATACTCCCGACCAACACCGACATTGATGCCTACTGACACAGACCTCACCTTTGTACAAGCCGACCCGTTAGCCAAACCTTGTACGCTGCCCCTCGGTCCGTCGCCGTCAACCGAGGAACCACCAGCACAGGTCTCATGTGTCGCCGAAACAAGCTCCGGAGAATCCAGGGAAAAACAACTATCCGGTAAGCCCTCAACATTATTAATCTTCCTTAATCTTTTCATTCCGCTAGACTCGTATGGTGCACGCATCCAATACGCTGGGACGAAAACAGAGGAAGGGTGTTTCATGACCAGAGTCATGGTTATATGGGTGGTGCCACCATAAGGGGCGGGGCCCCATACAGGTGGGGTGCATGTGTTTTTTATTCGTGGGAGATACATTAAGTATCACAGGAGATAGAAGTATCTCGTAAGGCTCAGAGCGGGACGCGATGCAAATACGAAATATAACTGGGGTGATGGCGGCTCCTGAGTCTCTGAGGAATTTGGAGGGGATGTTGTCATGGCCAGTGGCCTTGTTGGGTTGGAGGGCGCTCAGTTTTTTGAGTACCTCATCTGTTGTTACCATTTCCAGTTTGAAGTCGTCTTTGTGGACCCCTAGGTTCTTGTTGTATGCTACTATGTGTTCTACAACATAATGCCCTGAGTGGGAGGGTAGTTTGTTTACCAGTGTTGTGGATATGTTTGTGAAGAAACTATTTAAGTAATTGGCTACATCCAGCTTTTCTGTGATGAGCGTGTTGTCCGTCTTTATGTTTATGTTTGAGAATCTGGTTTTAAGTTTTTTACTGCAGCCTAGTTGGTTATTGAGTAATTTCCAAAGTTCACATGGTTTGTTTTTGTTTTCCTCGGTTTTGTCATTGATGAAATTTTTTTTTGCTGTTTTGATCATGGAGTTTACATCATTTCTTAGTCTGTTTCTTTCCAGTTTGAGTTCAGTCACGTGGGCTTGGAGTTCACTGCTCGTGCTTATGGTAAGCTTTGACTGACTTTTACGAAACTCAGAGCATTTTTTGTCTCTGGTTTTCATAGCGGTCAGTATTTCAGCGTGCATCCACGGCTCCGCGCAATCTTTTACCCTGGTGATTCTTAGGGGGGCCATGTTGTTTAGTATCGTTGAAAATTTGGTTTTGAAGCCAAGCCATGTTTCTTCAACCAGTGTACCATTGAGCTCATCTGACCAGTCCAGACTCTCCAGTTCAAGGTTAAAGGCCTCGCTAGAGTAGGTTTTGAGGTCTCTAGATGTGACTGTTTTGTGACAGCCAGCCTTTTGTTTTAGCTTTTTGCGCGTACAGAATATCATATAATGATCACTTAACCCGCATGCTATAACCCCTTTATTGGCGATCTTGGACTTGTCAGAGGTCAGGATGAGGTCAATGGTAGTCAGAGTTGACTCACACACACGTGTGGGTTGTGTGATTAGCTGGCTGAGGCCGTGCAGATCACAAAACCTATTGTAGGATTTGAAGACGGGTGCATCTTTTTGTTGCATATCCGTGTTCCAATCCCCAATAAGAATCATTTCTGTATCCTCAGCTCCAGCTAAGCACGCATCCAACACATCATAAAAGCCATTTTGGTCTGGCGGTCTGTAAATTGTGCCGACTAGAACAGATTTAGCCCTTTCAAATAGAATTTCTACAAAAACAGTTTCAATAGCCTCATGATCTAGGTCTGTACGGTTAATCAATTTGGTGTCTTTATGGATGTACATACAGACACCTCCTCCATGCCTGTTCCTGTCATTGCGGACTAAAGAATAGTTCCAGTCAGGCTTCCGGACTGGCCACTCCACAGAAACGGCCCTCATTGCGGTCACTGAGGCACTTCACTTAGCAAAAGTGAAAGGCCTCTCCTCTGTCCTGATTTTCCTAGAATCTAGATCTATCTGCAGCCTTCGACACAGTCAACCATCAGATCCTCCACGCGGCCCTCGCAGGAATGGGAGTGGCTGGCTCTGCGCTGACATGGCTGACATCATACCTCAATGACCGCTCCTACCAAGTGTCATGGTGAGGGACCCTGTCGGCCACCGACCCCTGCGGACGGGTGTCCCCCAGGGCTCGGTCTTAGGACCCCTTCTCTTCTCCCTCTACACTAAATCACTGGGTAACATTATCACGTCTCATGGCTTCTCGTATCATTGTTATGCCGATGATACTCAACTCTTCCTCTCCTTCCCTCCCTCAGATATCCACGTCTCTGAGCGGATCTCGGCCTGTCTGTCCGACATCTCCGCCTGGATCACAACCAACCACCTCAAACTGAACCTAAGCAAAACAGAATTGCTCCACCTGCCGGCCAAATCCTCCCCCCTGACCGACCTTTCCATCACAGTCGAGAATGCAGCTGTGGCCACGTCCCCGACCGCAAAGAACCTTGGTGTTGTCCTCGACGACCAGTTGAACTTATCTGCTCACATCGCAGCGACAACCAGAACCTACATATTCCGCCTGAGCAACGTCAGAAGGATCCGCCCCTTCCTGACAAAAGAAGCCACCCAACTCCTTGTCCAATCAACAGTCATGTCCTGCCTAGACTACTGCAACGCACTGCTTGCTGGCCTCCCGGCCACTGCCACCAAGCATCTTCGACTCATTCAGAACGCAGCGGCCCGCCTGATCTCAAACCTACCGAAGTCGGCCCATGTCACCCCACTTCTTAGGGACCTGCACTGGCTCCCCATTGCTGCACGAATCCACTTCAAGGCCCTCGACCTGGCATACCGTGCGGCAAAGGGAACCGCTCCCGCCTACCTCCGGTCAATGTCTCTAACTACACACCCTCAAGACCCCTACACTCTGCATCTTCTGGCTGCCTCAGACCTACTCCTATCCGAGCTCCGGGAGGGTCATCAAATCAAAGTTGCCTATTCTCAGTCCTTGCCCCACAATGGTTGAATGAACTACCCACCCCAGTTAGGACAGCCGGAACCCGTCCAATCTTTCACCGTCGACTAAAGACGCACTTCTTCAACCATTATCTGAAATACATTTAATTTTAAAAAATTTTATAACCCTAACTAACCTTACTGTCATGCACTTGTCCTAATAAACTAACTTACACTGTAGAACTCAACACTTTGATGAACATTGTTACTCAGCTGATAGAGTTGTGCCCTTCCTGATGACTTACAGAACTTGTAAGTCACTTTGGATAAAAGCGTCAGCTAAATGACTAAATTTAAATGTAATGTACTATATTGTATATATTATAACATATTGGTATAAATTAAGGGTGTAGAAAATAATTAATCCAGCCTTCATGATTCAATCAAAATCAATCTATAATATATAATCCATCTCCCCCTGAAAATGTAAAGGGACCCATACCAGTATCTTAAAAGTTAAATCATTTGTGGAACACAAGACAATGGCTGAATGTATAGTGATTGAAAAAGAGGAGGAGATACTAAAGGTTATGAATTATAACCCTAGTTATATTAATACTGACAGAGTGTACGCGCAGCCAGCACGATATGTATAACAAGATGCATCTGTTGGGACAAGAAAAACCCACTGGATACTATGAGCCATGCACAACTTATTAAATAGTATAATACTGTATATATATTTCTATAAAAAAAAGTCTTTAAATTTTTTCAAATAAACAGAGACAGACTTCAACAATAATAATGACAATTAGAAATAATAATACAGAATATTAAAACGTAACTAAAATTAAATAATAATAAATACAAAATACAAATTGCCAATAATAATAAATACAACAAAAATAAGTAAAAAATATCACAAACGCCACAAAATACATTAGACGTTTCCTCCCCCACTATAATACCCAAATGCCCGGAGGCCGTGCTGGGGGAAATTACTGATTGAAATGAGACTGGTGGGGATGAGTCAGCCACGTCACCCCGGCCAAGCTGTCAGACGCCGCCGTTAGCCATTTGCATGAAGGTAGCATAATTACTTTTCTAAGAGCAAATAAGTGTTCTTCCGTGTTATTCGCTGTCTGTGTATTTTCATCACATTCATTTCGACTGTGTATTTAGCAGATTTGACTGTCAGCCCAAATGATGCACCGGTGCAAGTCACGTATGAGTCAGTTTTTGCACACATACACACACAGCGCAAGCAAGAAGGGTCGTGTTGGAAGGATACTTTGGCCCTGGCGATTTATGCCTTGACAGGGTTGATAGTTGCCATGAATCCACTGAAAAAACACTTTTCTATACATGTCTCTCATAACAGTCACACTTTCAATGTTTAAATGTAATAATAAAATCAGAAATTGCTTTGCAATATATTTTCAATAGCCTAAATGTACTTGTCACAGCCACATCTATGCCCGATGAATCATTTGCATTAGCCAACATAGGCTCAGGCTAATTTTACAGAACCTTTGGACAAGATGCCTTCATAGTTTAGAGCTGGGAACACCAACATAATGTACTTATGAGTTGCATAAAGCAATCAATATTGTAACGGCTGAGCTATAGAGAAGTCGGCACCACAACAACAGGCGCAGTTACAGGCTATGACAAATTATGCACCGTCATCATGGCAGGTGAAGAAAATGTAGTTGCCGAATTATAAGTTGATCTCCATTTCTCTCCCAATCACTCACACACGTGGTGTCCACACACCTGCACACACACAGCCACAGACACATACACATAGACACACAGACACACAGACACACACACACACACACACACACACACACACACCTACAGTACACACACACACACACACACACACACACACACACACACACACACACACACACACACACACACACACACAATACAGATGCAAAACGTAGCAATCATATCGGCGAATGTTGAGTGACATGTATCCTGATAGGGCCTGTGGCACGATTGAGCTCTGCCGCCCTCAGAGGACTAATAAAAAGCCCTAGTAAATTGAGATAGATGGAGAAGAGAGAAGCGCGTGAAAGAGTGCCAATTGCTCAGATGAGTTACCCAAGTCAATCTGCCGAACTGTGCATGCACCACTTTATGGGTCCAGTAAGGACGATAAGTGAAAGGTTTGCACTGATAAACTACAGACGATTTATGGTTATTGTTTATGAGCACATCGTAAGTGTACAGTAAAACAGAATGCAAAGTGGCAAGATTCACTGTACCTTGTGATGGTCCAGAAGCAGACAGAATTTACCAAAAACAGCTGCAGCTTTGATCTCTGACATTGATGGTAGCATGTACTCAGCTGTGCTCTGGCAAGTGGCACGTAACTGGTAGGACATCTGACCACAAATACAAATAACATTGAGAAAGACACTGAACATCAAATAAAAAAAACTGAGAGCTTAAATGTACGTGGCCCCATGCTCCCACCTGAGGGGGATATGTATGTGTATCTTGGAGGTGAACGACAAATTCCAATTACCTTCCATAAATTAGCCAGTAATGCAAGCCTAAACTTCTTCTCTTCTCTTCTTTTCTGCTGAAGAATTCAATCGGTGTAATAACTCAAATAATGGCTTTAATCAAGAAGAAGTTTGCCTTTGAGAACCAATGGTTCTCAAGCCGTAACCCGTAACGGCACATGGGGCAGGAGCCTATCTCCTGTTTCCATAGCGTGAGGCAGCTTGATGTACAAGTACACCCCTTGGACATGACGCTAGTATGTCGCAAGGACTTCCCCCCAAACCAACCCTTGATGCTGAGTGTCAAGCAGGGAGGCTATGGGTCCCATTTTTAAATAGTCTTTGGTATGACTCGGCCGGGGCTTGAACTCCCAGCCTCCCGAACTCAGGGCGGACACGTACTCTACCCACGAGGCCACTGAGCCGGTTGGCTTTAATCAAGAGGGATGGTTGAAGCCTGTCATGATAGGACACTGCTTTGCCCCGTTATAGAGCTTTCAAAATCTGATGTCGGTCAGACACCAACATGTATGCTTATAAATCCTAATCCTAGTCACGGTTTGTGTGTGCGAGTGCATGTGCATGTGCGTGTGCGTGTGCGTGTGCGTGTGTGTGTGTGTGTGTGTGTGTGTGTGTGTGTGTGTGTGTGTGTGTGTGTGTGTGTGTGTGTGTGTGTGTGTGTGTGGCAAGGCTGTTTCTGGATACACCATGTCCAAACAAACAAGCACCGAAAGCATTACTTTTCCTAAACAAAATGTAATCCTTGACGTAGACACTGGTTAAATGTACATGTACAACACCTTGAATACTTACAGTTGGAATTTGATGGAATATGATGCTGATTCATGATGGATCATATGATGAAGAAACACACAGGTGTTATCGTTTACTTTTTTTGGCCGTCATCAGTAGCTGCAAATTAATATCTATGACTGGACCCAGGAGTTCAAAACGTTTAATCCATATCTGATCCGATCCGATTTTTAAATCCCATTTTTTGTGATCCAGGATCAGACAACTCGGACAGATTTTGTCCCGGTATTTTAAAGCAATCCAGGATAGGATCACCCTGATCCAGATTCCGACTTTTCAAGATTACTAGATCCGGCCGAGGAGCTCAACATGATTTGGTACAGAATAGTACAACTGGAGAGAGTGAAACCTGTGATCAGAAAAGTAGTTGAAGACTGGGGAATTATAATTGTCCCCCCCAAACATACTACTACCCCATATTTAATCCCCAATACCCAAATGTCCTGTCTCCCAGTCAACCCCTTTGTCTCCCCTGATCAATCAGTCACCCCCCCCCACTCCGTCAACCCTCTCCAGCCCTCCCCAACTCACATAAACCATCCCCCATCCTAGCTCACCTCTCCTCCCTCCTTCAATCCTCCAACCCAATATTTCCTATCTCACCTGGCCACGACCCCTTTTCTCATGGTATATAGGCCTACGTTAAACATGATTCTGGGAACTCTTTGGATGATACTAGGCCTGTACCTCATCCAGCATAACTGTTGTATCCCGATACTCTGTTTGAGTTAACCTGTTAAGACCTAGCCCTATTTTCTAAAATACATACAAGAAGAAGTCAAGAGTTTTATTTGTCACGGCATACAAGCATACAGTGAAATGCGGGTGGTCATGCCCGCAGCGATTGTGCAATAATACAAGTAATAAGAATAAGACATTTGTGCAATAATACAAGTAATAAGAATAAGACATTTGTGCAATAATACAAGTAATAAGAATAAGACATAACAGGTATAATGTACATACAGTTTACAAAAAGCATGGTAAAAGAGTAAATACCTAAGTAAATGGAAGATTGCTCCACTTCTACAAGGTCCATTTGCATGTTCTTGGTGTCTAGTGACATTGATGGATCTCAGGGAATGTATTTCCAGTGTCAGAAATATTGTGTCTGTTACTAGGCTTGAGTAAATTGTGATGAAACAAAGGAGAATATAAATTATGACTATTCGTTGCGTCTTTGACAGTGAATAACACTATACTAAAAATGACCAGACATGAAAAACTGCTACTGAGCTCATTCAGCACCTTCTTGAGATCACGTGTACAAAACATATAAGCAAATAAATAAAGGGAAGATGATTAAACAGAAGGTTTTGTAGATACAGTACTGAATTTGGCCAAATCTACTCTTTCCAATGGCATAATTCAATTCGGATTTAGTATCACCAGGCGTGCAGCTAGAACCGTGAATGAAATCTACTGTAAGTACAGTTACTTTTGTATTATGAATAATGGTTTGTATAGCACCTTTCATACAAGAATTGCAGCTCAAAGTGCTTCACAGCAGTACAAAAAGACAGGCATAAAATGAGCACAACATTGTGTGGCAACCCCAAGCCACCCCTGGGCTTGGTGATTGATGGGCGCTACGTGGCGACCCAATGGCTGGGCGCTGCCCATGTTTGGGCGTCCGCTTCCGGACGCTCCTGTCACTAGAGACCCATCAGAAGTGATTAGGTGATTAGCGAATCACGGCGTGGTGCGCCTGTTGGGGAGGGGGGACTTAATGGAGCCGAGGAGCCTCCTCTCAGTCCCCCGTAGCAGCGCAAGGCAAAAGGCCACAGAGCGGAGATTACCGCCAGCAAGCAATTATTATTTGAATAGAAAATAAAGAGCATGATTTTGGGAACTGCAACCTGTCTGTGTGTTGTTTATTCTGCCACCCCTACACCTGTAATTGCCACAGTGGTGGAGAATGCGGGCATAGTCTACTGGCAATCAGGGGTGCGGAATAAACAACAATAGACTTTATCGAAGTAGAATAAAAGAAATTAAAGAAAAAAAATATATATATTTAATAACGAAAAGAAGCATGGACGCGCTGGTGCAGCAGCTCGTAAAGGCGAACCTGGAACAACAGGCCCGGCACGAAGAGGCCCTGCAAGAACAGAGGAAACAGACGGGGATGATCCACGCGGAGCTCCAGCGGATGGCCTCTCACCGGCGGGACGAAGGGGCCGTAGGGACGCGGCCTAACCCCGGGCGCTTCATCCCCAAGCTGACGGAGCAGGAGGATGTAGAAGCCTATCTCCTAGTGTTTGAGCGCACCGCCGGCCGGGAGGGCTGGCCAGAGGACGACTGGGGGGGACTGCTGGCCCCCTTCCTGTTGGGTAATGCGCAAAAGGCCTACCAGGACCTGCCACCGGAGCAAGCCGAGAACTACACTTGGCTAAAGCAGGAGATTTTGTCCCGTTACGGCCATAGTCTGCAGTCCCGTGCGCAGCGGTTCCATGACTGGGTGTATGACGCACAGGCCTCCCCGCGCTCCCAGATGCACGACCTAGTCCGCATAAGCCGAGCCTGGCTAATGACCGACCCCGGAGGGCCCACGGTCTTGGAACGGATTGTTATGGACCGCTTTGTCAGAGCCCTCCCTTATGACACGAAGAAGCAGGCGAGTCAAGCGGACCCCCGCTCCGTGGAGCAGCTAGTGAATATTGTGGAGGCCCACCAGGTAACGCGGGACTTACTCAAAGGGGGGCAAGGGGAAAAGCCAGAGCGGCCGAGAACAAGGAGGGGTCCCGACGAGCCCAGCCCAAGGGGCCGGGTAGGGAACGCAGGTGATCCCGAACTACCCCGAAGAAGACCGCTGTTTGACCAGGACCAAAGACGCTGCTATGACTGCGGCGAGCCCGGGCATCTCTCGTGGAACTGCCCAGGCCGGGATGTGTCCATGCCATCGGCGGCAGCTTCAGACCCCCGCGGAAAGACGTGCAATTATGGCGCAGCCTGTTGGGCCCATAAGGAAACATCAGCGACACTTTTACCCGTGCGCGTCAACGACGAAGATGCCGTAGCGCTCCTGGACTCGGGTAGTGTCATAACGCTGGTTCAGCCCCATTTGGCACACTGCGACGCAGAGGCTCCGCAAGTGTCAGTGTCCTGTATGCACGGGGACACAAAGTTGTATCCCACAGCGCAGATCACCCTGACAACCACCAAGGGGGTCTGCTCGATGACAGCCGGCGTGATACCCAACCTGCCGGTAGCGCTGCTGATTGGTCGAGACTGCCCCCTGTATCGCCAGCTGTGCTCAGCCGTCATCTCCCCGCGCACCCCACCCTCTACGGGTAAACCGAGGAAGAGGAAAGGGTTACATCAGCCGAAGGTGTGTGCCCTGAACGTAACGGGGAGTGAGACTGAGACGGCATCAGATGTGGGTGACGACGCGCCGGAACCCCGGAATATACCGGGGAGTGAGACGGAGACGGCATCAGGTGTGGGTGACGACGCGCCGGCGCCCCAAGCGGGCCCCGAGACGGATAGCAGTGACGAGGACCCATTTGCGGAGTTCCCCCAGGCGGACGAGGTGGGGAGGGACCTGGCGGGTCAGTTCGGAACGGCCCAGCTGGAAGACCCAAACCTAACGCAGGCCCGGGCGAAAATCAAAACCGTAGATGGAAATCCAGTGGAGGGGGTGAGTAACCTGTCATATCCTCACTTTGCAATAAAAAGACAACTGCTGTACCAAGTCGTAAAAAAGAATGATGAGGTTAAAGATCTATTGCTGGTGCCGAAGTTCTTTATTCCCACTGTACTCCAGCTAGCGCATTCACATATCCTCGGAGCGCACCTGGGCGTGGACAAAACCATGGAGCGCATAAAGGCGCGTTTCCATTGGCCGGGCATGAAGAGAGCGGTAGAGGACTACTGCAGGAGCTGCCCAGAGTGTCAACGCGCAGCACCAAAGGTACACTATAAAAATCCTATGATCCCGCTGCCCATCATTGAGACCCAATTCTCAAGAATTTCCCTCGACGTGGTGGGCCCTCTAGTCAAATCGTCCCGAGGCCACCAGTATATACTGGTAATCATAGATTATGCAACACGTTACCCCGAAGCCATCCCGTTACGCACGGTGACGGCCAAAATTGTGGCACGGGAGCTCTTTCATTTGTTTAGTCGGGTGGGAATTGCCAACTCTATTCTCACTGATCAGGGCTCGTGCTTTATGTTGCGGGTCATGAAAGAAATGTGCAAACTAATGAAAGTGGAACAGCTGCGAACCTCCATATACCATCCACAGACGGATGGGCTGTGCGAACGCTTCAACAAAACACTGAAAAGCATGCTAAGAAAGGTGATGGAGAAGGATGGGAAGAATTGGGATCAGTTGTTGCCCTTTCTGATGTTCTCTGTGCGTGAGGTCCCACAGGCTTCCACTGGCTTCTCGCCGGTTGAGCTGCTCTACGCCCGCAAGCCGCAGGGTCTCCTGGACATCGCAAAGGAGATTTGGGAGGAACAGCCGTCGCCCCACCGATCTCTCATAGAGCATGTGCAGGTAATGAGAGACAGGATGAAGGCGCTCTGGCCAGTGGTGAGAGAACATATGCAACAGGCCCAAGACGCACAGAAGCACATTTATGACCGGGGCGCACAGCCACGGGAGTTTAATGTGGGGGACCGGGTCCTAGTACTGGTTCCGACAGCAGAGTGCAAATTCCTAGCCAAATGGCAGGGACCCTACGACATAATCGAAAAAGTGGGTCCCGTCAACTACAAGGTCCACCAGCCCGACCGTAGGAAGCATCGACAGTTATACCATGTTAACCTGTTGAAGAAATGGCATGCCCGGGATGTGTTGCTCTCGCCCCCCCCTCTCCCCCCTTTTGCGCAGCAGGTGGCAGAGGCGGCCGATGTTCCCATCGGGGAACAGTTGTCCCCGACCCAACGGCAGGAGCTTCGGGAGCTGGTCCAACAGAACCGGGACGTGTTTTCGGCCACCCCGGGCCGCACCACATTGGCCCAGCACCACATCATTACCAGCCCGGGAGACAAGGTAAAGCTGAAGCCCTATCGTATTCCAGAGGCAAAAAGAGAGGCCGTAAGAAGAGAAGTGCGTCGGACGCTCTTCCCCGACGGTCGGAGCTGGAGGGGGGGTACTGTGGCAACCCCAAGCCACCCCTGGGCTTGGTGATTGATGGGCGCTACGTGGCGACCCAATGGCTGGGCGCTGCCCATGTTTGGGCGTCCGCTTCCGGACGCACCTGTCACTAGAGACCCATCAGAAGTGATTAGGTGATTAGCGAATCACGGCGCGGTGCGCCTGTTGGGGAGGGTGGACTAATGGAGCCGAGGAGCCTCCTCTAAGTCCCCCGTAGCAGCGCAAGGCAAAAGGCCACAGAGCGGAGACGCCGCCCGGCCGACAGATTACCGCCAGCAAGCAATTATTATTTGAATAGTAAATAAAGAGCATGATTTTGGGAACTGCAACCTGTCTGTGTGTTGTTTATTCTGCCACCCCTACACCTGGAATTGCCACAATTGGCAGATCAAGAGCAATGCATAAAGTGCAGACATAAAGCATAAAATAGATAGTAGTAAAATAGACAAAGTCAAGGTAAGACATAGAACATTAAATCACATCGTTTTTCATGTTAGGATCTAAGATCTAGGGTTAACTCGCCGAACGTTGAGCGCCAGGACCCCCGAAAACCAGAGTATAGTCGGGTTTTCATCGTTGTTTCTTTTATTCGATATTTCCATTCATAAAGACATGCCGGCAGCCTGTGTTATCACTGGGGATGGGTCTGAGATCTCAAAAGTCCAATACCACCACCTAACACCTTGCGGCCGCTATTGCACTCCATTTGAAATGATGTGGCTTGGTGTCTGTCATTTTGGAAATGACACCAGACCACCCTGAAACTACACTCATATTCACAATGGTATAAAACAGAAATGTATGGATGGAAAAATTATCTGTTTTTTGCATCTTGACCGGAAGAAACTCAATGACAATCGACTATATTATTAGATCCATAGCTATAATATATACTATAGCTTTAGGCCTGCAAACACAGCCACGTATCCCCATGTTAAAAGGCGATGGCCTTTCAACAGTAACAGTAAACAGCGCCATCTGGCGCTGAAAGTGTTAATATGTGTCTTTGTTTATGGTTTGATTATCACTGATACAAAGTAAAATAGTGCAGTGCAATAAAATAGTTAGTCAAATAGAATAAAATAATGCAATAGTGCATTGCAATAAAATAGTTATCATCGTATTTTTTCGGGAGGCCGGTAAGGAGTGCATTACAGTAGTCGAGTCGGCTTGAGATAAAGGCATGGATCTGGTTTTCAGCGTCCTTTTGATTTATAAATGGCCGTACTTTAGCTATGTTTATAAGGTGGAAGAATTAGGTTTTTGTCAACTTGTTGATTGTGATTTAAAGCTTAGGTCTGAGTCTACCATAACACCAAGACTTAACTCACTCAAATATAGTTAGCAGCTGGATAGACTACAGATGGAAATTAGCTTCTGCTAAATCTGATGCAAACATATTTTCATGTAACAATGTTGTCCAAAAAAATATATAATATTTATAATTCTTTTTTTTTGTGATGATAGATTCGGGGCTTTTCAGAAAACATTTGGCTTGAGCCCGAGTAGCCACCCCCTAGCCCCCGCGCCTGGTGAGGAGGAGGGAATTCTTCCACCTCAGCGCTGCTTTCTCTCCGCACCCCCCCCCCCCCCCCCCCCCGAGCACTTTACTCTCTGCCTGGAGTGCCTGCAGCCGGCATAATCTCCACCTCTTGGGGCCATGTGACGGTTCCTAGCTGGCAACAACAGCCATAGGACAATTGCGCCACCGTGTGTAGAAATCCGCTAACAGAATTACTGGACTATTGCCTTGGTCCCCACATTGTGGAAAAAGCGTTCATTTGATAATTGTATCGAAAATGTAATGAATGAGTGCAGATTAAAAAACAGCGTTTTAACATGGAAGTCAATGGCACGGAAATTGCCATTAGGGTCTCCGGAGGCATCCTATATCAATAACTTTTTTTTAGAGCGTTTCAAATCATAATCTTTTGACATATTGAAAATATATGTAAAATGACGATATGGACCCAATTTCATGACATCATCAATCATCAACACAGCCACCGCTGTGTATACAAACACACATAAAAAAACTAAATTAAATAAAACACAGACCTACTTTGAAATAAAACCCTGAACTATTCAGGTATATTTGAGTCCTTCCCTTATTTGTGGAAAATCTATAAAATAAAAAGCAAATTTTTCATTGTTCGCAAATTTCGCACCACATAGCCTGGATTGTTAGTCGTGAAAGCAATGCTGAATTAAACCCTCTATTTTCCTCAGACTTTCCTTTTTTTATTTATTTATCCATAGTTAGCTTACTGGGGGGTCGGAAACTCAAGATTAGCCACCTGCAGACGGCAGGGAGAGGCACGGTGTGTGACGTACTGTATATTTTAGTTGATGAAATATTTTTGTTGACTAAATATTTTAGTTGATGAAATATTTTTTTCATTTCAGTGTCACAGTGTGACATCGATCTCCAAAATTTAAAAAAAAAGTAAAAAAAATAAATAAAAACTTTATTTTTATTTATTTTGAGGCCCCTCGTCACTAGAGGCCCACGGGTCGCGGCCCAAACGGCCCGGTCATTAATCCGGCCCTGTGCTAATCAGATGTATGTACAGAGTTGTAGTATCAATATGTACAGTGATACAGTAAAGTATAAAAAAACAATAGTTTTTTCGTAGTCATACTGGCCAGCACCGTAACTAGTAAGAGTAGGTAAGGGATATGTACAGCAGTGGAGGTTTCTCTATGACAACACGTGAAACACAAATTCACTCATAATTCATAATTATTATTAATTTACATATACCTATATATATATATATATATATATATATATATATATATATTTTTTTATTATTATTATTATAATTTTTTTATTATAAATGTTTTCCTCTGTAAAACAAATTTCAGTGAATTTTTTTTTCTTCAAAAAATGGCCAAAATTGTCAGCTCTGAGCAGGCCTGCACTGCAGTAATGCATGCAGTAATTATTCATGCAGAATAACTGCACAGGTTGACCCAGGGTTAAATAAATAATAAATAATAGCCAATCAAAATAGGCTATTAATGTCATCTAAGCACGGCCTGTGCATTTAAACTCTTGCCATTGAATGGGGGATTGAATGATTGACAGCCCTTGACATCCAATACACGGAGGTTGAATGATTGGCAGCCTTGCAAATCCAATCAGAGTATGGCTCCTACACTGCAGCTATGTAGCTACACGGCTGTTTCTCCCCTCGCAGGATTGATTGATTGATTGAAAATTTTATTAACAGAGAGCAGCCACGTTCGAAACCTCTATATTAGTGTATCTAACATTTAGCACTTTAATAGCAACATTTACTGAGGACCAGCACAACACACCTGTGGATATTATGATTTACCAAGTCTATCTGTCCAGGAGGATGACAACATTATTGCAGGTACTGTAAGCAGGCAGCCTAGCAGTTTCTAGCTTGGATGCTAATAACTACTAATGTTATCACGCTAGCTTGGATGGTAACTAACGTCATTAAGCTGGTCATGGTTCATGGTGAGCTGTTAGTGTTATAACGAGACAGCAAATTAATGAATAAATGAAAACTTTATTTGGGTGAATCGCTTGGGTGACTGTCTGAGTGACCACCTGTCGGAGTCGGAGTCCCGAAAATGGAACGTGTGTCACGCATTAACAGAACAATGTTTAGTGGATTTCGACAACATCCTCACGCAAATGAAGGATCGATTAGATCACAAAAGACTGCTGTTTGTTGCATTGCTGGATTTGCAACTGCATAGGAGGTCATTGAATGTTTCATCAGAAAAGAGCGAAGGATTGATTTCATTTACAAGGAGCGACAGGGACACTATTTCCTCCTAAGAAGTAACGTTGTCAATGGTGAGTGATTTTTTTTTTTTTAAATAATTAGTAGCTGTGTGGGGCGGGTCTGTGTTGATTATGATTTAATTGGCTGTATTCTCTCTCTGCGTTGGTATGCGATCTGCCTTTCTGTGGTATAACAAGCGATTTATTTTGGTCCGCCGTGGCCCCCTCCCTCCTCCTCCTCCTCCCTCATCATCTTCCTCTCTCTCCTCCCTCTCTCTCCTCCCCTCCTCCTCCTCCTCCTCCTCCTCCTCCTCCTCCTCCTCCTCCTCCTCTCCTCTCCTCCTCTCCTCTCCCTCTCCTCTCGCTCTCCTCTCTCCTCTCCTCTCCCTCTCCTCTCCTCTCCTCTCCTTTCCTTTCCCTCTCCTCTCCTCTCCTCTCCTTAATCAGAGTTTCCAACGCTATAGGTCTATATAACAGGCATTGTACTCTTAAACAGCAATGTATATTTGTAGATCTGGTATGTCATAAATGTCTGGATGTAGCAGTACTGTCTATATCTCTGTATGTCATATATAGATGTAGCAGTACTGTCTATCTGTATGTCATGTTATGATGAATTGAAAATGGGGGACCCTGATGTAAACAAGACGAAAGTCTTTCTCTGGTCTGCATCCCCTTAACAATTGTGTGTATTGAGCCGTACTGTATTGTACCCATTCTGCAATCTGTTAAATAAAGTTTTCATTCATTCATTCATTCATTCATTCATTCATTCATTCATTCATTCATTCATTCATTCATTCATTGTCCTTGTGTTACATAAAACCCATCTGTGGCCTCGTGCAGAGGAAGGTGGTAAATACATGTTAAGATATTCCAATGTACAGTTTTGCATACAATTGACCCAGGTGGTGAGAGCAGGCAACTGCACCTCCTCATCCATCACCCTCAACATAGGGGCCCCCCAGGGCTGTGTTCTGAGTCCCCTCCTCTACTCCCTGTACACACACGACTGTGTGGCTCAGCGGAGTAGCAATACAATCATCAAATTTGCTGACGACACAGTGGTGGTGGGCCTGATCTCTGCCAACGACGAGAAGGCCTACCTGGAAGAGGTCAAGGTCCTGGCGGGATGGTGCCAGGAAAACAGCCTCTCCCTGAACGTCAGCAAAACAAAGGAGATGATTGTGGACTTCAGGAGGTCGGGGGTCAAGGACTACAGCCCCCTCAGCATCGACGGGGCACCGGTTGAGAGAGTCAACAGCTTTAAGTACCTCGGAGCCTACATATCCGAGGACTTGACATGGACCACACACATTGACAGTGTTGTGAAGAAGGCACGACAACGCCTCTACTTCCTCAGGCGCCTAAGGAAGTTCCAAGTCAGCCAGAAGATCCTTAAGAACTTCTACTCATGTACAATAGAGAGCATCTTGACCGGCAACATCACCTCCTGGTTTGGGAATAGCACTGCACAAGACCGAAGCAGACTACAAAGAGTGACACGTTCAGCCGAACGCACAATTGGAGGGGGGCTCCCCACCCTCCAGAACATTTACAACAAGCGTTGCACGGGCAAGGCTAAGAGAATCATTAAAGACTCCAGTCACCCGAACAACTGCCTCTTTGAACTGCTGCGGTCAGGCAAGCGATACCGGAGTCTCAAGGCGAGCACAGAAAGACTCAGAAGAAGCTTCTATCCCCAGGCCATCAGGCTGCTAAACGAACAATGAATGAACACTACACAACAACAACCACCAAACGCACATAGCACACACATCCACACGCACACACTCACTTTAAACAAACACACTGTAGCACCCACTCCACACACTTTATAGCACACACCCACTTTAAACAAACACACTGTAGCACCCACTCCCCACACTTTATATTTATGGATGAAGGATTGCACTACAACCCGTACACCTTACTGTAAATTGTACCTAAAATTGTACCTCATCCCATTTCTGCTTTGCACTAGATAGTACTGTACATTAGTACACTGCATAGTATTGTGTATTGTATATTATATGGTAACTCAGAACATTGTACATACCGAACACTGTGACCTCATTTTTCTTCTTCTAAATTCATGCTATATTATGTTATTATGTTATTTGATACTATCTTGTCTAGCACAGTCTCTGGAGCGTAACAGTAAGAAGCATTTTGTATGAAAGTATTCTGTACTTCTGTATGACAACTATTAAAGAACTTGAACTTGAACTTGAACTTGAATGGTCTGTTTTATTGAAATCGTCACAGCAGTATAGTTTGTTTATACTTCAGAAGTATGATATATAAACATGGTCCACAAAATGAATGGAAGCAAATGAGGAGCCTGACACCTGGGAGGAATGGGGGTGTTGCAGCGTTGGGGATGTTTAAAAAATATAATTTAATATATAATATAATATAATAATTTGTGCTTCACCTAAAAATTTGGTCAGCAGCCTCCACTGATGTACAGTTATAGATATAGTAACTAGTAAGAGTAGGTAAGGGATATGTACATTTACTAGGGCTGACCTTCGAAGCTTTTTTTGGCAATCGAAGCTTCGGGGCCGAGCTTCGATTTTAATTCGAAGCTTAAAAAATATATATATATATATATTAATTATAATATTTTTCTTTTTTTAATTTAAATTTTTTTATCTCATGTTGTGGGACTTGTACAGCACTTTGGTAAACGTTGTTGTTTTTAAATGTGCTCTATAAATAAAGTGGATTGGATTAATTAATTAAGTAGCCCCTTTCGTGACTGTGACGCAGCCAACAAGGTTTCACTCGGCTGCGCTGCCTGGGTGCAGTGGGGCTGCTCTCACAGCCAACGACATGACATTACATAATTATGTTGCATCCTTCGTCTATCAAGCAAACAATTATATAAATATTTATATGTAGTTGATAGAGACAAAAGCAGAATTCGACTTAATTAAGCACGTTTTATTAAGACATATTTTTATATGGGTCGGGACACTTTAAAAAAGCAGCACAATGAACACAAATCTGTCCGACATAGTCTTAAATAACAAACGGCATTGCTTCGCTTCTTTGTCGACATGTCTGCTGCACATGTCCTTGTTGTTTTCAACACAGATCATCTCCATGTGCTTGTTGTAGAGAGGTGGAGTCGAGGCGCCGCTTACTTTCGTTTAATTGGAATGGAGGCGGGAAGGCGCCGCTTACTTTTGTTTCATTGGAATATTTTTTTAAAATTTTTTTTTTTAAACTTCGATTTATTTTTTTATGTTCGAAGCTTGTGCCATCGAACGAAGCTTCGAAGCTTCGAAGTACTGTATTTAAGACAGCCCTAACATTTACATTTACATTTAGTCATTTAGCTGACGCTTTTATCCAAAGCGACTTACAAGTTCTGTACGACAAGTCATCAGGAAGGGCACAACTCTATCAGCTGAGTAACAATGTTCATCAAAGTGTTGAGTGCTACAGTGTAGGTTAGTTTATTAGGATTGTATTGTATTGCATGTGATGTATTTTTATCATCACATAACTCTTTGATCTTGTCTGGCAAAGTCATAATCAGTGATGGGAATAACGGCGCTATAAGTAATGGCGTTACTAACGGCATTCGTTTTTTCAGTAACGAGTAATCTAACGGAGTACTCTTCCAATCTTAATAACGCTGTTAGCGTTACTGCAAAAAAATGCGGCGCGTTACTATGAATGAACCTGTTTCTTTCATCAGACAGATCTCTGCGCCGAGAGGCAATAATATGTTCTTCCTTGTTTAGTGGGCAGTGCGCGAGCCAAGCATACATGCTGACGATTGGCTGAGGTTGAATAAAATGTCATGGTAAGCCAATCAGAGGTGGAGGTGGGCGGGTGTCTAAAGCATCCAGAGTCTGACACACAGCGTGACAAGACAAGCGATCACTGATCAGTCAGCATGAGACCGTGGTCCGTGTAGTGTACGTTTTGAGCCCAAATAATCCAAAACGAATCCAACGAACAACACAAGCGACTCAGTCAACATGAGACCGCGGGTCCATGAGCGTTTTGTGTTCACTCTTTGCAGCGCAGGGCACTGAGTGGCTCTACTGCAGTGCCGACAGCCTTATCAACAGTGCTGCACTTCCTGGTTTAATAGCACAGGCTTCAGGTGCTCAGAGATATATATATCTCTGTATGTCTTAAATGTCATGATTAGATTAGTTTAGATGATTCGATTAGATTCTTATATCTGTATGTTGTGTATGTCATTGATTGATTGATTGAAAAGTTTATTAACAGATTGCAGAATGGGTACAGTACAGCTCAATACATACAATTGTTAAGGGGATGCAGACCAGAGAAAGACTTTCGTCATAAATGTCATGAATTGAAAATGGGGGACCCTGATGTAAACAAGACGAAACTCTTTCTCTGGTCTGCATCCCCTTAACAATTGTGTGTATTGAGCCGTACTGTATTGTACCCATTCTGCAATATTCTGCGTGATTCATTCATTGTTCTGGCAATCAATCAATCAATCACTTGTTCTGTAGAAAGCTATCTGGGCCTGGCTGCTTGTTAGCCTAGCTTAGCACAATGAATTGAGTCTCCGTTGTCTTCATTGAGGCTGTCTGAGACAAAATTGGCCTAATTCTCGTCTGTCCTCTTCGCCGTGAACACATAATTCTCCAATACAATTGATAGCAGCTGCCAAACCTAATGATGTGTTGTTGTCCATAGCTTTTCTGCTCGGAGCTCAGTCACAGTGTTTACTTATGGTTATGGAGATTACCGTCAGTGAAACTGCCCCCCCCTCCCCCCCACCCCGACACTTAAATCAGCCCCTCCCCTTGACATTGTAGTTCTCTCATCCTATTGCGGGGAAAAACAGCCTTACAATCTAATAACAATTAACGTATTTACAAGTCGTATTACGTTTTGCAAATAAGGAGACATAACATCTCAAAGCACTAAAAAATGCCATTTCTCTATTTTGACAAATTTCTGAAATGCTGGCCATTTCTGAGACATCCTCTCTGCCTTTGTTTACCCGCATGCGGGTGCAAACAGTGAGGTCCGACTCCAGAACTACGATGAATTGAAAATGGGGGACCCTGATGTAAACAAGATGAAAGTCTTTCTCTGGTCTGCATCCCCTTAACAATTGTATGTATTGAGCTGTACTGTACTGTACCCATTCTGCAATCTGTTAATAAAGTTTTCAATCAATCAATTCAATCAATCAAGAGGCTTAACACATTGGGCGCCAGACCCGAGATATCCCGGGTTAACTCGCCAGCGGTTGAGCGCCAGACCAGAGATTTCTCGGGTTTTGATCCTTTGATCTTTTTCCTCTGATCCCCGTTCTAAATCATCATCCGGATCATTCTAGCTGTCCCTGGGTCGTTTGTAAGGTATATTCTATGTCTATTTTACCGAACCTGAAACATGTTTTTCTAACAATCACAGTTCTGTGTTTCACCGGACGTAAAACATGCTCGGCAAAGACGATCACAGTTTTGAGTTAAAACAACCCCCCCCCTTGATGATTTTGTGAAGGTACATATATACAGTACATGTTATATACCTTTGATTTGGGAGTATTTAGGGGTTCAGGAAATCAACCAGAACGATTCGAGCTTATTGCGCATAACGCGCTCTATCTCGCCATCTATGAAAAAAGACTGGATTATCTTGGAAATGAGCAATGTTTAGCATGTAATAAACTACAAACTACAGTGTGTAGAAAAGAAATGTCCATGGTGCACTACAACTAGTGTCTGTCAAATGAGCCACACCATGGTCTCCACAGCTATAATACAGAACACACACACAGCTTGATTGATTGATTGATTGATTGAAAAGTTTATTAACAGATTGCAGAATGGGTACAGTACAGTACAGCTCAATACATAAAATTGTTAAGGGGATGCAGACCAGAGAAAGACTTTCGTCTTGTTTACATCAGGGTCCCCCATTTTCAATTCATCATAACATATATGACAAACATGACATACAGATAGACAGTACTGCTACATCTATACATTTATGACATATCAGATTTGCAAATACAGTACTGTTTGTGATACAAAAAGTGTCCAGAAAAAGAGTGTATAATATAGCTTTGGCTCTTACACCGGCCCCTAATTGTCCTTCTAATCTAGAAACAATTACTAACTACTAAAAACCAAGGAGCCAAACCAAACACTATTTCAACTGAATATGTGTTTAGGTTATTGTATTATATGAATGTTTAATATTGATGGGATTTAGAGAGTCATTGAACCGTCGTATTTGTCATACTATTGCATTCTAGAACATAGAACCTTCTAGAACGTTTGTGGTGATGTCATAATAGAACTTTCTAGAACATAAAACAGTCCATAACGTTTGGGGTGACGTCATAGTAGAACTTTCTAGAACGTAAAACATTCTAGAACCACATGATTACATCATGATAGAAAGTTATGGAACCTTCGTGATGTCACTGTATGATGTCATAACCGAAACATTCTAGAACCTTTGGGTCTCTATATAAGCGGGTGTTTCCTCAGAACGGGTCTTTTTGCGGGACTGAATAGCAGCTAATGGATGGACTCAACCATGTACTGAAGCCAGAAGCCAACAAGTGGATTTACGGCTTTCACATTACGAAGGAATTTTCATGTGTCGAGTCGGCGGTGATTTTGGAGACTGGGAAAATACAGTTTTCTTACCTTGTAGTATACGTGTAGCTTGTATTAGTACTTGTAGCTAGTAGGAGCCACTTGTAGTAGTATTTGTAGTAGTGACAGGAATATTTAGGAAAGTAGATTTAGGACCACTTCTGTAAAGAGAGACTTTGCAAATAAACCATTTGGATATCTTTACTTTGCACTGGAGCGGCTGTGGACATTGCTTTTCTTTATCAACGACGGACTACTCACAAGTAAGTAATTTGACCAGTGGAGTGGATCGTCGGCCCTCACAATAGTAAGAAAACTCTGTTCCAGGAGGAAAAGGGATCAACACGAACTACTGGAGCGCTGAAAGAAGGATAACAACAAAATGTCGAAACTTAAGAAGGGTGAGAAGACACAAAAAGTCCGGGAGGAAAAGGTCCGTAATGCCATTAATAAAAGGAAGTCTAAGTTAGGTCATCTAACTGGTCACATGAAGAAGATGAATCAATTAATGGATGCGGACGACGACGGTAATTTGGAAGGTGTACAGACAGGATTGGTAGAATTCAACAGTCTGCTCGGAGAGTTCTGTGAGCTTAATACCGCAGTCCAGGCGGCAATAAGCAAAAACATAAGCAAGACATCAAAAGAGGATAGGAAGAACGATCAGGATGAATGGTTCACGCCGAAGGCTGACACATTTTACAACTTCACAGAAAAGGCTGGTGTATGGATGGAGGAGGTGCATAAGCGTACAGCGGAGTCTAGGAAGCACCAAGATGAGATCAAGCCTGAAGACAGTGCATCCGGCATCGTAGAGGGGAAAAGGTCTAGAGCACCATCCACTACCTTTTCCAGAACATCATCAGCAGGCGTGTGTCTGAAAATTGACTTAGAGAGGGCGGAGTTGCTAGCCCAGGCTTCCGCTCTAAAACAAAAACGACAACTCGAGGAACAGGAGGCTCTGCTCTTGGCTAATGAGGTTAAGCTAAGAGCAGAGAGAAGAGCAGAGAGAGAGGAGTTACAGGTCCGGACTGCTTTAGCTGCCTTGGAGGCTAAGTGCAACATACTGGCAGAGTACGAGGGCCAGCCAGCCGCATCCAGAGTGTCCCGTAGGGATGGAATGGACTCGTACATAGATAAAAGGATTTCCGTCGTAGCACCAGCTCACGGGCAGGCTAGGCCTGCTCTCGAGGCCGTAGCAGAAAAGGAAGAACCTGTTTACAGTAGCAGCTCCAGAGCACCTGGCGGTGCTATGCAGAAAGAACAAGAGTCTAAGCAACAAGAGACCCAACGAGCCAGGGTGGATTTCCCAGTGAGGCAGCAATGCCATGCTACGCTGCCCCCTCAACAGACGGGGAATTTTGGAAATGGATACATCATCTCAATGGCGTATATAGACAAGGCGCTGGACTGGCTCCGCTCCTTTGGCTCCTGGCTCCGCTATCTCACTGGATGCCTCAACGCCAAGTTCAGCGACCATGCCGAATTTGTCAACCTACAAGCCCAGGAAGCCCTACACCCTCTCTTCGGCAATATCACAGATGGAAACAAGAGCCAAGCTAAGGCTCACAAAGATGAGAAGACATACAGAAAGAGCGGCGTTCAAGGAAGCTTCACAACAGCTGCTACAGCAGTCAAGAACCCGGCAGAGACTAAAGCAAGGACCAAGGGGGATACACTCTGTGCCTTCTTCAACCCTTGCCTCTTCTGCCAAGGAGAACATGCCATTGAGCAATGCAAAAAGATGAAGAAGTCTCTTCACGAGGAAAAGATAGATTTTCTCTGGAGTAACGGCCTATGTTTCAGCTGTCTGAAACAGGGTCACCCGAGCAACGCCTGCCTAGAAAAGATGAGCTGCCAAGTCTGCAAGCTTACCCACCCTACAGTTCTACATATTAAGAAGAATGCTGCCTATGATGAAGCAAGGCACAGAGGCTTTCAGGCGTGCATCGAGTCTCACAAGAAGGACATGGAGATCTCGGTTGCCATCCAGCGCAGCAAGGACATGATGTGTGGCGTGTGCATGGAGGTGGTGTTTGAGAAGACCCACCCCAGCAAGCGCCGCTTCGGCATCCTGTCCAACTGCAGCCACTGCTACTGCCTGAAGTGCATCCGCAAGTGGCGGAGCAACAAGCAGTTCGAGAGAAAGATCACCATGTCTTGCCCAAAGTGTCTAATCACGTCCAACTTTGTGATCCCGAGCGAGTACTGGGTGGAAGACAAGGAGGACAAGCAGAAGCTAATTCAGAAATACAAAGACGGCATGGGGAAACAACCGTGTCGATATTTCGACGAGGGTCACGGGACCTGCCCGTTCGGCTCCAACTGCTTCTACAAGCATGCCTTCCCCGACGGGCGCATAGAGGAGCCCCAGCCCTAGCGGAGGCAGGTGGGGTCCAGCGGGGCCTTTTGCATCTTCGACCAGACTGACCGAACGGATGGACTCTGAAGATGAATGAATGAATTATTTTATTTCGAATGTTTACAAATAAAAAAACAAGGGGCGGTCAGGTGGCGTAGCGGAGATTGCGTTCGTCACCAAACGCCGGAGACGCTGGATTCGCCTGTTCGAATCCAGCTCACAGCTCCGGCGTTGTCACCAGCTTGACTGGCCGTTCACACTAATACAATTGGCTGTATTAGAGGGTGGGAAAGCTGGCGGGGTGGGTCCGGGTCGTTGTAAACAGCGACTCCTACAGTTCGGTCGGGGCGCCTGCTCAGCGCAGATAGGATCTAAGGGGGGTAGTGTGATCCTTCCACACGTTACACCCTCTCAGTGAGAGTCAGCGCTGCCAGGTGAAAAGAAGCGGTTGATTGGCTAGACGTGTGTCGGAGGAAGCACGTGGTAGCCTCCACTCTCCCAGACCGACTGTGGGGGGTAAGTGCGCAGCGACCAGGGAGGGGATTGGGAATTGGCATAACAACTAACATTGGGATGGGAGAAAATCGGAGGAAAAAGGAGGGAAAAAAAAAAAAAAAAAAAAAAAAACATATTTTGAACATTTTCACAAATAAACAAACGAAAAGGATAGGTTTGAAGCCGAAGGCTTATAGAGCAACCTACCCCTAATTCAAAAAAACAAATTCAAAAAAGTTAGTTTTCAAAATATAACAAAAATAAATCAACAATCAAAAATCAACAAAAAAAAGTTCAAGTTTGCAAGATAAAACAAACAAACAAACAAACAAAAAAACAACAATCAACAAAAAAAAAACATTCCTGAAAAGAACATAAGCCAACATAGGAAAAATCTAAAATTCATCTGCAATACCAGAGTTTCATGGTAGAAAAAAAATTATAAAAAAAGATTGTAGGTTAAATTGTACTATAAGATTCTAGAACCCTGTTTTTAAACATCTTTTTCAACTTAAAAATACTCCTGCTGTTTTTTATTTCATCCGGTATATTGTTCCAGAGTTTCACTCCTTTAACTGACACAGACATACTTTTAAGTGTGGTTCGAGCTCTAGGCTGTTTCAAATTGAGTGTTCTTCTTAAATTATACGTCACCTCTCGTTCTTTAAACAAAATTTGTAAGTTACATGTTGATGACTTCTAGCTTTAAAAACTATCTCTGCTGTTTTAAGGTCAACTAAGTCGAGGAACTTTAATGCCCTTAGTTAAAAAAACAGTGTGTTTGTAGGATGGAGATAACTAACATTGTTCACAGCCCTTATTGCCTTTTTCTGTAAAATGAAAATAGGATTCAGATTAGTTTTGTATGTGTTTCCCCAAGTTTCTATACAGTAAGTTAGATATGGTAATAAAAGAGTACAATAAATTGTGTATAATGATCTCAAATTTAATATGTGTCTGGTTTTTCTTAAGATACCTAAGCTACTCGCTGTTTTTTTCTTTACATAGTTAATATGAGTTTTCCAGCTGAGGTTTTGGTCTATCACGACCCCTAAAAAAGTATATTAATTTACTCTTTCAAGATGAACATTATCTATGCATATCTCTACTTGAGTATCCGGATGTATTTTTTTTAAAGAAACAGGCCTATAATTTGTAAAAAAAAAAAAAATCTCCTGCTTTATGTATTGGAATTACTTTGGCTGTTTTCATTTCAGTTGGAAAGGTCCCCATCCTAAAAGATAGATTACATATGAAAGTAATTGGATCTACAATTTCTTTGATTAATTTTTTAATAAGAGACATGTCTAACCCATTCACATCTGTAGATGTTTTATTCTTGAGATTGTTTACAATAGCAATTATTTCCATATTAGATACGTCATACAAAAAGATTGTGGATGGATTTCTATCAATGTATTGTTCTGCAATAGCTCCCCCTTGTGGAGGCTTGATCTTCCTTGCAAGATCTGGGCCAACATTTACAAACAAATTTGTTACGAAGGATCAGATTAAACCGAATATATATATTTATTTATTGATATATATTGAATAGTATTTGTATATCGTTTGATATCCCTTGTATATTCCTTGTACATATACACGGAATATCCCTTTAGCCTACTATAGCCCATAATAGTTCATTCTCTTATTGGACAAAAGGACCAGGCGCCAGGGGACCAGCCCCTGGCGTCAAGTTCAAAGGTACCGACGAGACATGTCCGTACTAGCCCCGGCTCCGCTCAGGGATACGGCTACCGAAATGAGAGTGGCACTATTTGTTCACCGTGCATATAAATATGGCGCAAGTAAATGTAGAAATCCCTTAGTCCTTTACCCTTCTACCCAACTAAGTAACAGAACGTGAAGCCTCACCCACGATACCGCGTGCGTTGTAGTATGGCCTGTTTGGCCTTAGAATAGCATTGAGACCTCGTGCGAATTAATAGCTGAATTGTCAGAGTTTGGCACTGTACCGTCGAGTGCGACGTATTTCTATTAAGTAATAATAGTCTATCGTGTATGGTGCATCGTGCGGTTAGAGTTCTAAAGTGACCAGCATCTCCAACGCTTCCTCGTGTTATCTAGAGTCTTAACCAGGCTGGGCCGACCACATGGCACCTTCATCCGAGGAGATCTAGACGAGGACCGAGGGACATGTACACTGGATTACCTACCCGACGACTGCTGAGCCCTATGCGGCTGGAATATATTTGCTTTGGTACTGTGATTTGTGGAGCGGATAATCGCCGACGCCTGTGAGTGTTGGATTTACCCCCGAGAGGAGTCAAGTTGAGTCGGCGCTCAGAGAGACTGAGGTCGCCTAGCTTCTTCTTCATTGTGGAGCTACAGCCTACAAGAGAACCAAGGTGTATTCATCTGCGGATCAAGAGTCTACTGCACTGTCTTCTGTACTTGAAGTCTCCCTAGATATCGTTGACCAGACGGTCTACTACCGACGGCTCTCCTACCCCCCCTACCGGCTTACAACCGGGAGGACCCCTTCCAGAATATCCTGCTATATCATTAAGAGTACCATAGATCGAGGCGGTTAGGTGGCCGAGCGGAGATTGCGTTCGTCACCAGCCCCGGAGCTGTGAGCTCGATTCGCCTGTTCGAATCCAGCTCACAGCTCCGGGGTTGTCACCAGCTTGGCTGGCCGTCTGCACTGATACAATTGGCTGTATCAGAGGGTGGGAGAAGCTGGCGGGGTGGGTCCGGGTCGTTGTAAACAGCGACTCCTACAGTTCGGTCGGGGCGCCTGCTAAGCGCGGATTGGACGTGAGGGGGATAGTGTGGTCCTCCCACACGCTACGCCCTCTCAATGAGAATCCGCGCTGCCAGGTGAAAAGAAGCGGTGATTGGCTGGACGTGTGTCGGAGGAAGCACGTGGTAGCCTCCACTCTCCCAGATGATCTGACTGTGGGGGGTATGTGCGCAGCGATCAGGAAGGGACTGGGAATTGGCATACGACTAACATTGGGATGGGAGAAAATCGGAGGAAAATGGAGGGGGAAAAAGACCAAAAAAAAAAAAAAAAAAAGAGTACCATAGATCTAATTCCCTAAGAGCCAGGTTGTATACTTGCTTCCTGCGTAACCAGAGATTGGACATTCAGTGTTGATTTGCCTACGAGTACTCATTTGCCTTACAAGTGCATTCAAATCATAAATGTAATAGTGAATATCATATGTACCTTTTGCTATATTAAATATTTGATTATTACCTTTGTGTGGAACCGATTTCATTGTGGGAAAGTGTTCATCATATTTAGATATCGTGTACTGTATGGCCAGTAGTTAAAGTACATAAAGCGGTAGTGGTTTAATGATACCATACTTATCAATACAGTCAGGGAATTGTACCCCTCAGTTACAATTGGTCCTTCGAGCCGGAGGGTAATTAGTGTAATATTAATATAGTGGTATTAATATTGAAATGGCCTATGATGAACACTGTTGGTTATTTCCGTTCCATTTACAGAAAAATTATCAATATAGCCTGGTTTGTTATTTGATTTTCCAATTATTGTGTTTATAATTTTCCATGTTCCTTTAATATCATTTTTATTAATTTCTAGTAAGTTATTATAATAATCCTTTCTTACGTTTTCTTATAGTATCTATTACTTTATTTTTATATATTTTATATTTGATTTATTTCTGTTTAGTTCTATGCTTGATGACATCTCTATAAAGAGTATTCTTCTTTTTACAGGCATTTGAAATTCCTTTTGTTATCCATGGTTTATCTGGCTTCCTATTGTCGGCTACTTTGCTGCACAATAGGACAGAAACGATCATATAAAGTCATGAATGTATTCAGAAAGCAGCCATATGCTGAGTCCACATCAGTTGCTTCAAACACCTCAACCCATTGCTGGAGAGCCAGTTCCCTTTTGAGTGCCCCTATTGAGTCCTCTGAAAGGTGCTTTTTATTACACATTTTCTGAGATTCCCTCTTTGGCTGATTATTATCTTCTATTATTACAAAAACTGGTAAGTGATCTGTTATATCATTTGTCAGCAGTCCGCACACAATTCTATTATTTATAACATTAGTGAAAATGTTATCGATCAAAGTAGCAGAATGAGAGGTTATTCTGCTAGGCTTATTAATTATCGGGAAGAGGCCTAGGCTATGCATGGTTGATGTAAAATCATCTATATTTGTTTTTTTGTCTGGGTTTAAAAGATTGATATTAAAGTCGCCACAAATGAATGTAACCTTTTGCTCTATGTTAGTAAGTAGCTCTTCCATCTTTTCTCTGAAATTCTCAATGCTTGAATTAGGCGCTCTATACACACAGCTAACCAAGATGTTTTTCTGCTTTTCCCTTTCAATCTCCACTGTAATGTACTCACAGAGGTCTTCAATAGCAGCACTCATGTGGTCAATAACCTTATAATTTAGTTTTTTTATCAATGAATAAAGCAGTCCCTCCTCCCCCTTTGTGGATTCTGTTTATACATCTAAAATCATACCCATCCAACTCAAAACACTCTTCTTTCTCTTGGGCAATCCAGGTATCAGAAATTGCTACTAAACTAAACTGTAGAAAATTGGCTCAGATAGTCTTTGATGTGTGAAAATTGTTTGTACATACTCCTGCTGTTAAAGTGTATGATTGAAAATCGATTTGCATGATCTACTTCACCATTTACTTGCTCTTCTGTATAGTAGTCACACACTATATCAATATTATTAAAGAGGTTGACCTCAGGGTCAATGTCTACATTGAAATCATGCATAAAGAGAGGTTAAATCATCAACAAAACAAATCCTAGCACAATAATAGCCTATAATAATCATAATAATAACCATTAATCCTAATAATAAATCCTTATCATCCTCCAATTTGCTTAACGCAGTCCAATTTCTCATGCAGTGACTATTTACAGACCCAAAAAAGTATGGCAAATAATTTATCAAAAATGGGAACAAAGCAGAGCCTATGACACACGTGAGTTTGATATCAGCATGTGGAAAGAATAATATTTCATAATCAGCCCTTTGTCTAAGCATTAGTCTTGCAAGACCCAAAAAAGCCAACATAGGACTAGAGTTCATGCAGCAGTGAGCTATGCAGAAATATTTGACCCAGAAGGCAGTCCAAAACACCGTCAAAACAGAGAACACAGTCATTTATAAGGGTCAAGGTCTTTTAGCTCTCTTATCATGATTACCTTCTCTGTGTCAGGTGTATCGCCCTTCAACTTAATGAGCACTTTGCAGTCTCTGGTCCACGTTGCTTTAATCTTGTTGTTTTTTCTCATCAGACGTGCTTCTCTGGCAATCTCTGCATTCTTTGCTGTTAGGTGTTCATTTATATAAACGTTGGTTCCCTTCAGCTTTTTCCCTTGCATTAGCAGCTCCGTCTTATGTTTGCGGTTTACAAACCGAATAATGATTGCAGGTTTGGCCTCTCGATCTCTTCTCGGAAGAATGTGACAAGCAGAAATGTTGTTCTTGTCAAGGTGGATGTCCTTGCTTCTCAGGAAGGTAGCGACTTGCATCTCCAGAGATTGTTGGTCTTCATGGCGAGGCTCCTCACCTCCCCTTGCTGAAAGTGCTGCTGCATACGACCTCGGCTTCACCTCCATTCCACTTATGATTACATCGTCCTTTCTTGTGAAAAGCTCCAGTTCCTGGACTCTCCGTTCCAGTTTCTCCAGATTGTTCACTTTCGATTCCAGCTTCTTTATTTTCTCCTCTCTTTCCTCCAGCATATTCCTGAGTTCCTTAACTTCGGTCAAGAGGTTCACGAGTTCAGTTTGTTTTTTCGCTACTTCTCTCACCTCTCTCGCCAAGCTCTCCAATGTTTTGCTCATTTCTTTAATGTTCTTTTCCATCTTGCCTTCTGTAGTTAAGATTGCTTTCGTAGGTTGAATTTTAGTCAGTCAAACATCAATTGTTTGAGAGCAGCATGCTTCCACAACCAGTTGCCAGACTCAACCATGGACTGAAGCCAGAAGCCAACAAGTGGATTTATGGCTTTCACATTACGAAGGAATTTTCATGTGTCGAGTCGGCGGTGATTTTGGAGACTGGGAAAATACAGTTTTCTTACCTTGTAGTAGTACTTGTAGCTTGAATGAATGACTTTGTTTGACAATATAAAAAATAAACATGTGACAGTCAGGATATACTGCCAAGGATGAAACACAAAAAAGCTCAGAGCTTATTTCCATTGTGGTCCTTGTAGGGGGGTAGGGGAGTGTGATGCTTAGACATGCATCATACAAAACATGACATCACAACACATCACATATACCATTTAACATTTATATACATAACAGACTCATACAACATGCAAGGGTGCCTTAAGCTAAGTGTCTAGGTTAAGTATAGTCCCTTTTGAGCCATGTCTTCAGGCTGGACTTGAATCTAACGGCATTGTCTACGATCAGGTCACTGGGCAGACTGTTCCAATAGACAGCTGCTGAATACAGAAATGACTCCTTCCCCACAATACAGCTTGTATTAGTACTTGTAGCTAGTAGGAGCCACTTGTAGTAGTATTTGTAGTAGTGACAGGAATATTTAGGAAAGTAGATTTAGGACCACTTCTGTAAAGAGAGACTTTGCAAATAAACCATTTGGATATCTTTACTTTGCACTGGAGCGGCTGTGGACATTGCTTTTCTTTATCAATGGACGTACTACTCATGAGTAAGTAATTTGACCAGTGGAGTGGATTGTCGGCCCTCACATTTGTAAGGAAACCAATAATATACCAGTAAATTAGAAATAGTCTACTGTTATAACAGTAAAGTAGTAGTAGTCTACTGTTATACCAGTAAAGTAGAAGTCGTATACTGTTATACCAGTAAAGTAGAAATAGTCTACTGTTATACCGGTAAAGTAGTAGTCTACTGTTATACCAGTAAAGTAGAAGTTAGGGATGTCCCGATAGCATTTTTTTGCTCCCGATCCGATTCCGATCATGTGATATTGAGTATCTGCCGATACTGATTTTTCCCGATCCGAACTTTCGGCAATGCATTAAGAAAAAAGAAAAGAAAATAATGCAAGTTGACCCTCAAAGTGTTTTATTTTTATTTATATCCATTATATCCAACATGGATATGGCTTTTTTAACAGTATATCCATTATATCCAACATGTATAGGCTATAGCTTCTTTTTTTCACTTGCAGCATTGGATCAAAATTCAAAAAAAAAAAAAAAGCTTATCAGTGGTGCACCAAAGAAATTAAAGAATTAAAAACTCCCGATTTTTTCCCCCCGATTCCGATCTTCTGAAAATCATGTGATCGGCCCCGATCTCTGATCACGTGATTGGATCGGGACATCCCTAGTAGAAACCGTCTACTGTTATACCAGTAAAGTGGAAGTAATCTACTGTTATATCTTCAATTTAACTTAAAACTCCCATATTTGGAAATACTTTTTCAGTGCTTGTGCACATATTCATATTGTGTTCATATATTTAATATTTTAAGCATTTTATGAACAAACTAAATTCATTAGATTGGACATTTGATTAATCATATCAAGCGGAGAACGGAGCAATCTAACAACCCTCGGCACCGGGCTGTTTCTCCCCTCCCCTTTACTAGAGAAAGTTTGCTCTGGACTTTCATTTAAAGCAGTTGTCCAATGTAATTAGCATAATAACTCCAAACAGCTGAATGGACTACAGTAGTAAGGGCTGGTAGACACAGGCCCATTCTGGGATACTTGTCGGCTCTGGTGTTAGACCATCCCCATAACACTCATCCCTATGAAAAACTAAATTGCACTAACCAAGGCAGCACAGAGCACCCTGAATACTCACAAGCAGTTTGGAGACATATTCACAAGCTGTGGGCTGTATCATTTTACATCAGGTTCATGCCCTTTACTGTGCATATTATAAGTTTGTAAAACAGAGGAGAGAGGAGCTAGAAGATGGTACAGCAGATGCATGTTAATATTGACAGGACACTATTCCCATGCATGATGCTCAGTGTTAAAGTTGACAGAAGACCCTATATTCCCATGCATGAGGCACAGTGTTAAACATGACAGGAGACTCTATATTCCCATGCATGAGGCATAGTGTCAAAAAAATATTCATTTTAATTTCAACCTTTATTTAAAATCGTAAGCTTCTGCGGTTTCCCTCATTTACAGAAATGACGATTGTACAAAATGTAAACAGTACATAATACAAACAATATTCACAGAAAATTAAACACCAGAGTAAAAATAAAAAAACGTTTAAAATAATAAAAAAAAATATCAGCTAAAACAGTTACAGGTAGTCACACAATGGTCTGAAATCATACGTTTAAACATACCAGGGGAAGGGAGAACCTCCAATTTCAGAGAGAGTTGAAGGACATTCCAGGAGTTAAAGGCATCAAAGGAAAAAGCTGACTTCCCTATATCAGAACAAACTTGAGGGACCCTAAGAACCATCAAGTCATTCGATCAAGTTGAATAGGTTCCAATATTCTAATCTAACAGTGAAGAGATATAATCAGGTTGTTTACCAATAAGGGCTTTAAAAATAAATAAATACCAGTGTGTGTTGCGCCTTTCTGTAAGAGAAGGCCAACCCACCCTATCATACAGGACACAATGGTGAGTATCATATCTGTCACTCACCAGTAATAAACCTAAGAGCTGAGTGATATGCAGAATCCATAGGAGAGTTGATGCCGTAGCATGCCTATAAATTACATCACCATAATCTAAAACTGATAAGAGGACTGATTCAACTATTCTTTTTCTACTAAATAGTGGAAAATGTTATCGTTTCTGTACAGGAAGAGGCAAGATCGTCCACATGGAACTTAAATGTAAATTTCTCGTCAAGCCACAGGCCAAGATATTTATACTCAGTGACTCTCTCTATACAAGAGCCACTGACAGTAGATATCCGCACATCATCAAAGTTAATATTTCTGGCTCTTGAAAATCAAAATGTGATCTGAATAGTGAGATATTTTTTTTTCTCTTCTCTTTCTTTTCTTTTTTTATTCTTTATCATTATTATTATTATTTAAATTTTTCTTGTTTAACTGTGGATTGTGTTTCTTTTATAATGGTATAAATGATTATTTGTGTAAATAAGGTTATACGCCGACCATTAATAAACTACATGTTAGTTTAGGAATAAGGGGCAGGTAATTATAAGATTTATTCTTCTTCCTGCTCCTTTTGTCCATGGAATGGCTATTTATGATTTTTTAATGAAGAAACTATGATTGTATTATTCCATGTGGCAAATAAAAACTCTGAACTGAACAACATAAACTTTGTCTTACTAGCTTTAAGAACCAATTTAAGACTATCAAGGGCATCCTGTAGAGCATAAAATGAAAGAGTCAGCAATACAGTACACAATTGTGTCATCAGCATACAAATGGGCATGACATCCATACAAAGAAGAAACAATATCATTAATATAAATTGTAAAAAGGACAGGACCCAAAACTGAACCTTGTGGCACACCTTTAGTCATGGCCAATAATTCAGATTGGGCTTGACCTAACTTCACACACTGCCGCCTAGAAGATAGATAATCCTGAAACCAGACACAGGCATTATCATCCAACCCAATGTTAGATAGTTTCTTTAGAATGACATGACAGGAGACAATATATTCCCATGCATGAGGCATAATGTTAAAGATGACATGAGGTTGCATATTGCACCAATTTCCCTTTACACCACATGCAATTTGGCTTCAGAGCAAATCATTCTACTGAAACAGCAACCTGTTCAGCAACCTGCTACTTCCTAGATAAAATTAAACCTAAGCGTGAATTACGTAAAGACACAGTTCAATTTTTCCAAGCTGTCTAAGTTTCCCCCCCCCTGGTGCACTGAAATGGATACTCTCATATTTATAAAATAGGACACAGTGTGCGTTATTATTACATTATTTAGCCTATGCATAGTCCTTTCCCAACAGTGCCATGGGGTAGATTGTTATGCTGATGACACTGTTGTGTATGTCCATGCTAAAACAGCAGAGCAGGCTGCCTCCAAACTAACAATAGCCATGGCACAGGTATCTCAGTGGCTTGATCATTCATGTCTCAGCATGAATGTCAGCAAAGCAGTGGGTGCTTTTTCTTTTCTTTCTACAACACAAAGACAACCAGTTGCTGCTGACATTTAAATAATAAAAAATAAAAGGTACATTTGATAAAAATACAATATATTCTGTATTTATTTAAGTGTATTGATTGTAACCTGCCAAGGAACTGCAGATACAAATGAGCTGAAGCGAAATCTGGTACAATACACTACATCAAATGGCAACATGTACTGTATGTTTAATCTTGTACACGGCTCCTTGCAAATAAATAAATGAAATATTCCTGTGCATGAGGCACTGTTGAGGCAGAATGCTAAAGTTGACAGGAGATTGTACAGTATATTCCCATGCATGAAGGCGAGGTGGCTATGGGTGCAGTGTTTGATGATGTTGTCAGAGCCAAGTTGTCATGCTGCTCTGCCATTTACATCACATCTCCCCAGAGGGGAAACATTTGTTCATGCATTTGTCACACGAACTCTCTGTGATGGCAAAGTCTCACGGCAAAATATCACAAAAAGGGGTGGGGGTGAGAGATGGCTGGTTGCAACTACTATGATTGTTCATGATCTGTTCTGCCTGGCACTCCACCCCTCTCTCTGATTCTCCAATCCTGTGTGTGTGCATGTGTGTGTGGTTGCCTGTTTGTGTGCGCTTCCATGCAATGCGTGTAGGTTTATGAGCATTAAATATTTAATGACATTGACCAGGAGCATATGATTGCACTATATGGCCTTCCAGCACGTCGGGCCTGTCTGATGAAGCCATCTCTCCCCGCCTTCTTCATTTTGAGTCTGTATTATAAAGTTCAGGTGCACAGCGAAAATAATTTGACCTTTCCGCCCGGATGCCATCGGAATCGATAATCAAGGAATTAAGTGAATTAGAGTCTGGCGGGGCATTTAGGGTGGCTGAGGGATGGATATGTGAGAGGGCCTGTAATGAAGTGAATGGCTTCAGTGTAATGCTACATCACCCGACACAGACAGCCCCCCCCCCCCTCCCTCCCACTCTATTCCAATAGGCTACCTCTGGGCATCAAGGCAGAAGATATAAAAAACCGTGGCACATTCTTTTCAAGGACGATTAACAACTGCCCACCCGTCCCCCGCCCACCCGTCCCCGTTGGTCACCTTGGTTACACCATGTCACAGACTCAACTGAGTCGGTGGTATCGGCACAGTATTTGGCAAGGTAACCTTCAGAGCAAAATTGTGTATACTAGCTTTTTCATACCAGTATAAACTAGGGCTGTCAAAATGAATGCTTTAACTTTGGAGATGAATTTTAATTAATTAAAGCATTAAAATAAATTAATCTAGATTAATCTATGGAGTGAAAAATCTTCAATCTTAGCGCCGCAGATATAAGAAAGAGGTCTAGCTGAGTCAATGTTGATGGTTTTGTTGAACATTTGTATTTCACAGAGAGAAACTGTATTCAAAGAACAGTATTAAAATAGTCTTTGAATCTAAATATACTTTCTTTGTGTTGATTTTACATTAATTCCATGATTTTACTCAAGTAAATATCTGTTACAAGCTTCGGTTTTAAGTAATCTTTAATCTAGATTAATCTAGATTAATTACAGAAAATGGTGAGATTAATTTATCTATTGACTGCACTAGTATAAACCCATAAAAGCTGTCTCTTTAAATAAAATCCTCGCCGCTGGATGGCTATGACTGCAGCCGTTTAAAACCTTGTGATGCCTTTCCCCCGCAACTCGAAGAGAATAAGTGCCTTTTGAGAGGAGCATCGTGGCTCGACGCCTCTCATGGAGAGACAGCTGAGGAACCTAATTGATTCGTTTCAGAAACCCGCTGAACTGTGGGCACACTGTGCCTCGGCCATCGGCCCTACGTTGCTGTACAATGTAATTGGCCATGACTGTAGAGCGCGCACCCGGTTGCCGTCATTGCGAAACCTGCCATTTTACTTTACAAGCGCCCTTTGCCATCACAACGTATAGAGCTGAATAGAGCTGCGTTCCAAAGGAATGAAAAAAGCCATGTGAGGTTGATATGAACATTTGAGTGAGAGGTGGCGGTGTTAAAAAGAGCAAGGCATGTTAGGATAACGCTGAAAGCAACAGACATGCGGCTCCCAAGCCCCTCGGGGAACGTGCTACTTCTATAGCGACGCCCCCGGCATGCCTCTGCGCTCTCCTCTCGCCTCGCTTGGTCTTCAAAGCACAAAAAGCTTGTCATTGCTTCTCCAAGATGAGTTAATTGCTCCCTGAGCCTCTGCCGAATGGCACAACACATTAATGCATTAGTCATTTGGAGAAATATGCGGAATTAGTGGGCTGATATTCTTTTAAACTGACATAATGGCAAAGTAAAGAACGGGCACATGTGTTTCTAGTTGTGAAGATGGCTGAGGGAAAAATAGCTGCTCTTAAAACCCAGAGAGACCCAAGGTGTCTCCTCCCACCTATTAGATAAGTCGCTGTCTAATATCAATTTGAGATTTAGAATGTGTGTGTGTGTGTGTGTGTGTGTGTGTGTGTGTGTGTGTGTGTGTGTGTGTGTGTGTGTGTGTGTGTGTGTGTGTGTGTGTGTGTGTGTGTGTGTGTGTAGGTGTGTGTGTGTGTGTGTGTGTGTGTGTGTGTGTGTGTGTGTGTGTGTGTGTGTGTGTGTGTGTGTGTGTGTGTGTGTGTGTGTGTGTGTGTGTGTGTGTGTGTGTGTGTGTGTGTGTGTGTGTGTGAGAGCTTCAGTTGTCATCACCGTCTCGGGGTTTGAATTTTTGACAATGGTAAGAGCACATGCACAGAAACTCACAGACACACACACGCACACAGCTACAGCGCAGGGAGGAGACACAGCCCCGGTGTGGGCCAGGAGCCAGCATAGCCATCCCCAATGGAGACATCCAGAGTGTTTGTGTTGTGTTTGCTGCATCATTAGGCGCTCCACAGAGAGTCCGTGTCGTAAATTAATTGAATCAAAAATGTATGGTACAAGTAAGGTTAGGGTTTTTAAGGAGACATGGTCACAGCTTAAGGAAGAAATGACACTTTAGATATCCATACCAGGGACAGGACAGAACAGCAAGGAATGTACTTTTGGTTAATGGTTAAGATGACTGTGTCCCCACACCCCCCCTGGCGAGGTCGGTAGCCATAAAAAGCCTATTCTAGAAGTAAAAAGTGTAACCTTCCCCTCTCTGTGACAGCTTAAGGACAGTAAGACAGTTGGTGCTATAGATTGAGGAAGAGATAGCAGGGAATAGCGTGCAGCTGGTCAAAACACAGTTTAATGACTTACAAATGCAGAAAGTTAAGACTCTAAAATAAGCAAGTTATTAAGCAACAGATAACTATAGGAGACAAATTAAGAAAAAAGGAAGCACTATGATACTAAGAAATAGACGGATTGACCACTGAGAAGTGGAATAACCAGACTCACTGCTAAAAGAAAAGCAACACATAGGTTTCTCTCCAGTGGAGACTAAGAGAGGGAAATTGGATCAAATGCTGAAATACCCACTAAAGAACATTAATAAAATAGGAGAAACATATCATTGTCAAAGAAATAAGATTCTAGTTAATTTAGGACTAATAGTTAAGACCATTACCAGCGGGAGACCAAGTTAAACAAACTAGGGTTTAGAACTTAAACTAAGACAAAGTAAGATTAAAACAACTATTACCTTTTCTCCTGATACATTAATTAACTATGGAGTGTATGCAACAAACATTGTACAACATGTCTCCACTGAACACTGTGACCTCAATTGTCTAAATCTGAATTATACTATATCATGTTATAGGATATTATCTAGTCTAACACAGTCTCTGGAAGGTAATAGTAAAAAGCCTGTAGTAAAGTAGAGTGAATATTTTATTGTTCATTTAGAAAGAAAATGCTAATACTATGAATTGAAAAGTGGGGACCCTAATGTAAACTTATCCAAAAAGGTGATTGCTAATTTAGATCCCGTTGGTAAGAGTTGTGTGTGTATTATACTGTGCTATAACCATTCTGCAATCTGTTAAACAAAAGTATTCAAACAATAACTATGTAGTCCTTGAAAAACGGCCCGAAATAAGTTACTTCACCTCCTTATTTGGAGAGTAAAGACAGTCTCCTAGAGTGGTATGCCAATCACATTGGAGTCCTTGGCATGTGGCAGCGCATCTCAGAGGCTCGATCAATGGGGGATGGGTTGTCGAGTCCCTATATCTACCACAGGTTCGAGACATAAAAGACACCCACGGAGACCAGCAGCAGACGACGTCGACGCACGGAGAGCATCATCTTGAGACGACCCCCAAAACCTACGCTGAAAACCTATCCAATCGAGACGTGCTGCAGATGCTGTTATAGAATAGAAAAGTTAACGAGAACTTTAAGCTGTTTTTGGATCTTCCAATAAACGACAGCCGACTGTCATTGTACCTTAGCGCCTGGCTCCGACTCCATCTCATTTTATAAGACAATTGAACTAAAACGTGTGAGTACAACTGCAAAGATACTATAAAGAGATCCACTATACGATCCTAAAGACTTGAGAAGATAGAGTCATTTAGAAATACACGTCATCCGCTCCGTGCACTGAGATTGAAGCTGAGGCGACTACAAAAACCACAATGCCCTGCACCGACAGGTGCTCCACGGTTGGCTTTCTCGACAGGAGTAGTCATAAACTGACAGCCAGAGTAGGCAAGAGACCTAGTCTAGACCTAATCTGCATATCCTACTTCTGAAGTCTAAACAAAATTACGTGTTTGTTTTGATATTCCTTACAGGTATATTACCTTTGAAAAATAAAAGCAGGTCTGGTAAATCTGATGTACCTCTGAGTGTGTAGCTTTGGCGTGCACAGAATGTTTACCAGTTCTACCAGACTTTAGATAAAGGTAGAACTTTTGACAAGTTCTATTAAACTGAAATATGCCTTTTATACCACCATGTAATAAGCATCATGGATGGATACTCAGCCCATTGACTTGTATCTATAAATGTTGCTGTACTGTACAGAGGACATCCATGGCTTTACATTGATGTGTGGCATGATACTGTGGAATGCTGGGAAATTCCTCTTTTTTTCATCCACAATGGCAAGAATACGAGCACACATTTTATGGAAAGAGGAGAGGTAGTCAAATATTGTTTATCTATTTTTATTATATATTATTGTTTATTAACATGTTAGAAATGATAAATTGTGTTCTGAAAGCAGTTCCATTATTTATGAATGTAAATTATAATGGACACCAAGACCATCTTCATGTACTTAACCTCTTCCGCCCGTGCGGTCCGTCGGCGGACCGCAAATGACATCATGTCATAAATCAATCTCTGTGCTGATGTCTGGGGAAACAATTATAAGTCTACACTACAACCACTTTTTATACTGAAAAAAAGGGCCATAAGGATAGTTCACATTGCAGGTTATCGTGATCACACTAACATATTGTTTTTGGAGTCAAAGACATTGAAGTTAAATTATCTTGTGGAATTTAAAACGGCACAATTAATATATAAAGCAAAACGTCATGCACTTCCAAGAAACATTCAAGAATTGTTCTTTGATAGGGAGGGGGGTTATAATCTGGGGGGAGAACACAATTTAAAAGTGCTAAATGTACGCACTACCATGAGAAGACACTGCATCTCGATATGTGGAGTGAAACTGTGGAACAGTCTAAATGTGGTGCTAAAGCAATGTCCAAACATGAGACAATTCAAACTGATGTATAAGGAAATGATGTTCACAAGGTACAGGGATGAGGAAGGGACTTGATATTCACGGATGTTTAAATTTTTTATTTTATTTCTTTCATGTTTTACATATATAGTTTTTGTTTTTTTGTTTTGCATATATATATATATAGCTATATATATAGCTATATATTTTTTTTTATGTTTTAAAATAGTACACTCATTTGAGTAGTGGAAAAGGGGTAGGATTAAATAAGTTTATACTTCTTCCTACTCCTTTTCGAACATGTAGATTGAGCTGTGTTTTGCTTTTGTTATTGTTTGTTTGTATTCATTGCATGTTCGAAATAAAGATTTCAAATCAAATCAATCTCTCCAGACTGTTCGACAAAAGTATCGTTTTTTTTTCAAACGTATTCAAGTATAAACATCATAACCATGTCACAACAATACGTTAGTTTAACAATAGGTTAAAGTGTTATTAGATACATTTTACTTTTTGTTTTTCTATTGAGTTGGACGGGATTGTCCACCATCTTTGAAATCTGAAGTCGGGAATTGTAGTTTTTTTCTGGCCATTTTGTAGAGAAAGGCCACAGCTGTCAATGTGCGTTGACATTTTTCAGAAACACCCTACACAGAAGCCTATAGGTCCCGGCAAGCAAATGGCTTGTTATGAATATCTTTTTTATTATCTTATTATTCAGGATAATATACCACAAAACGTAACATTCTCCGTTGTTTCATCACAATTTAAGCAAGCCTAGTAATAGACACAATATTTCCGACACTGGGAATACATTCACTGAGGTCCATAGATATCCCTAGATACCAAGAATATGCAAAATGGACCTTGTAGAAGTGGAGCAATATTTCATTTACTTAGGTATGTATTTTAGGCAGATTTTCAGAAAATAGGGCTCTGGGCTTAAGAGTTTCTTTATTAGTTGTCATACAGAAGTACAGAATACTTTTATATAAAATGCTTCTTTCTGTTTTGCTCCAGAGATTGTGCTAGATAAAAATAGATAAGTATAAAAGTATAGTAAGTATAAAATAGAAGTCAAGTATGTAGACAAAAAGTTTTCAATATATACATATATACAATGTACAATGCAGAGTAGAAAGTAACTGAGTTACAATACAATATGGACAGGGACCTAGCTACATCGCCAACACTCTAATAAATTACACACCAGCAAGAACACTGCGATCATCAGCTGCTGGACTACTAGAGGTTCCCAGAAGCAGTCAAAAGATGATCGGTAATGCAGCCTTTATCAACTATGCCCCAAAACTATGGAACAAACTACCCCAAAACATCAGGGAAGCCAACTCGCTAGACATCTTTAAAAGACAGCTTAAAACCTATCTCTTTGCTCAGGCATTTCACTGATAGATATCTGCTACCACCTAGTGGCAAGAGGAAACATCAGGGATATCCTGACACAACTTGTATTTACCTGCACTATTCTTACCCTGCCTACTCTTATACACTGCCTATCAAATTCATGTGTCGGTTATTGCACTTTTTACTTCTTACTGATGACTATTTTTAAACTGAATCATTTTAAACTATTTTTATTATTTGCTAGATCCAAATGTGAAACACTGTGATTATTTGTATTACTGAATAGAGAGCCTATTAGGATGCTAGATCCTAATGTGAAACACTGTGATTTACCATACCTTGCTATGCTCGCTCATGCCTGTATTTTTATGTCCGTTCTATTTTATAATTTTTAGACTATTTTTAAACTGAATCATTTTAAACTATTTTTTTTATTTGTGTTACTGAAAACTGTAAGCGGAGAGCCTATTGGGATGCTAGATCCTAATGTGAAACACTGTGATTTGCCATATCTTGCTACCTGTCTATCTTTTTTATGCCCGCTTATGCCTGTATTTTTCACTGTTGTAAAGCACTTTGAACTGCAACCTCTGTATGAAAAGTGCTATACAAATAAAGATATTATTATTAATATACTATACAGTACGATGCAGACATGGGATGAGGTACAATTTACAGTAAGGTGTAATGAGGTATGGGTTGTAGTGCAAATTCTTTGCCAATAAATATAATGTGTGTTTAGGTGTTCTAAAGTGGGTAAAGTGGGTGCAGCAGTGAGTCGTGTGGATGTGTGTGCTGTGAGCACATTTGATGGTTGTTACGATTGTTCATTGTTCAAGCCTTGTTCATTGAGCAATCATTGTTCATTGAGCATCCTGATGGTCTGGGGATAGAAGCTCCTTCTGAGTCGCTCTGTGCTTGCCATGATACACCGGTATCGCTTGCCTGACCGCAGCAGTTCAAAGAGGCAGTTGTTTGGGTGGCTGGAGTCTTTGATTATTATCTTCGCCTTGCCCATGCACCGCTTGTTGTAAATGCCTTGGAGAGTGGGAAGCCCCCCTCCAATTGTGCGTTCGGCTGAACGGGCCACTCTCTGTAGTCTGCTACGGTCTTGTGCAGTGCTATTCCCAAACCAGGAGGTGATATTGCCAGTCAGGATGCTCTCTATTGTGCATGAGTAGAAGTTCTTGAGGATCTTCTGACTCACGTTGAACTTCCTTAAGCGCCTAAGGAAGTAGAGGCGTTGTCGTGCCTTCTTGATAACACTGTCAATGTGTGTGGTCCATGTCAAGTCCTCGGATATGTGGACTCCGAGGTACTTAAAACTGTTCACTCTCTCAACCGGTGCCCCATCGATGCTGAGGGGGCTGTAGTCCCTGACCCCCAACCTCCTAAAGTGCACAATCATCTCCTTTGTTTTGCTGATGTTCAGGGAGAGGCAGTTCTCTTGACACCATCCCGCTAGAACCTTCACCTCCTCCAGGTAGGCCCTCTCCTCGTTTGCAGAGATCAGGCCCACCACTACTGTGTCGTCAGCAAATTTGATGATTGTGTTGTTGTTCCGCTGTGCCGCACAGTCATGTGTGTACAGGGAGTAGAGGAGGGGACTCAGAACACAGCCCTGGGGGGCCCCTATGTTGAGAGTGATGGATGAGGAGGTGCAGTTGCCTGCTCTCACCACCTGGGGTCTGCCCGTCAGGAAGTCCAAGACCCACTGGCAGAGGTCATAGTTCAAGCCCAGGTCCCTGAGCTTGGCTATGAGTTTGGAGGGGACTATGGTATTGAATGCTGAGCTGTAGTCGATGAATAGCATTCTCACATAGTTCCCCTGCCTCTTGTCCAGGTGTGATGCTGCTGTGTGCAGCACATGGGCTATGGCGTCATCCGTGGACCTGTTGGGGCGGTATGCAAATTGCAGGGGGTCCAGGTTGATGGGGAGGGAGGAGCAGATGTAGCCCTTCACTAGCTTCTCAAAGCACTTCATGGCTATGGAGGTGAGAGCTACAGGGCGGTAGTCGTTGAGGCAAGCAGGCTTGGATTGTTTGGGTACAGGGATAATGGTGGACTTCTTCAGACAGGTGGGGATGACAGCCTGTTCTAAGCACAGGTTAAATATGTCAGTGAATACCGGGGCCAGTTGGTCGTCACAGACTTTTAGGACGCGGCCGGGGATGCCGTCCGGTCCTGCTGCCTTCCTGATATTCACTTTCTTAAAGGTCCTCCTCACCTCATGTTTTGTTATCCTGAACATTGAATCTCCATCAGCAGCCCCCCCCCCCCCCTATATTGCAGTAGTTTGTAGGCTGGTGTTGTTATTACCAGCCTCAAACCTCGCATAGAAGGTATTGAGATAATTTGCTAAGGAGATGTCACTGTTCAGTTTGAGGGAGGTGCCTTTGTAATCTGTCATCGTTCTGAGGCCCTGCCACATAGCTCTAGAGTCAGCCTGTTCATATTGAAGTTCAATTTTATCCCTGTAGCGCCTTTTTGCTTCTATTACTGCCCTCCTAACGTTGTATCTCGCCACCTTGTGGTCATTAATGTTGCCTGCCACAAGCCCAACGTTGTAGGCTGAGCTGCGCGCCTTCAGAGCTTCGCGGACGGATTTGTCTACCCAAGGCTTTTGGTTTGGGTAAACTCTAATTGTGGTAGTGGGGATTGTTTCTTCCACCAAACTACAAACAAAGTCCAGCACTGTCTCCGTGTAGTCATTAATATTATCTGTGTTGTCACAGAACACACTCCAGTCTGTACATTCAAGTGCAGCCTGTAGCGTCTCCTCTGATTCTACAGACCATCGCTGCACATCTCGCAATACTACCGGGGCGCGCTTGAGACTTTGTTTATATTTTGGTGAAAGAATAATGCCCGCATGATCAGATTTGCCGAAGCCACTAGCAGATTGAGACTTGTATCCACACTTAAATTGTGAGTAACAATGGTCTAAAATATTCCCGCCTCTGGTAGTACAAGTCACATGCTGGTAGAAGTTTGGCAATACTTTTCTCAGATTGGCGCTATTGAAATCACCCACAACCACAATAGCAGCGTCAACATTAGCTGCTTGGATTCTATTTACCTCGTTGTGTAGCCTGGAGAGCGTGTCGGCTGTGTTTGCTTGTGGTGGAATATACACTCCGATCAGGATGACCGACGTTAACTCTCTCGGGAGAAAGAAAGGCCGACACTTGATGGATATATACTCCAGGTTGGAGGAGCAGTGGTTTGAAAGTTCCTTCACGTTACTTGGATCACTCCAATTGTTGTTCAACATGAAGGCTATTCCACCTCCCCACTGTTTACCGGATTCTTCTGTTCGATCTTTGCGGTGGATGAAGAAGTGATCAGCCGGTTGGATGGCGTGGTCTGGGACGTCCGGCGTCAGCCACGTCTCGGTGAAGCAGAGAACATTACAGTCCCTAATGTCTCTTTGGAATTGAATCCTTGCTCTGATGTCGTCCAGTTTATTATCTATTGATTGTACATTGGCCAGCAATATGCTGGGCAGTGGCGTTCTGTGTCGCCTGGATCGCAGTCTGTTTCTAACGCCGGCTCGTTTTCCTCGCCGCCTGCATTCTTTGTTGTTGTTGCCTGAGGTTAATGACATTGTTGCACGGGACAAAACAGAGGCAGCTGATTGTTAATTGATCACACCTGTGCTACCTGGGCGTCCTGACTGTGCAAATTTGTGAGGGCTGATGGAACTCTGTTTGGCACTTCCCCATTGGGAAGCGTGCAATCAACTCACGCACCTGAGAGTGGTTGGCAATCAGCTCGTCGGGAGAGTTGCCGACTGCCTTCCACTCATTGCCAGGTCGTTCTTGTTGCTACCATCTACCGCCGCGTCTCCGGTGTGAGACGCCATGCCATCTTTATTCTACCACCTACTGCCGCGTCTCCGGTGTGAGACGCCATGCCATCTTTATTCTACCACCTACTGCCGCGTCTCCGGTGTGAGACGCCATGCCATCTTTATTCTACCACCTACTGCCGCGTCTCCGGTGTGAGACATCGTGCCATCTACTGCCCTACTCTCTCTCTGTGGCCCTCGTTCCAGGTGTGAGACATCGTTGTCGCTCTCTATGCTTCCACGGGAGGATTCCTATGTTCTCACTCCTTTTTCATGAACCCCTGTTTGCTGAGTTGCCCGTCGGCAGTGTTCTGGTGAGTCTGAACAAGACCAGACTCAGAACTTTCATTTCATTCATGGACTCTAGAAGATTCACCAGTGTATTTTTGTTCACAGTGCCGCTTCTAGTTTGTGAATAAATTATGCCCAGTTTTTGGCTAACTCTCATACCTGTCTTGTGTTGTGCTATTGGGGTCACATACAAACCGTAACAAAATGTGCGTAATAATAAAATGATAAAGTAATAATAAAGTACTCAACCTCTAATGTCTTTAACTATGAATGAACACAACACTCTAACTTACCATCTTTAGATAATGAGTGAATATAGAATATAGAATATCAGGCCTATAAATTACCTTATTATGGCCAAGTCACACATCTATGGATCGGGATCGGGCAAAATCTCCTCTTTCCACTGGCAGAGTTCAATCTGGATTTAGTACCACTAGGCGCCCCTGACGCGTGAATACTTTCCCCAAGGCAGTTGTCCTTCCACATTCGGTTTACGCGGCCTGATTGGCCACTGACACTTCTCTCAACGCCGAATTGCGTTACTCCTAACGCTCGCTCCTAACTTTCAGAACTTCTCTCAGTTCCACAAGTCCATCACATCAATATACTACTAACTATCAACTAACTCGCTACCGCCGTGCATCAATATACTAACTAACTAGCACATCAATGCACTAACTACTACCGCCGTGCATCGCTATACTGCTACCGCCGTGCATGCATCAATATACTAACTAGCACATCAATGCACTAACTACTACCGCCGTGCATCGCTATACTGCTACCGCCGTGCATCAATATACTAACTATTGATGTGATGTCGATTTATATGAATAGCTAGTTACGTTTAATATAGAGAGATGAAAACAATACGTTATTTATATTGATGTGATGTCGATAGATATGAATAACGCGTTACATTAATATAGAGAGATGAAAACAATACGTTATTTATATTGATGTGATGTCGATTGATATGGTAGCAGTATAGCGATGCACGGTGGTAGTAGTTAGTGCATTGATGTGATAGTTAGTATATTGATGCACGCACGGCGGTAGCAGTATAGCGATGCACGGTGGTAGCAGTATAGCGATGCACAGTGGTAGTAGTTAGTGCATTGATGTGCTAGTTAGTTAGTATATTGATGCACGGCGGTAGCGAGTTAGTTGATAGTTAGTAGTATATTAATGCAGGTAGGTAGCTGATGTGATGGACTTATGGAAATGAGAGAAGTTCTGAAAGTTAGGAGTGAGCGTTAGGAGCGAGCGTTAGGAGTAACGCGATTGGGCGTTGAGAGAAGTGTCAGTGGCCAATCAGGCCGCGTAAACCGAACGCGGAAGGACAACTGCCTTGGGGAAAGTATTCACGCGCCCCTGACAGGGCAGCAAAAACCACAAATGAAATCTACTGTAAGTATAGTTACTTTTTTTTAAATGTAAATAGCTCCGCCTTTTTCATTAGATTTTTTTCTAGACGTTCACAGAAGGCTAAATAAACTAACTTGGTTCTATTTTAGGGCCCATCGAAAGCCCTAGGTCTCTTCTTTCATAGGACTACGCACAAGGATGACAGCCTCCTTTATTTCCATCTAATTCGTCTGGTTTCCGCCGGGATGCGCAGATATATATATATATTTTATTTAATCCTCTTTTTCTCCGCCTGATTTTTCAATTTTTCTCCCCATCCCAATTTAGTCGTTATGCCAATTCCCCCCCTCCCCTACCTGGTTGTTGTGCGCATGTTCCTCCTACTGGTCGGTACAAGGGAACCCTGAAGTCCACCACATGCTTCCTCCGACACATGTGGAGACAGCCAATGGCTCTCTTCTCACCTGGCAGTGAGGACTCTCATTGGTGAAGCGTAACGCGTGGGAGGGCATGCTGCCTTCACCATTTCCTGCCTTTCGTTGAGCAGGCGCCCAGACCTAACCTGTCCACAACGCCAGATTACCACCCTCGACTTCCCTCCCGCTAACTCAGCCAAACGAGGTTAGTATGACGATCGGTCCAAGCCGCAGGGCAATGCTGACTCCGGGAGTCGAGACCGCAGCCTCTTGCATTGGTGACGAGCGCAATCTCCGCTACGCCATCCGACCGCCTCCGCATAGATATTTATGAACTAAAATGTCGCCCGACGGCGGGCCATCACGCACTCGCTCGCACGTCGCAGCACTTTGCTCTCGTCTATCAGCTCTGGGCTGCGTTTTCGCCGATCAACCAATACTTTATTGGAAAGTTGAATTTGCCGCCATTCAATCGTCACCACACTCAACCTATTGCGTGATTCCATTCTTGAGTTACGAGACGAAACATCCGGCGAGCGTCATTTGACAAGCCGCTCTGACGAGTGGACGCGTCCGGTTGTGAGCGGTCCTGAACTGCTGCGTCACCGCTGATGGCAAAACTGAATGACCAGCGTTGTAGCCAAGGAGGGTCTACTCCGAAAGCAATCCCAGACGAGCGATGACAGTGGGGGAAGGTGACACATTAAGATGAAGAAGCCCGTTTTGACAAGAGCCTCTGAATGAATGGGATCAGACGGCCATTTTAGATAATCATGCAGATTTTTTACTGGTACACACATTACAAAAACCTTTGTAAAACATTAATTTGGCTTTATTCATAGAGCCTCTAATAGTCTAATGTATGCCTTCCTGTTGACACAGTGAAAGAGAGAGAGAGAGAGAGAGAGAGAGAGAGAGAGAGAGAGAGAGATAGAGAGAGAGAGAGAGAGAGATAGAGAGAGAGAGAGAGAGAGAGATAGAGAAGAGAGAGAGAGAGATAGAGAGAGAGAGAGAGAGAGAGAGAGAGAGAGAGAGAGAGAGAGAGAGAGAGAGAGAGAGAGAGAGAGAGAGAGAGAGAGAGAGAAGTAGCATTCCTATGCTGAATGCTGTGCAGGAAACAGGCGGTTCCCCCCCCCCCATTGTGTAACTCCTTGTAATTCAATGTAAATTACATTTAGATGCACCTGTCATCACCGGAGATGCCCATCATTTTTGGATTCCATTACACATAAGTGATCTGGCTTCCCGACTCG
>NC_140167.1:150255352-150290352 GCF_963971535.1 Notolepis coatsorum
AGCCTGTCTGTGATGCCAACACTGAAGAATGACACTATCGCTCTCTGTGGATGATGAACACACCAATGCACACTGACACAAACATTGGCAGCTATTTTTTGTGGATTTGCAGACAAAGATCGAAGGACCCTTTCGGCCCTGGGTTCCAGCTCCCTCATCAAGGTTAACTAGGTACAACCACAGCCTTATGTTGTTGGTCACTGAGGGGCTCCACTGAAGTCGTTCTCAATGTAATCAAATACACTCAAGTGCCTAAACACTCAACACGTGCAGAGGCCGGGGTCTGTGAGAAGAGGGAGGACTTCATGACACCATTAACATAGACAAACATGTCCATCCAATGTGCCATTATCACTGTTTACCTGTTGTGTTGCAGGCAACGTGCCGACCAAGATATAAGGTATCAGCCTAGAATAGCCTTTTTCTTGCTGGGCACTAGAGCACCTCTCCAACCTGGTGTTCTAAAACCTTGGTCTTACAGCTTGTCTTATCTGGTGTCCGGAGACAACGCATCGGTGGAAGGTTGGTTTTTCCTCAAGTGGATTAGGTATACAGCCAGGGCTTTCCCTGGCAAGCAAATTATCTGGCAGCAGACCTTAAGCCCCCCCCCCCCCCCCCCCTCTGCCTAAAGGAAAATGTATGAGTACGGGCTGGGGGATATCTGTGTGTACCTAAGAGGTATATGTGGAACAATTATTTCCCTTTGACTAAAGCAAATTGGTCAACAGAGAATTGAATTCATATTTTCCTTATTTCCTATATTTTGCATTGTTTCCATACTTAAAGTCACAATGAAATGGCAACAATGCAATCTTGTTTCACTTCCGTGACTTGACATTTATGTCCAAATGAAAATGTCTTTTTGGGTAGGACTTAATAAGGAGTGACTTGATTTGAACATTGACCAATAATAGTGACCAAATGGAGAGTGACAAGCGAATGTTAGCCTGCAGTCCCTTGTTGAGGACCAATAGGAAACTATTGGAGTCGAATAACGTATTATGATCATATTTTATTGAGTTTTCGCGTAGGCCCCTGATTGTAGTGATTCTCTATTCGCAAACAAAACGTTCAAAAAGGATTATTTCTCACAAGTCATTATGCACGGACACGGCTGCCCATTCAGTTTCAGCAGCAGCATGACACATTCACAAGAACATCACTCTTCAGAAAATAGAATCACAAATACAATCGCTAACTAACAAATCTCAAACGACTTTATCACTGAACACTCATGAGAGTGTGCTGACTCTGACTGTTTTCTACAGAGCTGCACTCATGTAGGCAGACAGTTAACCAATAACCAGTTTGAATGAGAGAACTGACTGAGAATGATTATATGCCTACAATACCTGCCTTTGCAACGACTCCAAGTGCTGATCCCTCCCCAATTCACACATCTTCAAACTTATTTAAAACAATAATTTTTAACATGTTGCATATAATAATGTTTGCATATATTGTATTTTTCACTTGTTGTGCCATACATGTCATATTGTGTTGAGGTCTGGGGGAATGTTTATAAAACAAATATAGATCATATTATTAAACTACATAAAATAGCTATTAGAATAATAAACAAAGCTAGTTACCTTGAATCGACTAATCCATTATTCATAAAGTCCTGCACATTAAAATTTGTAGATATGGTGTACATAAAAACCTTGGAGATCATTTTTAGTGCTAAGAGTAAGAACCTACCAGTTTGTATTCAATGTCTCTTTCAACCAAGAGAAGGAAAGTAGAGGGTTGTGTATTCTTAAAACATGTAAAAAGGTAAGAACTAATGTAAAAGCTAGATGTGTTTAAATTTTGGGAGTTAAATTGTGGAATAGCCTTAGTGACGGGTTGAAGTTGTGTACTTCACAGGGGAGGTTTAAAAAGGCCCTAAAGGATAAAATAATTCAGGACAGTTTTGAGTAAAACATCATTTTTTATTTTTTTCTAAATAAAAAAAAAATATTATCTTGCAGTATATTTTAAGTGTTTCCTTCTTATATTAAAGTATATTTAGTTTTTAAGAATTGTAAAGGATAGGCGGCCGGGTGTGCAGCGGACTAAGCGTCTGTCTACCACCGCAGAGACACTGGTATCGAATCCAGCTGTCAGCGGTGCCTCCGGCTTGGCCGGTCGTCATACTGACACGATTGGCTGTGTCAGCGGGAGGGAAGCCGGTGGGTGGTGTTCTGGTCGTTGTAAACAGCGACTCCTACAGGTCGATCAGGGTGCCTGCACAGCGAGGAAGGGATCTGGGTGAGGTAGTGTGCCCTCCCACGCGTTACACTCACCCAATGAGAGTCCTCGCTGCCAGGTGAAAAGAGGCTGCTGGCTGTCTCCTATGTATCAGAGGACGCATGTGATAGACTTCAGGGCTCCCTAGCCGGCAAGTAGGGGGCAAATGCGCGCAACAACCAGGAAGGGGAGGGGGGGAATTGGCATAACGACTAAATTGGATGGGAGAAAAATACAAGAAAAATAGGAGGAGAAAAAGTGGATACAAAAAAAAGAATTGTAAAGGATAGGCAAAAATAAGCATGTGCTTCAGCCTATTTCTTTTTTTGGTCATTGAGTTTGGATTTTGTGTGTGAGCTTACTTTGAATATGTACATTTGTGTTTTATTAATTTTTTTTGAAAGTCCACATAAGTGTGTTTTTTATTGATCTGTAAACAAAGACCGAAAATAAACTATTCATCATCATCATCATCATCATCATCATCGTCATCATCATCATCATCATCATCATCATCATCATCATCATCATCATCATCATCATCATCATCATCATCAATAAAACCATAACATTGTGGTGTCATAAAATGTAACAATACATAATGCTAACTCAATTTCAATTTCAAGCAATCTAGATATATGGTTAATTTTTCCCATTTACCTACATAGTATCAATCATATGTATCAATAAAAGTGCTATTCGTTATTTTGTGATACAATGTGTTTCCCGCCGTCGGAAAGATAGTGGGCAGATAGTTACGCGCAAAATAACAATACTCAACCAGTAGGGGCACTGGTAAAGTAATATGTAGGGGGGTTCACAGTGTGCACTCCCTGAACATGTGTTATTTTACATGGTCTTCATAGAAAATGAAAAAAATAAATGATTGTATCGTTTACTTTGTATCAGCTACTCCTCAAATCCAACTGGACCAAAGTGGTTGACACGACTTAGCGACTTAGCGACTTAGCGACCGACCAACCTACATTGCCGTCCCTAGAGCCCCTTGCTAGCTCTCGATAGTGGGGCTAAACATTATAGTATTCTTTGATGTGTTGGCAAAATGCAACACACTACACGCAATGGCTTGCAAAGGGCTTCGGGATTGGTTTATTTGGTTCATGAGGAATTACAGCTGTGCCAAATGTTGTTTAAGCTGGCTCACAAGCTAGCCTCATTCAGTGGCTATTGATTATTCAGTGAAGGATTATTTGCGGTGATTCAGGGCATTGAGTCATTTTCATTCAATTTGTTCTCCGTCAGCCACTCAATCGATGACCGTTAGATTCAGCAGCACTTGATTTGGTTATTGAGCTGCTTCCTCTCCCTCCCGCTCGCTCACTCGTTCACTGGTAGATTTTTTGAACTATAGTGTGGTTTTCGGGGCTGTGCGACCCGGTTTCAATGTTTACTAAAAGATCAATTTTTTTATTTAATTTTTTTTTACTCATTGGCCTTGTCTCATTCTCTGTGAAGACCATGTAAAATAATACATTTTCCTTGAGGTGCATACTGTGAACCCCCCTACATATATTTTACACACCTACATGGTGTTCAGATCCACTGGGTAATATAAAAGTGTGGAAATTGTAGGTGAAAACCAGTAAACATGGTACAAATTAAACTGTGTTCCTTCACTGTCAATAAACATGTACTTTTTTACATTCACACATTCATCACATATATTGTATTTTTCACTTGTTGTGCCATACATGTCATATTGTGTTGAGGTCTGGGGGAATGTTTATAAAACAAATATAGATCATATTATTAAACTACAGAAAATAGCTATTAGAATAATAAACAAAGCTAGTTACCTTGAATCGACTAATCCATTATTCATAAAGTCCTGCACATTAAAATTTGTAGATATGGTGTACATAAAAACCTTGGAGATCATTTTTAGTGCTAAGAGTAAGAACCTACCAGTTTGTATTCAATGTCTCTTTCAACCAAGAGAAGGAAAGTAGAGGGTTGTGTATTCTTAAAACATGTAAAAAGGTAAGAACTAATGTAAAAGCTAGATGTGTTTAAATTTTGGGAGTTAAATTGTGGAATAGCCTTAGTGACGGGTTGAAGTTGTGTACTTCACAGGGGAGGTTTAAAAAGGCCCTAAAGGATAAAATAATTCAGGACAGTTTTGAGTAAAACATCATTTTTTATTTTTTTCTAAATAAAAAAAAAATATTATCTTGCAGTATACTTTAAGTGTTTCCTTCTTATATTAAAGTATATTTAGTTTTTAAGAATTGTAAAGGATAGGCGGCCGGGTGTGCAGCGGACTAAGCGTCTGTCTACCACCGCAGAGACACTGGTATCGAATCCAGCTGTCAGCGGTGCCTCCGGCTTGGCCGGTCGTCATACTGACACGATTGGCTGTGTCAGCGGGAGGGAAGCCGGTGGGTGGTGTTCTGGTCGTTGTAAACAGCGACTCCTACAGGTCGATCAGGGTGCCTGCACAGCGAGGAAGGGATCTGGGTGAGGTAGTGTGCCCTCCCACGCGTTACACTCACCCAATGAGAGTCCTCGCTGCCAGGTGAAAAGAGGCTGCTGGCTGTCTCCTATGTATCAGAGGACGCATGTGATAGACTTCAGGGCTCCCTAGCCGGCAAGTAGGGGGCAAATGCGCGCAACAACCAGGAAGGGGAGGGGGGGAATTGGCATAACGACTAAATTGGATGGGAGAAAAATACAAGAAAAATAGGAGGAGAAAAAGTGGATACAAAAAAAAAGAATTGTAAAGGATAGGCAAAAATAAGCATGTGCTTCAGCCTATTTCTTTTTTCGGTCATTGAGTTTGGATTTTGTGTGTGAGCTTACTTTGAATATGTACATTTGTGTTTTATTAATTTTTTTTGAAAGTCCACATAAGTGTGTTTTTTATTGATCTGTAAACAAAGACCGAAAATAAACTATTCATCATCATCATCATCATCATCATCGTCATCATCATCATCATCATCATCATCATCATCATCATCATCATCATCATCATCATCAATAAAACCATAACATTGTGGTGTCATAAAATGTAACAATACATAATGCTAACTCAATTTCAATTTCAAGCAATCTAGATATATGGTTAATTTTTCCCATTTACCTACATAGTATCAATCATATGTATCAATAAAAGTGCTATTCGTTATTTTGTGATACAATGTGTTTCCCGCCGTCGGAAAGATAGTGGGCAGATAGTTACGCGCAAAATAACAATACTCAACCAGTAGGGGCACTGGTAAAGTAATATGTAGGGGGGTTCACAGTGTGCACTCCCTGAACATGTGTTATTTTACATGGTCTTCATAGAAAATGAAAAAAATAAATGATTGTATCGTTTACTTTGTATCAGCTACTCCTCAAATCCAACTGGACCAAAGTGGTTGACACGACTTAGCGACTTAGCGACTTAGCGACCGACCAACCTACATTGCCGTCCCTAGAGCCCCTTGCTAGCTCTCGATAGTGGGGCTAAACATTATAGTATTCTTTGATGTGTTGGCAAAATGCAACACACTACACGCAATGGCTTGCAAAGGGCTTCGGGATTGGTTTATTTGGTTCATGAGGAATTACAGCTGTGCCAAATGTTGTTTAAGCTGGCTCACAAGCTAGCCTCATTCAGTGGCTATTGATTATTCAGTGAAGGATTATTTGCGGTGATTCAGGGCATTGAGTCATTTTCATTCAATTTGTTCTCCGTCAGCCACTCAATCGATGACCGTTAGATTCAGCAGCACTTGATTTGGTTATTGAGCTGCTTCCTCTCCCTCCCGCTCGCTCACTCGTTCACTGGTAGATTTTTTGAACTATAGTGTGGTTTTCGGGGCTGTGCGACCCGGTTTCAATGTTTACTAAAAGATCAATTTTTTTATTTAATTTTTTTTTACTCATTGGCCTTGTCTCATTCTCTGTGAAGACCATGTAAAATAATACATTTTCCTTGAGGTGCATACTGTGAACCCCCCTACATATATTTTACATACCTACATGGTGTTCAGATCCACTGGGTAATATAAAAGTGTGGAAATTGTAGGTGAAAACCAGTAAACATGGTACAAATTAAACTGTGTTCCTTCACTGTCAATAAACATGTACTTTTTTACATTCACACATTCATCACAAGGGAGCTGCCTTGGTCCATTATTATTCTCACTATACATGCTGCCACACGGAGACATCATTAAAAAACACAATGCATGTTTCCATAGTTATGCAGATGACACACAATTGTACATCTCCGCTGAACCAAATGATCACACAGCTATTAACTCCATTGCCGCCTGTCTCTTAGCAATAAACAAATGGATGACAAACAACTTCCTCAAATTAAATGAGGGCAAAACTGAAATTCTACTAGTCGATCGTATATCAAAAAGAAAAATGTTACAGAGCAATATGGGGCAACTTACTCCTTCGATCAAACCCAAAGTTACAAGTATTGGTGTTATAATAGACCTAAGTTTAATCAACAAGGTGACAAAAACATAATTTTTCCACCTTAGAAACATAGCTTTTATAAATAAAAAAGAAGCTGATCCATGCCTTTATCTCAAGCCGACTTGACTACTGTAATGCACTCCTCACTGGCCTCCCAAAAAAACCCACAGCACGACTCCAACTCATTCAAAACTCGGCAGCTAGGCTACTAGAAGAACAAGAGGAGAGACCACATCAGTCCAGTATTAGCTAACCTATACTGGCTTCCGGTAACATTTATAATTGATTTCAAGGTCCTCCTCCTTATATACAAAGCACTAAATGGAACAGGACCAAGCTACATTGCAAATTCTCTAGTCAACTATGTGCCTCCTAGAACATTGCGATCATCTACTACTGGTCTATTTAATGTTCCAAGCCACAGTCTAAGGAAAATCGGGGATGCACCAAAGTTATGGAACACACTATACCTATGGACATTAGGAAAGCTACTGTAGATCTCTTAATATTTTTAAAAATAAGCTAAAAACTTACCTCTTCACCATAGCCTTCTAATACACTCTAGCACTATTTTACTCTGTCCATTCTATTGCATAATTTTACTATAAATTCTATTCTACTATTTTATTGTACTGTATTATTTTACTCTGTCTATTACTTTTTATTACAGGTTCAAAAGGTATTAAACTGTGTGGGTATCAAACAAGAGACTGTTGGGCTTTAAAACTGTGTAGGACTCAGGCCTAGAACTGCACCCTGAGAGAGGAAACTGCGCCCTGAGAGGGAGGTTTGCCCTGAGTGGGAGGTTCGAAGGGTCAAAGTAGGTATAAAACAGGAGGGAATACTGTCAAGTTTTAAACTGTGGATACCAAACAGAGAAGGTAAAGACGACTTTGAACTGTTGAACAGTAATCCAGAACTATTTTATTGCACTGTAAAAAAAATATATATTTGATCTATTATTCTATTCTATTCTACTATTTTATTGCACTGCACTATTTGACTCTGTCTATTTGATCTTACTCTTTTTATTATTGTCTATTTAAAACTGAATCAAACCATAAACAAGGTGGCCTGTTGGGATGTTAGATCCTAATGTGAAAAACTGTGATTTTTCTGTTGTGAGCTGCAGTTTCTGTATGAAAGGTGCTATACAAATAAAGTTATTATTATTATTATTATTATTATTATTATTATTATTATTATTATTATTATTATTATTATTATTATTATTATTATTATTATTATTATTATTATTATTATTATTATTATTATTATTATTATTATTATTATTATTATTATTATTATTATTATTATTATTATTATTATTATTATTATTATTATTATTATTATTATTATTATTATTATTATTATTATTATCACATTTGATCACAAACAAATGTATTTGATTGATGAATGTGATCTAGCAGAGGTATATGGGAAACATTAACCATATATTCTGTCTAGATTAGATTGCGAGATAGAGATAACGTTATGTATTGTTACGTAAATTGTTAGGGCGTTATTGTTTAAAAATCCCAATAATGCTGTAGATCCACCAGACCCGCGATCAGTGTTCGAATTATGTGGGGGCCAATGGGGGCTCAGCCCCCATCGATAGAGTCTGAGCCCCCATAGTCAACAATACCTGTGGGGGTCTCTCAAAAAATGTATATAATTTTTTTTTTATATATATTTTCTTTTTCAATGTACAAATTAGTATTATTTATGTTACCTAAATAAATTGTTAATAGATAATATTTGTCTTTTCAGTTAGGCTGCGTTCCTCCAAGTCGCTATGTGTCGCCCATGAGCGTGTCTAACGCTACTCCTCCAACCCATTTGGTGAAGAAGAAGCAGCCTGCTTAACGTTATGTAACGTTAAACAGTAGGCTGCCCAGTGCCCATGGTCCTCATGTCCTGCAACTGCGACTCAAGTAAAAAGTAAACAGTGCAGCCGAAAAAAAAATGCTTAACCCGCCACAAGGCTGTACAAGGCTGGACATATTCGTCTTTATAAAAAGGCCAAAGACAAGTCAAAGACTTTGACTAATGCTGTTAGCGCAGCAGCTAGCAGCGCTACTTGTTGACAGTGCTATTAGTGTTAGCCCTGCTCCTGTGCTAGTAGTGTTACCGTGGCTGCCACTGCCAGACCAGAGTCTCCACCTAGACTGCGCTGCTGCTCAACCACCACAATGCTGGGGACCGAGTCAGTGGACCTTTTGGAAAACTAAATACAGCTGGTTATTTGCCAAGGAGGTAAATTATGCTGTTAAGTGTCATACAACTATTTATTTTCCATTAAATTTTTTTGTTGAAAACTGTAACAGATTGCAGAATGGGCACAATACAGTACGGCTCAATACACACAATTGTTAAGGGGATGCAGACCAGAGAAAGATGTTTGTCTTGTTTACATCAGGGTCCCCCATTTTCAATTCATAATGACATTTATGACATACAAAACATACAGATATACAGATATATATCTTGACATTAATGACATACATGATGACATACAGATATACAGTACTGTTACATTTGTGACATACAATATATACAAATATACAGTACTGTTAAACAGAGATCCTAACAGAAAAAAAAATATATATATACAAGGGGGAGGATACTGTACATTAGGAGGGGGTGGGAGGGGGGGTTTGGACATTTACGGGGGCCAGTTTAATTAGTTTTCATTAGTATTAGACTAATCCTAATGAGATATTCCTCTAAATATGACTTTGAAAACGGCCAAAATGTCAGGAAAAAAAGAGTTAAAAAAATAATTCAGGGGGCCCCCATAGCTCTCAGGTGATTAGTTTGGTCAAAAACCAAAATTCTGTGACCATTCTCTGGCTAAGATGTTTTGATGATTGATTTGACTTCTATGGACCTTTTATAAAATATTTAGCCCCCGTGTCGATTCCAATTCTGACATCAGTTTGACTCTATGACATACATTTTACCCAGAAATCCAAGATGGCCACCATCTAGTAGAGCGAAAATATAACTTTTAATGTCAAAACCAATTTTACCATGGTACTGCTGTACTTTAAACAAACTACCTTCATAAGGATCTCAGCAAAATAATTGATGAATGTACAGTATGATAAGATAACTAATTATACTTCAAAATACGCTCTCTTAAATAGCTGTAACTTGAACAGATTAACAATGAAACCACTTTTTTTTTTTTTTTTTTTTTTTTTTTTTGCCACGCAGGACCGATAGAGGGAGAGAGGGAGAATGGGAGCCTCACTAGATTCTGAATAATCAGATTCCAATGAATCACCCCTCCTCCTCCATACATCATCATCTCCCTTCTCATCATCACCCTCCTCACTCTCCTCTTCCTCACTTTCTTCAGCTGGCCCTGGTGCAGGTAGATGTGTTGGGAGAGCAGGTAGTGTGTGGCGGACAGGGCGACAGCGACCACCCACCAGCTCCCAGCCATGTCCGAGTGGCGAAGGGTGTCGCTTCAGGGAGGGGTGGCGCACTAGGAGGCAGTGTTGGCGTAGGCTATCTGCATCTGGAGGGAGATGGATGAATGATTTGTTCTTCATTCTCTTCCACTTTGTGGCACAGGCCTCAGCCATGGTGCTACTCTTCTTGTCGCCATAAATAACATGTTGTGTGAACTCAAACAGCTCCTCTAGCACCTCCTCCTCAAGGTCAAGGCTATCTCCACACACACATAGGGCTCTTTGCCACCTTGTCATACACCAACGACTTACCCTTGCCATAGAAGCCTGAATTGGCATCACAGCCTGTAATACAGTGTAGATGCACAATACAATCTGCCATCTCCTCAGTAACCAGGCCACAGCTGAAGTCAGTCTCCTGCTTTCTCCTGATACAGAGCATACCGGGCAGCTGTTGAGAGATGGCCGCTGCCGTGACATAGGCATCGGTGTCGGCTGCATCAATGACAACAGGGCCACTGTAGCCTGACTCACGTAGAACTGTGTGAGCAGAGAAGAGGATGGTGTCAGCCTCAGACTGGTCAAAGCTGTAGTTCTGCATTGGTTGCTGGTTGACAAGTTGGTGCAGTGGGAGCCAACAGAGTAGACAATCTCTGTATCTACACCCTGTGCAACAAGGTCAGTCAGATAGCTGCATATTACTTTTTGTAGCCGCTCCTTGTTGCTGATGCTACACAGCAGTGTTTTGAACTCTCTGGCAGAGGGGAAGGGGTCGCCCAGCTTCATGTAGGTGTTGGGGACATGTACCTTACCTTGTACCCGCAGATCTCGCTCATCATCTTTAGTTGAGTATGCTGTGTCGTACGGGTCATTTACACCGAAAATACGGTCAGCATCACCATGGCAAGCAAGGATGATGGATGATACCTTGTGGACATAGTCCAACCACTTGTATGGGGTGCCATCTTGTGTCTGCCGATCTTCTGCTGATGGGGTTGCCATCCTCCAGATCATGCCCATGTCGACAAGAGCGGTGTAGGGTTCTTGCAGATCTACAGATTGGAGAGAGAGCTTCTGAATGAGCTTGCTCTTCTGTGTCTTCCTATATGTGCCGTTGGAGTTGAATAAGGCCACACATTCCTCAACAACACGATGTTCCAGCAACTCGGAGAGATTCACAAGTTGACTGACCTCAACCAGGTCAATCACTGCCTTGAGAACACTCTGCTCCATCTCAGCAGCTCTTGCTTTGAGTTCCTCCCCGGGCTTCTCCATGCAGGGCCGCTTGGCAAATGTCAAGCGTTTGCTCAGAGGGACAGGTGCATGGAGGGAGGTTTTCTTGCTGAACACCTGGTCTTGCAAGAAGTTGGTCAACTTCTCCTCTCCCACAGCATGGGCTGAGTTGAAGTCCGCGATGAGTTCATCGGAGGCAGGCATGGCTGACTGTAGGGTGCGGAGGGTGGGTGAGGCTGGATCAAATGGGAAGGAATCAAACTAATGCATGCATGCGACCAGGTCCTGCATGCGCTGCTCATCTTCTCTCATCCTTTTCGGACCACATTCTATGTGCTTCCTCTTGGCTTTTTGTTTTTTGGCCAGGGCATTGTGAGCCACCCGGATCTTGGCCAAATTGTTCACATTTCTGGAGTGCACCAGCAGCTGCTTCTCATTCTGTAGGATGGAGAGCCAGCCAGACTTCATTTTTCATTGTACACTCGATCCAGGCCATGTTGGAGTAGGGGTTGCCTGTGATGGACTGAGTGAAGTCAGTACGAAGGAAGGCGACCTGATCAGCAAGGAGAGCTGTCAGCATTGCCCAGAAGTCAGGCAGCCACCTTCCATACCTATTGTTGTCATACACTACCATCCATGGCAGCATGGCACGCAGAGAGCTGACATACTCATCCCAGTTGCAGATATGTACTGCATGCACATTCTGCATGAGTGCATCTGTCATAGACAGGAAGTCCCTCCAGTAGTCCGCCATGTCACTGGCCTCCACCTGGGTGAATAAATTGGTGATGAGGCTCTCGAGGTCAGTATCATCCTCCAGTGCCGCATGTGCAGCTGCACGGGGTTCTTGGGAGAGACTCATATCTCTCAAAATCTCAAGGTTCTCCCTTGTCTCATCAGCCAGGTTGGGCATGAGCCTCCCCTTTACCAGCTGACTCATGAGTGCCTCATAGATGAGCCTCAAGCAACGCAGCCCCCTCTTGTAATTCTTGCCTTTCAGTGCACGGTCAACGGAGCCCTCTGCAATAACTCCTCCTAGCTCACTCCCCTTGTAGCACTTGTAGATAGCGTGCATCACCACACACTGTGTATGGAAGGGACCAAGAAAGGGTACAATGGCATGGTACTTGTTTGGGTTGCATCTAAATGTTGTGGGTAACTCTGGGTAAAATTTGGGTCAGTCAAGATTTGATCTTTAGACACCCCACCCCCACCTCTTTCCTCCACGGGAACACTTACTTTTTGCAACATGCACCTGTTCTCCCAATCCCTCTGGCACCCCTCCCCCCACGGGAACTCAACCTTTCTCACAAAATATGGACACGCATATTATTCTTGAATGTAAACACACATGCACGCACACACACACACACACATGGCACGCACATACGCACACACACATGTGCACACACACACGCACACACACACTCTCGCAGTCTGTTGAAGAAGAAGGCCTGGATGAGCGAGGTCAACAGGAGTTCTTCATGTCAAGGAATGGCGAGATGGCATGGTCCAAGATACTTTTGAAACAGAAGGCTGTGCTCAGAACATCATCAAAATAACTCCTGAAAGAAACAGCTTTCGAACACAACACAAGGGTTAACAAACCCCAAACACAGGGCTACAATGACTATATTAGCTAACTAGTTGTTGTTGCTAGCTAGCTAGCTATTGGGAAAGTTGGTAGCACCAGTGCTATCAGTGGAAAGGTTAGTCTGAAGCCCTGCCCAAATACCAAATCTTACCTTCCCATTCAAAAGTTACATTTTCGCTCTACTGTCTCTATCTACATTTTTGCTCTACTGGATGGTGGCCAACTTGGATTTCTGGGTAAAATGTATGTCATAGAGTCAAACTGATGTCAGAATTGGAATCGTCGTGGTTGACTTAAACAAAAAAGTGTATTCATACATGATTCTGGATCAAAAGTAAATTTTTCAAGATGGCGTCAGCAGGTATTTTGGATTTGGCCATCTGACAAAAAATGCCGGGATTTTTGGGAGGGACACGGCGGCTAAATATTTTATAAAAGGTCCATAGAAGTCAAATCAATCATCAAAACATCTTAGCCAGAGAATGGTCACGGAATTTTTTTGTTCTTGACCCAACTAGATAACTCGAACCCTGCCCGCGATCATTGGGTGAGTAACAAAAATGTGAACACCACCCGCAGGTTGGAATAAAGGAGGCTATAAATTGGAATACTTTGAGTGTTTGACAATAAACAAGTCTGAAAATGTGTGAATTGGTGAGGGATCAGGACTTGTTACTGGAGACATTTGAACTCTCACCTTGGGAAAGTGGAATTTTATCTCTCACCTTGGGACCCAGTAAGAAAGTATATTGCATATGGCATTGAAGCACGTCACATATACAGGAAAATATAAAAGCCAATAATCAAACAGTTACCCCATTTTCCCAACATTCCGAAATTCCGAACTTGATCAAATACAAGTATTACGGTGTGTGACAGGGTGTGACGGTGTGTGACTCGGTGTGACGGTGTGTGACTTATACAATGTGACAGGGTATGACGGTGTGTGACTCGCAGTGTGACAGGGTGTGACGGTGTGTGACTCGGTGTGATGGTGTGTGACTCATGCGATGTGACAGGGTGTGGCGGTGTGTGACTTATACAATGTGACAGGGTATGACGGTGTGTGACTCGCAGTGTGACACGGTGTGACTGTGTGTGACTCATACAATGTGACAGGGTGTGACAGTGTGTGACTCGCACAGTGTGACACGGTGTGATGGTGTGTGACTCGCACAGTGTGACACAGTGTGACAGTGTGTGACTCGCACAGTGTGACATGGCGTGACAGTGTGTGACTCATGCATTGTGAGCCTGACGTAAGTGTTTGTATTGTAAAAACACATGGCTCTGCGGTTCATCAAAATGTACTCCTGCTGTACAAATAGAGGGGGACAACTCGCAGTCCCTTACCTTTAGAGACCCGCAGCATTCAGAGACACCAGGGAGACACCGGGACAGCAGAGAGAGAGAGAGATAGAGAGAGATAGAGAGAGAGAGAGAGAGACAGACAGACAGACAGACATACAGACAGACAGACAGACAGACAGACAGACAGACAGACAGACAGACAGACAGACAGACAGACAGACAGACAGACAGACAGACAGACAGACAGACAGACAGACAGACAGACAGACAGACAGACAGACAGACAGACAGACAGACAGACAGACAGACAGACAGAGACAGACAGATAGACAAGAGTTAATGCATTGTTGAAATGTGAAGGCCCATTTACCTAAGAAGGCTAAATTGGATAAGGCATTGCAGATAATGACATATGAGACATTGTCATCACAACTTATTTGAACTGTAATGGTCTCCATTGGCATGTCACTGTTAGTTAAACTGGCAGTGATTTAGTTATTAGGCTAAGAGGCTGTATGTTTGAAGGAGTTTAGAGATACTGTATACGCGCGTGCGCGCGCGTGTGTGTGTGTGTGTGCGTGTGTGTGTGTGTGTGTGTTTGTGTGTGTGTGTGTGTGTGTGTGTGTATGTGTTTGTGTGTGTGTGTGTGTGTTGACGCTGGATGCTGAGATGTGAACATGTCTAACCCTTGAACAAGGATACACACATACACACACTCATAGCCATACACATGCACACACACACACCCACACACACTTAGGCACACACACACACAGACACACACACAGCCACACACAGGCATACATACACACACACACACACACACACACACACACACACACACACACACACACACACACACACACACACACACACACACACACACACACACACACGCACGCACACACACACACACACACACACACACACACACACACACACACACACACACACACACACATGTCCTTCATCCTGCACACACACAAACACAAACAGAACCCCACCATCACGCCCTCCACACACACACACACACACACACACACACACACACACACACACACACACACACACACACACACACACACACACACACACACACACACACACACACACACACACACACACACACACACACACACACACACACACACACACACACACACACACACACACACACACACACACACACACACACACATTTGAAATGTTTATTTATGTCCACATGAACAGAAGTACAAGGCGGCCTCATTCAAAGGACATAAACAATGCGAGTGCAGTCAGACAATTATGAAAGGACAGTCAGGTACAAGGTGCATGGACGGCAGAATCATGGGAAAAGGTAACAACGTCTCCTCCAAATTGAGCGTATCCTATAATTGCTGATACTGAGCAGTACCTGGCTAACTGCTTGGCCTTCCTTTTGGGGAGACCGGCTATTTGTAGGCCCCTCACAACCAACTTGTGCACATGCCCTAGGCTGCCAAAGATAAACACTAGGAATTTACATCTGTAGCCTAGCTGTGATATGGTCTGCTGTAGCTGTTGGTATTTCAGCATTTTGGTTAGGAAGGCTTCTAGTCAAAAGTACAGCCAACCTCAAGAATGGACACCTCCTTAAGGTGTTCATTTACCACAAATTTACATCAGGGGTGTTAGCTGTAATATTAGAGAACATGGAATTATCATTGCACAGGTTGAACATGCTTGGCTTCACAGTAGAATGCTTAAACAGCGTGATGGAGGACCTACAAATAAAAGAGATATCTTTCGCTATCAAATCTACTATTCTGTCATGCCTACTTATGTAGAGGCCCCTGTATACATGCAACCATTTAAGATGTGGGACATGGTTTCAGCTATTTGGTTATTGTCATGATGAATACAGTGAGGAGCATGACTGCCTGGAAACCAGATGGAGAGATTCAGTTTAGATGGTAAGACCTGTAATCTCGCTTTCAGAGTAAAGATAACAATGCACTCGTCATCTATGGCAACATTTTTGAACACAGAGTGAGAGACATAATGGTCCGCAGCAGGGAGACACGCAATCTTCCCCTGCAGTCTCAACTCAGTCCATTGTTCCCGCTGTCTTTGCTGTTGTGCCCACAGGAGGCAACCTCGGGCATTAGTCAGTGGAAGTTGGTGATCCATTCCACACACAGACATAGATGCTCTGACAGAGATACTGGGGTCAGATATAATATTCTCTGAGACAGCCACTGCCAGTCTGACCACACACCGAAGCCAGGAGAGCGACTGTCCAGCTAGAAAAGAGAAGAACGGGCGAGCATTCTCACATACTGGTCATCACTGTTCAGCATATTCAACAGATGGGAGAGCCGTGTAGCAATATATGCCCATTCAAAATTGGGAACACCCAGACCACCCTCACGTTCACTGTGAAATATAATGTTGCATGTTGTGTGTGTGTTGAGGCCAGTCCATTGTCTCACTAGGTGTACAGTTTTATTAGTCAAATCATGTAGTGATTTTTGTGGAATATGTACATTGGAGAACAGATGTTGTACTTTGGCCAATGCCATTACTCTGATTGCCTCAAGTTTCATGATGAGTGGAAGTGGTGATGCATGAATTAAATCAATTCTGCTGGTGTAATCAGAGATGATTTCATCTACCTGTTCTTTCCACTCACCTGCCACATTAAACTTGTGACCCAGGTATGTGTATGTCTGATGACGTGAATAGACTGTAATGGGTTTATTGCCAATTGTGAATGCAGGTATTGTGTCTGTGTTTGAGTGATACCAACGGTTTCCCCCACTCCGCCTTTCATAAAACACTGCACATTTTGAATCCTTAACCTCTAATCCAGACCACTCCAAAAAGGAGTCAGTTCTGGAGAGCATGGTGTTTATTTCAGCCGCATGATATGAGGCAATCTGTACATCGTCTGCATACCCGTGCGGGGTTAGGGGAAATTACATTAGCGGGGGCACACATACAGAGCCACTTCAACCACTGGTTTATTGCTATAACAAAATGAACAGCACTCCATGGACAACCAGTCGTAATACCAATTTGGAGAGGGATGGGGTCTGTGAGCTGTTTACGAGCTGTTTACCACAGATAACCTGTATAAAGGAACCACAATACACGTTTTTGACAATGTCAATATAAACCTGGGGCAGATATATTTCCTCAAGAGCTGTAATCATAACAATGGCTGCGGTTACATGGTGACTTTTAATTCCGAATTATAACTTCGGAATCAAATCATTCGGATGTAAAAAAAAATCATGCAAGTTTACATGTCAAATCTTAATTCCGACAAGGTGTTTACATGAAAGTCACTGTCTAATCGGGAGTTTTCGAGTCATCGTAAGGTTTGGGGTTGGGAAGGCTTCTGATTGGGTAAACGTAAACAGGATGTTAACGTCATTACGTTTACCAGAAGTAAACAAACCAGCTGCGACCGGTATTCTCAGCTACTGTGCTAGCGTACCAAACAACATTAACCAGACTCTCGGTGTGTCTATTCTGCTAACGTTAAAGGCCTCTAAATGCTACAGCAACTTCAAAGCAACTGCACCACAACATCGACAAAGCAAAGGTGTTGCAGGCCTTTATGCTTCTGCAACATCGACGCACAGCCTATGTAACATTGTACCCCGTATGTAGCAACCCATTGATAACAAGCAGACAAATAAGCATAATTTTTACTTCCGGGCGGGGGGTTTCAAAATAAAAGCGACGTCTAAAAGCACCGTAAATACGTTTATTCTTTACAATATCTAACGTTACACGAACCTAAACTAATCTAAAGTTAGTTTAGGTTCGTGTTAACGTTAGATAATGTACAAAATAAACCTATTTACGGTGCTTTTAGACGTCGCTCTTTTATTTTGAAATCCCCCGACGGAAGTATTATAGTGTCTGTTGCTAGCAGCTTGACTTTTGCCGGCCGGTTCTGTGCTTTTTCTAGCTAACGTTACGTATCATCATTAGTTTCCAAAGGAGAGGAGAGAAAGACCGCGGCTCACATGCAGCTCAAACTACCTGTTGGAATAAATTAATTGATTGATGTTTAACTTGTCCCTGTGTGTGTCCAGTCATTTCGACTAGCAAACGTTGTATCTAATGTTACCTCAGGATACCATTGTATTTAGTTGGTTAGCTATGTAGCTATTTTGTGGATAGCATTTTGTATAGCATCAATACTAGCTGGCTGGCTACAGCTTTATTTACTAAATTATGGAGGCTTTTTAATCGTCAAGGTAAGAGAGGATTTGTCATGATCAACTGAAGGCGTATGCTATGGAACAATATGTGCCCCTGTTCGCGATCATCTATGTGTACTGTAGCCTATGCGCGATCATGCGCAGAAAGACCGGGGGGAACTAATTCCAAAAAAGCGTTTACATGGACAGAAAAAGCTTTAATTCGGAATGATAAACGGAATAAACCGGCCACTTACATCGGAATGGATTTTATTTCGGAATGGCCATTTTCATTCGGAATTAAGTATTTTCAGATGTTTACATGATAACTTTAAATAGGATTTAACGTTAATTCCAAATGAAAAGGGGAATAAACTGTCCATGTAAACGCAGCCATTGTGTGCTAAAGTTCCAAACGCATCACGGAAGTCCAGAAAAACAGCGATGTATTTACTAGACCCGTGCTTAAAGTCGTCGATACCCGTTGTGAGACAAGAACGCATTTCATGAACACTTTATAGATGGTGGGTAAAAGGGAAATGTCTCTCCAGGTTGACGGATTGTCGGGGATATTGCCTTTTTGGGGGATCCTATAGATGAGAGTGCCCTTCCATGAATCAGGGACACTCCTGTTCACCAAGCAGATGTTAAATATGGATGTTAAAATGTCGGGCTGTGTAGCTCTGAGCTGTTCATAGGAGACACCGTCCACGCCAGATGCACGGTTATTGGGGAGCGTGCGTAATACAGTCTCTACCTCAGCTTGCATAAAACGCGTAACAGCGAGGAGATAGGTCGGCTCCGAGGGCTGTATATCCGAGCACCATGGTGGTGATGGAAGTGGGTCAATAATGAGCGTTTGCCCACGACATTTATTCTGATAATGTGACTGCACCAGCTCACAATTATCAGGGCAAGGAGGGGGGTCGGGAATTCACTGTTATTTAGAATGATTTGAATTGCGTCAGATTGTCTGTGCTGCCACAGATATGACAGCTTGTCTCGGCTCACCTTCCTCCGCTGTTGTTGTCTCGTTGACGTCAGCGAGGGCTGCACTGTGTCCCGGAGAAAACGCAACTGCGCCTCGATCCAACCAGAGGCTAGAGCCGGCGTTACTGCCACCGGGAGCGGCTGCTTCGTTGGTAGCTTGTTCAGTACCCGTGCTACGTATTTTAGAAGGGGGAGACCGAAGGGCTTTCCACGGCGGCTCTCAGTTGTAAAGACTCCGTTGTTTAAAAATATTCCGATCAGGAGTTTTATGAGACGGATCCAACTCCCAGGGTCTGCTGATGCATGCAGCGTAGTGTTTTTTCACATGCTGTCCGCTCGCCAAACTGCTCCTTAAGGCTCTTTCTTTTACCTGAAAGGCCAGCCAATGCGGCTCAGTCAGTGGGTTCACCAGCTCAGAGAAATCCGTGGATGCCAGCTCCACACCCAGCGGGGAACCTGGCGTCGGGTCGTGAGCTAGCCACGGTTGCTCAAACACTCTCCCACTTTGGAGTGCTTGTTTGTAAGCAATGATTGCCGAAATCAGGCACATTGTCCAGACTGTTCTCCACAAAATCATCTTGCACATCACTACTGTGGGATAAAATCAATTTATATATGTCCATAGATACATGTATTCATGTCTTCCTATTCTGTGGCCAAACTGAGGTGTCACAATCTATTATTTACCGGAAGGGTCAGTGCAGCTGTTGGTAAAAAGCCACACAGCCCCAAGAACTGATGAGGTGACGGTTTTGGCTGACCACTGAAAGGGAGCATTGTCAGGATCTAGAATAATGTATAATACCTATGAATCAATCCATTTATCTATTGTAAGAACCATAAGATATCTACAAATGTGTGTACCATTAAAATGTGTTATTATGATATGGTATTAAAACAGGCCTATGTGTCACCATGACCCCAGCTGTCTGAAACTACCAGGAGACAGATGAAATTCTAGACCCTTGTCATTTCAACTGTTTACCTTATATAGACATTGTTTAAAGTCCAGAACCTTTCTTCATGCTAATTTGGAAGAAAGGCACCTCATTCGCTCAGAACACCAACCAGCTGACTATAAAAATGACAATCTGATTCAGACCAGGAGAGTTCTGCTCGGCCTTCACCAAAGCTAAGTTGAGCTCTCCACTCTCAGCTGTTTGTGTAAATACTCTGTAATATTGAATATTCACTCTGTAATAAATATTTGATTGCTAACACCCTCTCCTCATCTTTCAAGGTCAATAAAAGAATATGCCTTATCAGATGGTGACCCTGACGTGATTGACCTTGACGTTAAGGACGGACGAAAGGCAACTGGCGAACACTCGTAGAAACGGATCCATATAAAAACGGTGAGCCAGAGCCTGTTTAAACTCAAAATCTGCATAGATTAACTATTGTACATTATAATCTACGAGTGTTGGTCAGAGGCCCTGTCCGTGGGGTGATTTCTATAATTGGCTTAAGCAAAATGGACATATCAGCAAAGGAGTGAATAGACAATATTACAACCCCGGGTTTTCTTATTTTCTATTTTTAAGTCCTGTCGAAGGCCTGCAGCAGTACAATTAAGAAATCTCTCCAGAGGTCTATAGGAAAAGACCATAGTGTAACCCGGTAACCCAAGACCTCACGGAGGCCTGGCTCTATACAGGGACTAGAACCCTGGTAGGAGGAGACCATAGTCAGTGTAAACCATAGTGTAAACCGGTAACCCAAAGACCCGCAGGGCCTGGCTGTAATACAGGGACTTGAATCCTGCCAGAGTTATTAGTAGACGAAAAATAGGATTGCTGTTCTGGAATGCGTTGGAATTACGAGCAGATTACGAGCGAGCGATTGATCTGCCTCGCTTAGTCCTGTATTAGTCTCTAAATTGCGTCAGCCAACAATCCTAGTCTGCAAAATAAGCTTAGTTCGATTAAAAAGGTTAGTGATAATCTTGATAATCTTAACTGCATGACTTGTAAACAGAGAGTAATTGGGTAGGTATTATTATATGTTCTGATGGTGTGAGCAATGGCTCAGAAGCAGTGGTTTTTAAACCTAACAGTGTCTATGCCTTGAAAACTCATGGAGTTCTCAAGATCAGGTTACATTGCAGTGATTAGGGAAGGGTGGGTTAAAAGACAAATCTCAACAAGAAAGACTGGATGAAATAGACATTCTTGATGTATTTGATTCTATCAAATATTAATAGAATTGAAGTCAAAAGCATTCAGAGGTTTCAAGATTTACACAGGGGAAAGGGGGGAATAGCATATAGGCTTGACTGGCGAATTGGCATAAGTTGGCATAAGTTGTTGTCTTTCCTAACAAGCAACACACACACACACACACACACACACACACACACACACACACACACACACACACACACACACACACACACACACACACACACACACACACACACACACACACACACACACACACACACACACCCACACAGGGCATTATTGCCCTTAGCGCCTATAGTGCAAACGGATTACATATAGGAACACACATCTATAGCATGACAGTGAGATTCATGTATGAGTCTGGAATACATGGTGGGGGAATGCATGGTGGGTGTGAATAAATGTTGTTGGGTGTGAATAAATGTGGAATTTGTTTTTTGTCTAGCCTATGTTTGAATAGAAGATCCCGGGAACAATTAGTCGTGAATAAATGTCAAAAAGCTCCTTAGTTAATTGAATAGCCACTAATCACACCTTGTTTTATTAGTTATTTTGAGCATGGCTCAGTGCAGTAAGTCAGTGTGTATACACTGTAAGCATGAAAAGCAGTTATTTGCGCCACAAGTAATACGATCTCATAACAGGGAGTATCAGATGTCACTCACCTCAGACACCTCACACCTCCCCTGTATTCTTCAAAATCACCCTTTCACAATCGGTGTAAGCAATGTTAATATGGACTTCTGTTATGTGTGAGTCAATGATCACACCCGGGTTGTACCAAAACGTACATACATGTCCAAAACACTCGCTTGTTAAGAGTCCACACAACTGTTCGCTTGCGTATATACAACAACAACATAACTTCCGGTGCCCGTCGTAACTTTTCACGCTGTCACACTTTATTCTTCAAACGTACTTCCACTCTGACACAAGGCAGCCAAACCAGAGTTTAGCCTTGCTAAATTGAGCACACAGCAAGCTTCCGGTTTAACAAAGTAAAAGTCCCATAGATCATTACACCGTATAACTAAAACATTGGAAATCTAAGTTCCTTTATAAAATTATAATTAGGAAACTAAATTGGATCCTTTACAGTCTGTAAATAACATTGGTCCCATCACTCAAAACATTTATTTCCGTCGTTTTCCAATCGCCCCCCTCGCAACAGGAGGTGGTGGTGGGGGCTAGATCCATTATTGTGTTTTGGTTGTATTTGTGGACGTCAGACGCAGCTGTCGTCAGGCCACAGCGCCTCTAGCTAAAACAGAAGTCACATTTCGCTTTTTATTTTTAAACTATATTTAATCGCGTCTGGAGGATGGGGTGTTCTGCCGCAGCGTCGGCCCCCCCCGTGCCAAACAAGCAGGCTAACTGCGCCAATATATGATACGTGGAAACATAATCAGAGTGGACCATTCGCGCGAATATCATCCGAGTTTAAGAGAGGGGATCGGGGTCCGGCTAACCAGAATAACACACACTAACAACTGCCTCTCGCAACTACAATTAAGAATTTATTTAGCCTTTTAAATGTTAAATAACCTCCTCTTCCGCGGTACTACGATAAGCGATGTGTGGCTAAATCTTTCATTATCAAGAACTTCCTAGAAATCTGTGACAGATGCGCACCGAAATACTGCATGTGTGGATTTTAGAATGCCCTGAATGTAACCAGCGTGCAAGTGTGTGAAGTGAATGGGTCGGTCACGTGTGAGGAGCAAGTTGTGGTTTCTAAAGAGAAGGACAATCATCTCTCCTAACCAAATGGATGAAACCTTATTATTATTTATATAACAAAATAATTGCTCTTTTCAGGTCATACTGGACAAAATAAAGAACTGAAATAATATGAATACCTTTTCTGTATTAGAATCCAGCTTTAGAATATATATTTGTGTCCAATGTAATATGAATGGTAAATTATTATATCATAAGCATCTTATGTCACCATAAATCAAGCCAAACCATATGTTTTAGGAATAAAATTGTTTAAAGTTATTTCAACACTGCAATCAAAATGTCAATTTGAATACATTTATGGTCCCACCATTAGATTGATTGATTGATTGATTGAAAACTTTATTAACAGATTGCAGAATGGGTACAGTACAGTACAGCTCAATACATACAATTGTTAAGGGGATGCAGACCAGAGAAAGACTTTCGTCTTGTTTACATCAGGGTCCCCCAGATTAGATTAGATTATACTTTATTGTCATTATATATGCATACAAAATTCTGACTCAAACTTAAGGTGCAGTAATAAAATCACACAAAATAGGACATTAGTCATGCTGTGCTGAATAAACTCAATAACCCTTAGTTAATTTAATAGACTTTTAAGGCTGTTTGTTTATCACTTATCACAATAAAATACATGTACTTTACGGTAAAATGCTTGCCCCGGAGATAGTGCTTTTTACAGTATAGAAAACAGTGAATAGAAAAGGAATGCCGTAAATCCTCTAATAGTGGAGAGGACGGGCCTCTTTGATAAATGCAGACAAAATAAATATAGGCCGGCTTCCAATACAAGGTTGCATGATCATGCCGTGATACAGAATGAGATAAACTCTTGGAAAATTCAGGTTAAGCACTGTCTCTCTCTATCGTTCCCACTACACTCTGACCACATTAACGGGTTTCCCTACTCTCCAACTTCAGTGTGTGAATTACATTAATCAATATTTAAATAATGTTAGTCTAAATAAATGAAATTAAGGCCTGCCTCTTATATAGGCCTCTAAAGGCCTGGTGCTCTTTGCAGCTGAGGTAAATACAAGACCTGTCCAATATTAGAGAAGATACGGTATACTATACAATACAAAATACAATCTGAAGTATGACTTAAAATCTAAATACAGTGAGGTACAATTATGCAGACAATACAAAACTTTAAGGTAAGGTGCAAATGGGTTATGAATATAGTACAAATCTCTTCAATAATAGATAAATAAAATGTAGTGTTAAAGTGCTTAAAGTTAGTGTTAAGGTGAGTGTTTGTTTAAAAGAGGGCCTGGGAAATTAATAGAAGTTTAAAGGACAAAAGATAGACGTGTAGAATAACTACTTCCCAAAAATAATAGATTGTCCAAACGTCAAGTTCCAATACACTATCCTCGCGCCTGTGTGTCTCTCTAGCTCTGAGCAGACAAATAGACGCAAGGCATTCTGGAACTTGTATTCCTACCAACTAATGTGACGATGGACGTAAATAATAGTATCTCTTGGCTTTAATGTAATGTAAATGTGAACAATAATCGATATTAACATATAAAATATAATTCATTAATCATGTAACCTGGCCTATTAAGTTACAACCAATAGAAGCACAACTTTGATGGGTGGATTGAGTGATTGAGTATTAACTGCTGACTGGATGAATGGGGTGTCTGATTGATAAATGGATGAGTGGGTGACAATTGAGTGACAGAAAGTAATTGAGTATATTTTTAGATCAACTGTGAGTAAGTAGTGCATTGCGGATAAGTGATTTACATCATAATTTATATATTGACGGCTGTTGTACTGATTAGATGCTGTCATTCTTTGCATAGTTAAATCTCATTATGAAGTGTTCAACCTGGTTGACACGGAATGACAGCTCTGGGGGACCATTGATAAGAGATGTATTAATATGATGGACTACAATGGAAGTAGTCAGTTGTTGTCCTGCCTCTCTCTCTCTTGCCCTGCATGTTCAAACCATGTCAGGGATGGACGTTATATTGTCAGACAGTACCGCTTTGGTTCAACATTTTCTTTCTACCAAAAAACGAATGTCCTTTCAAGGGAACAATTATCAAGACGTTTTGTCTGGACGAGTCCAAAAATTCAACGCAATGACTACAGTGGAGCTAGGATTTTCTGGTGAAAAGATGGCCGCCGGCAACCAAATTCAAGTTAAAGGGGCGTGTTTAGCCTCTATTCTGGCCGGAAAAGATCCAAACTAACCTACCTGTACTGGTTCATCAAAAACTCTCCTACCTATACTGGCCCATCCTAACTTACCTATACTGGTCCAATTGTTCATAAAACAACAGGGTAAAAGAGGGGTTCTGATTAGGGGGTAAATACTGTAAGTCAACATTAGCATAGGTGTTTGTGTTTAAGGCTGGTTGACAACAGCAGCTGACCAGTGTCCAGGGACCTGGTCTCCTTTAGATTAGACCATTCTGGTAGTCATGGCACGATCGATGTCACTCTCTTTTGGGGAAAAGGTATACTGCAGTTGAATTTAGGTTTTTCATGGATCGGGTAATCAATCAAAAAGTGCATCCTATCATCCTGTCCTATAATTCCATATCTTAAGACTTGGTTCCGATACAAATTAGAAGACAGATAAAATAATTGATATTACCTAATTTTGGCCAAAATTAAGTTATTTTAATTAAAACTGGTATTGCGATGCTTGGAAAGACAATACATTTAAAATAGGATAAAACCACAGGGATAATTTGGAATGAATAAATAGCTTAAGTATCTTTCATTTACTAGGTTTAAATAATAAGGTCATCACGAAAGGGGGGTAAACCCTGAATTACCTTATTGTGCTCTGTTTGTCTGTCTGTTTGTTTCTTTAAGTGAGTCATTAATAAGTGTTTCAATGTGTATCTGTTTTGTTCCTTCTGCTTTTGAAAAATTGAGGAAGCTTGGAAGTAAAGAGTGTGAGGAGAGTATTGTAGGAATATAGAAACCTTTGTAGCACCTTTTTACATTTGTTTATAGGTTCAATTTGATTACATCATTGGAAAAAGAGATGGAATGTAGGAGAGCGATTAGAATAATATTAACAATAATAATTTGACATGGTTGTTCCGTTACCGCGCAGTTTAGATTAAATTCTCGGGTTACTGTTTTCAGTGGGAGTAAATTTAAGGTAAATTTAAAGGGGGGGGGGGATTCCAGGGACAGATACTAAATTAGATTAATTTAGAAAATTAAGAATATATAGACAGAGAATGCCACAATAGGAGACTTTATGGGAAATAGTTCCTAATTAATGGTGGCTATACTTCACTATATTTACTAGACTTATAGGTTGGTTTAGTACTCAACAAAATAATGAACAAGTTCAGAGGTCAATCCTGAATGGTTCTAGAATATAATCAAATTAGCTGAGGAGCCACTACCTGCCCAGAGGAAAAGGACCAAGAAACGTTTGGTTGCTCCATTGCTAGTGTCATCACACATCTAGAACATTTGGCTCACCGGAGGGAGAAGAATCCGATACATACAGCCAGGCTCTCTCCCTCTCTCTCTCCCCTGTCTGGCAGCAGTCTCCACGCCCTTATATGGGCAGCTTCCTGTCCCTCCTTCTCCACGCCATCTACCTGGTCAACCTACACACCTGAGGCTCATCAGATCATCACCGAGGCTGGATATGAGGCCTGTGCCCCTGCCACTCCCCATCCGAGGGAGGCTTCACCACCGTGGATCACACAAACCGCGGACTACTCTTCACTCGTGGACGTCTCCAGCCTGGACACAGCCCGGTGTCACATGGAGCGACCTCCTTGCTATACATTCAGCACGAAGCAGCGGAGAATACATGAAGGGGGAAAATATGTTGTCTCCCGCAGATTGCAGACTTGGGAAAGGAGTATGGTATGAGTAAGAGCGGCCACAACACATGCTAGACTGTGAAAAGAACAATGTTGATCACTTTTGATATAGACAATTCATCACCAGTGACCCTTGGACCCTTCATCACCAGTAACCCTTGGACCCTCAACTACATTGCAGGAGTTACATACAGTATATATGTTATCAACAGCAGAAGACTATACTATAACAAGGAGATCATAGGATTTATTTCATTTATAAAAATGTCTCTGCCCCTGGAATCCGATATAAGGTTTGATATGTTATATGAATTAAACTGACGCAACCAGTTATGATATGAGTTATATACGTTATATTATCAGTACATAGGTAAGCAGATGTAGTCTATTTATGCCTTTTCATTTAAATTTGGAAACAGATATCACTGTTGCATACAAAGGTTTACATCGATTGAAAGTGAGTATGAAAAGTATGAAAGTGAACCAGATGGGAAGTCAATAAAGACTCCGGAACATTTTTCCACCCCAGGCTTGCCCTACTGGTAAAATGAAAGGAATTTTTGAGTGAATGAAAGTTCTCCTCATATTGATTGTCATTGCTATATTTTGATTCACCACGCAAAAGGGGGGTGGTATTTTATTTCAATACATAACTATGAGGGTCCCCGTTTTTCCATTCCCTTTTCCTTGATGATTTATAGAGCCAGTGTTTATTTCCTTCTATTATGGATGTGTTATACAACTGTACTATTGATGCTCTTATTGTGTACTATTGATGCTCTTATTGTTCAGTTTATGCCTTATGTTCTACTGCTTATGCAGTCTCACCCTTTGTGTATTCTGAGGAATACGATCGCTAAGGCCAGTGGGATGGTGAGTAAGAGTTTCCCCTGCAAAAGTAACGACTGGTCGCAGGGGTTTTCGCGCTCATACAAAGGGTTGGAGGTTTTTTTCCATATCATTATGGTTGGTGTTCTGAGAGTTTTGGTCATTTTGTTTTATATCTTTAGGTTGTTCACATCATTAATGATGTGAAAGGGGGGATTGTGGGATAAAATCAATTTATATATGTCCATAGATACATGTATTCATGTCTTCCTATTCTGTGGCCAAACTGAGGTGTCACAATCTATTATTTACCGGAAGGGTCAGTGCAGCTGTTGGTAAAAAGCCACACAGCCCCAAGAACTGATGAGGTGACGGTTTTGGCTGACCACTGAAAGGGAGCATTGTCAGGATCTAGAATAATGTATAATACCTATGAATCAATCCATTTATCTATTGTAAGAACCATAAGATATCTACAAATGTGTGTACCATTAAAATGTGTTATTATGATATGGTATTAAAACAGGCCTATGTGTCACCATGACCCCAGCTGTCTGAAACTACCAGGAGACAGATGAAATTCTAGACCCTTGTCATTTCAACTGTTTACCTTATATAGACATTGTTTAAAGTCCAGAACCTTTCTTCATGCTAATTTGGAAGAAAGGCACCTCATTCGCTCAGAACACCAACCAGCTGACTATAAAAATGACAATCTGATTCAGACCAGGAGAGTTCTGCTCGGCCTTCACCAAAGCTAAGTTGAGCTCTCCACTCTCAGCTGTTTGTGTAAATACTCTGTAATATTGAATATTCACTCTGTAATAAATATTTGATTGCTAACACCCTCTCCTCATCTTTCAAGGTCAATAAAAGAATATGCCTTATCACTACATTAACGACGGCAGTTACGACGGGTGCGGTTGTTTAAGTTTTTTACAAAAACAACATAGGCGTTCAGCCAGCGGCACCTCCCTCCTCCTCTTCCTACACACACACACACACACACACACACACACACACACACACACACACACACACACACACACACACACACACACACACACACACACACACACACACACACACACACACACACACACACACACACACACACACACACACACACACACACACACACACACACACACACACACACACACACACACACACACACACACACACACACACACACACACACACACACACACACACACACACACACACACACACACACACACACACACACACACCAGGCAGCGATTGCTGGAACATCTGGAGCCAAAGTCGCTTGGAAGTCAAATCACAAAGCTGGCGGCAGACCAAGGCAAAAGGGGACAGAACCAGCACTAACACCCACTACTGTATCACAGTGACTTTCAGAGATAATCACAACTATCTCCAGTACTGACACCCACTACTGTATCACACTGTCACAGTGACTTTCAGAGAGAATCACAACTATCTCCAGCACTGACACCCACTACTGTATCACAGTGACTTTCAGAGAGAATCACAACTATCTCCAGCACTGACACCCACTACTGTATCACAGTGACTTTCAGAGAGAATCACAACTATCTCCAGCACTGACACCCACTACTGTATCACAGTGACTTTCAGAGAGAATCACAACTATCTCCAGCACTGACACCCACTCATAGGCGGAGTTTGAACTTGACGCCAGGGGGTGCGACTGCTTGGCGAACTATACCCGCGCGCACGCGCAGCGGGCGCGCGCGATTTTTTTTGACCTTTATTTTATTATTTTAGCGTTTTTACAATGCCCTAACCCCTAATTTTTTATTTTATTTAGGTAGTACAGCAGCACACACACACACTCACACACACAGCACTACGGGGGATCATTTTTAACTGACTTAGGCTCTAATTATTATTATTCATAGAGACTCTCGAGCAATAATAATTATTACAGCCTCCATTTTTCGTGGACGAAAAATATACCAGGCTATAGATATAAATTTTCCCGAAATAACGCTACCTGCCTCGACAAAATTCGTGCATTGGTTATCCAGATACATTAATTATCATCTCAGAATAAGTGGCTTTGTATCGCGCTGCTGCTGCTGCTGCTGGCCGCGCGTTGCCGTTAACCCTTTCACTGCCACACTACAGAAGGTTCGCCTTATAAGGTGACATGATTACTACTATAAAATGAATGTATTGTAAAACAAAACATAATAGAATTCAGATTTGTTTCTCACAATTATTATAATTTTATTAAAATAAAAATAATCTTGATTAAAAAAAATAAAATAAAAAAAGGCAATTTCACCCCCGGCCACCAGGGGGTGCAATGCACCCCCTGAACCCCCATAAACTCCGCCCATGCACCCACTACTGTATCACAGTGACTTTCAGAGATAATCACAACTATCTCCAGCACTGACACCCACTACTGTATCACAGTGACTTTCAGAGATAATCACAACTATCTCCAGTACTGACACCCACTACTGTATCACAGTGACTTTCAGAGAGAATCACAACTATGTCCAGCACTGACACCCACTACTGTATCACAGTGACTTTCAGAGATAATCACAACTATCTCCAGTACTGACACCCACTACTGTATCACAGTGACTTTCAGAGATAATCACAACTATCTCCAGTACTGACACCCACTACTGTATCACAGTGACTTTCAGAGAGAATCACAACTATCTCCAGCACTGACACCCACTACTGTATCACAGTGACTTTCAGAGTGTATCACAAGTAGCTACTGTATCCCCAGCACTAACACCCACTACTACCCCACTACCAGTGTTGGGAAAGTTCACTTTCTACATGAACTAGTTCAGTTCACAGTTCAACATTTTTTAAATGAACTAGTTCAGTTCATAGTTAAACATTTTGAACTAAAGTTCATGGTTTCAAAAATGAACTAATTTAGTTATTTTTAGTTCTTTTTTGAAAAAAAAATGTATATAGATGTTTCACGTACAGTTACTTACATTACAAAAACACACATTGGGACATGGGGGGGGGGGGGTCCTCCAGTTCATCTCTATGCCATCATCCACACCATAAGCAAGCATAAACAAAACAAAAAAAAAACAAGCAAAAAGGAAAGCAAACCAAGACAGGCACTGTACAGTATTGCACTTGCCTCGAGCCCATTCACATATTTATTTTTTCCTATCCTAGGTCTGTCCATACAATGGGGCACTGGGCTTTTAGAAGGATCCGAGAAATTTCAGCAGGAAAATAGTCTAATAGTGGGGCCCACACCTCCTGAAAGGAAGCGTTGTTGCCTCTATGCATTGCACAGTGTCTTTCATGGGGTAGCACACCGAAGATCTCTCTATACCACATTTGTAAAAATGGAGGCTTATCCTTAATCCAGTTTATCAGAATGCATTTCCGGGCTGAAAGTAGAAGTTTATCAAATAGTTTGAATTGTAAAGGGTGTCACCCTTTGACACACACACACACACACACACACACACACACACACACACACACACACACACACACACACACACACACACACACACACACACACACACACACACACACACACACACACACACACACACACACACAGCACACACACTGCATTGACCGATTTCTTAGAGGGGACAGAGAACATCTTTATATATGCAGATTACCTTTTGCTTTACTCATCTCATCATGTGTATTGTGTCCCTGTCTGATATTGTAGAGATGCTGCATATAACTCTTTATTTGCCAAAGAAATGTATACATAACAGTTGTGAATCCTCTGCATTTAACCCATCCTACTATTTTAGGAACGACCACCATCACACAGAATGCTAGTTTTAAGCTTGAAGGGGGTATAGCAACCACAGGGGGACGACATCTATGGGGTGGCATGAGAACGCATTTTACTATAGTATATATCCGCCGACCGCTCCTCCCACACTGCTATTTTCACTTGTGTCAGTGGGGCCAGAGCCTCTTTAAAAGTGTGTATCAGTTGCCCTACGCAGGAAGCGTTTTGCCCTGTGAATTGATTTCTGTGAGTTGAATGCGAGAGACATCCCCCCAAGCACGGCTTCACCCCCACTGGACTTACCGAGATACAGTTGTGCCCACGTCGTCCTTCTGTTCTCTTCCCAAGCTGAAAGGGGATGTGAAGCTCTCCCCCTCTCTCTCTATCTCTATCTCTATCTCTCTCTCTCTCTCTCTCTCTCTCTCTCTCTCTCTCTCTCTCTCTCTCTCTCTCTCTCTCTCTCTCTCTCTCTCTCTCTCTCTCTCTCTCTCTCTCTCTCTCTCTCTCTCTCTATTTCTCTCTGACTCTCCTTCTGTCACTCTCACAGTTCAAAAAGGCAGCAGACAAACGGATGGAAATCAATTCCATGGAGCAGGAAGATGAAAGTGTGGAAGAGAGTCAGAGAGAGAGGCAGTGTAAAAATGTCACCAGGAAAGTAAACTAAAATAACCAGGGTTCACAGCCAAAGTGACTGTCTGGCTGGCTGGTTGGCTGGTAAGCCCTACTGTCCCCCCACACACACATGCACACACACATTGATTCTGACTTAATCTACCGGTCGAATGGCAGTGGGTGGGTGGAGGGATGCACAAACCTCTCTCAAGTACCATCAGGGGAATTAAATCTCTCTCTACTTCACTACCTTCTCCCCATTTCAGTACCCCCCCCTCTCCCTCCCTCTCTCTCCCTATCCTCTCTCTCTCTCTCTCTCTCTCTCTCTCTCTCTCTCTCTCTCTCTCTCTCTCTCTCTCTCTCTCTCTCTCTCTCTCTCTCTCTCTCTCTCTCTCTCTCTCTCTCTCTCTCTCTCTCTCTCTCTCTCTCTCTCTCTCTCCCTTCCAAAAAAACAATTATAAAACTCTCATCTTAGTTCAACTTTGTGACCTGAGATTTTTCTCTTGGGGGATGGGGGGGGGGTGGGGGGCCTTCACTTCAGATTAGACAAACAATACAAGATCATTGCAGGCTGGTTGAACAAATAGCGAAACAGTCCTGGGCCCTCATTCATCAATGTGTGCGTAGAACATGTTCTATTTCCACACGTAAGCACGGAATGTAGAACCAGTGTACGCACAGGGAAGTCGGGATTCATCACACGTGCGTACGCAGGCTCTACGCACACCTGTCATGATGAATCCCACCTTGGCTCTGCGCAGAGGCTCGTGCACACTTTCACGTATTTGCATACCAGAAACGCCCCGATTAACCATATACGGTAATGGAATACACCCATGAAATGTGGAAAAATGGACTAAGCCGAGGGAAGCGTGTCATGAGACAGGCTGACAGACGTGTACACTTACGGTGATGTCGGATATGATATCTATTAACCATTGCTGCCTGGGCAGCGCAAACACTAATAAATACCGCGCTGGAATATGACTGCCTTTTCCCGTGTTGTTTGATTAATACCCAGGGATTAAAGTTCTCCTCAATTTTATTCCAAATCGCGATGGATCTCCCGTCAATTTTCTACCTACTGCATATGATTTCTAGAGGCATACTACAATCTATTTTGATGTCAGTATTGGGTAGCCTATATAAACAATAATACGAGAGCATATACAAGAACAATGAATCTCACTGCATGTATGATGTAGCCTGCCTTTCAATACATGAACTTGAATTCCATCATGTTTGTGTGCGGGACTCACAAGGCTGTTGTCACAATGGGTGGTACCGGTACAGTAATAATAACAGTCCACACAATATCACGATCCATGCCATAGCCTATGTTCTATTAGGACATGATCTGTGACGACAAATGTTCTAGAATGTTTGATTAAGATATCATACTCTGACAGCATGCCTATGATCAACAAAAACGCGAACTTGAATCCCATCATATACATAGTCTGTCCACTATCTAGTGTCATTGCAATGCGTTTTCTATTCTTTCTTATACAGTAAAAAGGGGGAAGAACACTATATTCACATGACTTGTATTCTGCTTACAGCTTCGAAATTCCACTTGTTTCGTTTAACGTAAAGCCTTTTAAATATAATCAAAACGTTCCCGTGTTTCTGCGGTCTGTGCGCAAAATAATAACGAGTTGAGCTTTATGATTTATGATGAATTGAAAATGGGGGACCCTGATGTAAACAAGACGAAAGTCTTTCTCTGGTCTGCATCCCCAATTAACAATTGTATGTACTGAGCTGTACTGTACTGTACCCATTCTGCAATCTGTTAATAAACTTTTCAATCAATCAATCAATCAAGCTACGCGGAGCGCAGTCAGTCAGTAGCCTACACTCCGTATATTCCGATAACGCTATATAAACCATGCTGCATTCATTCTGAGAGAAAGATATATTATTCCAAATGCTATTTATAGGGTTTTGACCATAATTACACTACTGTTGCTATTTTACAATGAACTATAATGAACTACGGTTCATACAGAACATGCCAGTGTTATTATGCACAGAAGCTCATTTCCTTGTTGTAATAATATATTCTACCACTGGGCTTGAGCTAAGTGTGGTCCGAGCTGTGCATAGACGTAAGCACGGAGTCAAGTTCAAATCGAAATTGATGAATCCCACTCTTTGCTTAGAAATGATCGTACGCACAGGGTAAGCACAGATCTGTGCGTAGAACACGTTGATGAATGAGGGACCAGGTCAGGGCTGCCTGACAAAGATTTTGAGAAAAGCATATGTTGTGTTTTCATCTTCAATAGGAGGCTTAAAAAAATTGTATATGAATATGGTTGGATAGGAGGTCAATTTGAACAAAATCGAGCCATTCCATTATGTAGTAGCCAATTATAAGATTCATAGTAAAATGGGAATGATGGTTCCAGAACTCCTTGAACAGGTTTCATACTGTCGATCAGTGATGATCAACCTTTTTGGTGTCTGACCCCTGAAAACGGAGGGATACCTGTTTGCGACGACCAACGTAGTTAAGCATAGAATAAATTATTAACTTTGACACCAACAAAATTACCATTATTTACCCTTTTCAGGCTATTTAATTTGACTAACAATTAGAGAGTTAATAAAGAAAACATTATAAATATGAATGCATTTGTAT
>NC_140167.1:150292852-150300732 GCF_963971535.1 Notolepis coatsorum
CGTTTTCGAGGGGGTCCTTAACTCATTCCCCGCCAACAACGAGTTTACTCGTTATTGGGAGCCGACGCTAGATCGCCAACAACGAGTATACTCGTTATTTGATAGTTTTTTTTTCATTTTTTCCGATATTTGTATTCATTATTGATCTGGGGACCTCGGTGTTACCATAGGGAATGAGTGTGAGATCGCCAAAGTGCAATACCGGCCGTATCCAGCTTGACGGCGGTATTGAGCAAACTTTGAAACCTTGTATCTTAGCCTGTGCAACGGTCAAATATCACTTTTCTTTGTCGGGCGAATGGAGCGGTTATAGCAATCGGATTGAGACGTGTCAAATCAGGGTTCGAAATTAACGGGAGCTTGGGGCAAAATGCACTAGAAAATTTACCAAATGCCCTAGGAAATCAGTTAAGGGGGGCAAGAAAAGCCCCTGACAGTTTACTAATTATATATATAATTATATATATGCTCTACAGTGCGAGCATTTCACTCGTATTTGCCCCTAATAATATGTGTGTGTGCGAACCGGAAAAATAATTTACTTGCAGTGTGCGATTGAAGATTACAAACAGCTCTGCTGTTAATAGTTCAGGAACTGCAAGTCCCACATTCCACAAGGCGCATAAACGTCCAATCACATTAGAGTTTCCTGCTGTGACGCGGCTGGTTTCATGAGAGTGAAAGGAAATGAGAACACAGTACGCGCTGGAACAGAAAGTCACCAAGTTGAGAGTCAGCATTGCCTTGGCTCGGGCTGATTGCTATACTAACTCGTTTGGCTGAGTTAGGGGGAGGGGAGCCGTGGGTGGGTCCTGGGCGTTGTGGACAGCGACCCCTACAGTTCGGTCGGGGCGCCTGCTCAGCGAAGGTAGGATCTGGTGAGAGGTAGTGCGGCCTCCCACACGTTACACTCTCCCAGTGAGAATCTGCGCGGCCAGGCTGGCTGCCGGCTGGCTGCACATGCGTCGGAGGCAAGCATGTGACAGTCTCCGGCCTCTCGGACCAACAGTAGGGGAAAGTGCGCCACAACCAGGAAGGGGGTTGGGAATTGGCATAACGACTAACAGTGGGATGGGAGAAAAAAAAATCGGAAAAAGAGGGAGGGGAAAAAAAAAGAAAAAAAAAGAAAAAAAAAGAAAAGAAAAGAAAGTCACCAAGTTATACATTCAGAATCAGACAACGCTAAAGATTCAGCCAGCCATGAAGCCCATAAATTTTTATTTTGAGCAAAAGAGAGACGAGGAGAAAGAGGAATCCGGCGAGGCAGCTAATGTTACTGAGGCGGATAACGTTAGCGAAGTTAGCACACGCACATACACACTGTGGGCCAGCCAGTGACGTTGGTGGTGTGACGGGTGTGTGCTATTGCACAGATGTGTGTCCCGTTCCCATTTACACACACATAGTAAGCCATCACTGGGAACGCTCAGAGGAAAGGGCCCGGGGGGGCTGAGAATATCTGTGTCTATATGTGTGTGTGTGTCTTGCTCTCTCTCCCTCTCCCTCTCTACATCTCTCTCTCCTGAACCTATTTCATTCAAAAGGAAGACATTGATGGACAGTAGCTATACGTATAAATTATAGCTCAGTTGTAGCTGTAACAGAATAATTGTATTAACTATTAATTAACTATTATTCAATAGCGTTTCAATTATAATGAATTAAATAATTGTATAAAGAATTGTCCATGTTCTGTCATCTAATAATATATTCCATTGCCTTTCCTATCTGTATCAAAGTATAAATGTTGGTATCGTGACAAGACTACAACATACAAAAGCAGCTTGACAACCGATATCCTTTGCGTCTAGTAGGCATGGGCCAATTTGTGATTTTGGTGGTATGTGCTATTTGCACAGATGTTTAGCTCTTAGTATGCACACGCACAGTATAATATGCATGTAATAAATAGTTTGTTAATAAACTGTGTTACTTGAACAATTTTCTGCTCCTAAATTTCTTTGTGTGCTCCTAAATTTTGATTTAGATTTTATTTAGAATTTTTTTATCTAGGAGCACATGTGCTCCTTGGGAAAAAGGTTAGCTAGAGCCCTATATATGGAGACATTAACATTACGTTATCAAACATAGGGACGAATACTGTAAAAATAAGTGTCAACAATGTTTTTTAATCTTTATGTACATTTTTATCATACAAATTCTGTGGCCCCGAAATAAAAAAAAAAGCCCCCGAAAATCAATTAAGGGGGGCAAAAAAAGCCCTGGATTTTTTTTTTAAATGTCTAACCCTGTGTCAAATGATCCCGATGCATGATGTGTGGTGGATTATGTTGGCGACACGATCGACACCAATACTGGGACTCGATCAGATAATTGGAATATTCTTTTTGGGGTACATCCTAGTGAAGGTAAGGGCTATATGCATGGGCGGAGTTTATGGGGGTGCAGGGGGTGCATTGCACCCCCTGGTGGCCGGGGGTGAAATTGCTTAAAAAAATAAAAATAAAAAATAAAAAAAATTATTTTAATAAAATTATAATAATTGTGAGAAACAAATCTGAATTCTATTATGTTTTGTTTTACAATACAATAGTATTAATCATGTCACATTATAAGGCGAACCTTCTGTAGTGTGGCAGTGAAAGGGTTAACGCGCGGCCAAGCACCAAGCAGCAGCAGCAGAATGCCCCGCGCGATAGATTGTAACGCTTGTACAAAGCCACTTATTCTGAGATGATAATTAATGTATATGGATAACCAATGCACGGATTTTGTCGAGGCAGGTAGCGTTATTTCGGGAAAATTGATATCTATAGTCTGGTATATTTTTCGTCCACGAAAAATGGAGGCTGTAATAATTATTATTGCTCGAGACCGAGAGTCTCTATGAATAATAATAATTAGAGCCTCCATTTTTCAAGTCAGTTAAAAATGATCCCCCGTAGTGCTGTGTGTGTGAGTGTGTGTGTGTGCTGCTGTACTACCTAAATAAAATAAAAAATTAGGGGTTAGGGCATTGTAAAAACGCTAAAATAATAAAATAAAGGTCAAAAAAATCGCGCGTGCCGGCTGCGCGTGCGCGCGGGTATCGTTCGCCAAGCAGTCGCACCCCCTGGCGTCAAGTTCAAACTACGCCTATGGCTATATGATATCAATCCTGCGTTGATCCAACCATGTCTTCACCCCGATGGCAACATATGTGTGTAATGTTACTCCACAACGTATGCCGCTGGTGACGATTAAGGCATCAAACCCCCCCCCTTCATGCATTCATGATGAAACATAATACCTATTCTATAGACTTGATTTGGGAATAATAGTGTGTACAGGCAAGAAACGGCAACGTTTATAGTAGAATTACTCAGCCTTTCAGGAATGACCCCAGACCACGCTATAACGATACTTGTATTCACCACGGTATAACGCGGGAACGTATGGATGGAAAAATGTAATAGGTGATGTCAAATGGGGCATAGTATTGTATCCATAGCTATAATATAGAATAGTTATAGCTCTACAAACAAGGTGATGCACTCCTATCTTTTAAACGTGGCAGTGCTAGAACGGGGCCCCGTCTAATCCCCGGCGGTCAATGAGTTAACATAAGATACAACACATACAATACAATACATAACAAAACAAAACAAAACACAGGACAACACAATATACTTATACACTGACATACGCTCTCCCAAGCTCACCCCCACAGTCCACACTGATTCCTCCCAAGAGGATCGTCAATATATATATTTTCCGATATAAATGTACATACAAAATTATAGTTTGATCTGTAAACATGTAAACCCTAACACAGTAAATCAGTAACAAGTGCAAGTAGTCTGTAGATGGGTAAACAAAGATATCTTAAAGGTCCCGTGTCTTATAAATGGACTTTTCCAGTGTTTAGCATTGTTTCCTAGCAATGGGGGATTGTATCAATGGGGTCTGTGTAACCATTCTCTCAACAACAGAGCGAGTGGAAATACCGACACTTCCTCAAGTGGGTGCTGACAGAGAGAGGAATACAACGAGCGAGCGAGAGATAGGGAGATAGAGAGATATAGAGGGAGAGAGAGGGACATGAGCTTCTGTCGGGGAAACACACACACACACACTCACACATAACCTCCCGACGCGCGGGAGTGTGTGTAAATGTGTGTGTACCCGCGGGACTGGAGCTTCTCCACTCGCATATCACTGTCAAAATATCTTTGACTCCCACGCACGCCCGTATTCCGATCCGTGCAATAATATTCACAGGGGTATATATTGTCATTTGAAACAAGTTACCAATGCATTGTCCCGTGGGATTATGCCCCCCGTGGAGAAATTAATTAGTATCCCCCTCAATCTCTCTATATCTCTCTCTGTCTGCCAGTCAGACTGTGGGTGACTGTCAAGTCAAGTCAAGTCAATTTTATTTATATAGCACATTTCCAGGCAGCGGCAGCTGGCACCAAAGTGCTTCACAGGCAGGTTGATAAAAACGAAATAATGTGATGCAAGGTATAAGATTAAAAACATAATAAAGCAATGAAAGTAATAAAAACAAAATAATATGATGCAAGATATAAGATAAAAAACATAGTAAAGCAATGAAAGTAATAAAAACAGGTAGGACACAGTAAAACAGGTAGGTTTTTAAAAGTGATTTAAAAGCCTGCACGGTCTGGGCGGTCCGTACGCTGAGGGGGAGGCTGTTCCACAATCTAGGCGCTGCGGTGGAGAAAGCTCTGTCTCCCCTAGTCTTGAGCCTAGTTCTAGGCACCACCAGTAGCAGCTGGTCAGCTGATCTGAGGGATCGGTGGGGGGTGTGGCGGTGCAGGAGTTCAGACAGATAGGGAGGAGCCGTGCCATTTAGTGATTTAAAAACATTTAGGGCTAATTTAAAATCGATCCTAAAGCGGACAGGCAGCCAGTGGAGCGAGGCCAAAACTGGGCTGATATGTTCATGTTTTTTTGTTTTGGTGAGGAGGCGCGCGGCTGCGTTCTGCACCAGTTGTAGGCGGCGAAGCAAGGATTTGTCGATGCCTGTGTAAAGGGCATTGCAGTAGTCGAGGCGAGTGGTGACAAAGGCATGTATCATCGTCTCTAGGTTACTTTGGGAGAGGTATGCCTTTGTCTTCGCCAGGAGTCTAAGGTGGTAAAAACTGTTTTTGACTACGGCGCTGACCTGTTTGTCAAATTTAAAATGGCTGTCGAAGATGACCCCGAGGTTCCTGACAGAGGTGGAGAAGTTTGGACCCAGGGGACCAAGTGCGTCAATGAGGCGGGTCGGGGGGGCATTATTAAAAACAATGACCTCGGTTTTCCCTTCGTTTAATGTCAGGGAGTTTTCAGACATCCAGCACTTGATTTCTGCCAGGCAGTCAAGTAGTGGTGTTATTGATGTTTTCCCTTGGGTGGGTTTTAAGGGGAGGTAGACCTGCACATCATCGGCGAAGCAATGGAATAAGATGTTATGTTTTGCCAAGATCTGGCCTAGGGGGAGTATATATAGGAGGAAGAGAGTGGGACCCAATATCGAGCCTTGGGGCACCCCGCAGGTGAGCGGGACCACATAGGAAGTGAAGTCACCAAGTTGGACAGAGGTCCTATTACTTAAGTAGGACCGGAACCAGTCTACTGTCACTCAAAGCGCTTATGGGCGGAGCCCAGCCCAAAACAGCTTGAAATCTTGAAGTGGAAAAATGCTGCTTTAGAGTACTTGATTAGAAATACAAAACAATGAATTTTTTTTGTTGAAAAAAACTTTACAGATGTGTTCCATAGACTCACAGGAATTGTGTAAAATTGCCCAAATAGTGAAAGGAATAGCAAGACATGTCCCCTTTAAATAACCGGTAAGAAGTGAGAGATCTGAGTGAACTAGGCAGTTTGTTCCAATCAGCTGGAGCTTTATATTTAAAGGCAAGTCGACCAATAACTTTGGTGGTTCGAGGTATGATAAAGAAAGGATGATCTGTGTGTCTTAAATTATAAATTGAACTATATGGAATTAGGAAATGCTTTAGATAGGGGGGGGGGTAATTAAAGTAAATACATTTGTAAACAAAAAGCAACCAATGAAAATGTCTTCTGAATTGAGGAGAAAGCCAGTTTAACGACTCAAACATAAGACAGTGATGGGTTCTATAAGGACACCTCAATACAAATCTGCAAACACTATTATAAGTGACATTTAAAGGACGGGGGTTTGATAGTGTGGTGTTCTGATAGACTGTTTTGACCTTGGACTGTAATTTGACTACTCTTTTGCATAACGCTGCTGTCGGGACAAAACCTCATAACTCCATTTTTTTATTTATTTTTTTATTATATAAATCAACTCCGTAGATCATCCTCCATATGTGTGTGTGGGTTTTACAAAGTTTAAACAATGGGAAAGCATTAAACCGATCATCTGTCTAAACCTCCTAACTCTATTCACCCTCAAATCTGTGTTCGTTTTTTTCATCTGCTGAAAAGTTGGGTTTTTGGAGTTATGAGGTTTTGTCCCGACAGCAGCGATAACAGACTTGTACTTTAATCAATAAACCTCATTGAAATAGCTTGGGTGGACATTTGAAATTGTTTGTTTTAGTCCGTGTCACGCCTGAACCCCACAAGGCTTGTCACAATACATTGACTGATGTCATACAGTAGGTCACAGAACATCTTTATATGCAGATGACCTGTTTTACTCATCTCATCCTGTGTATTGTGTCCCTGATATTGTCGAGATGCTGCATATACTGTAACTCTTTATTTGCCAAAGACATTTACACATAGGCCTACAGTAAACAGTTATGCATCATCTGCATTTAACCCATCCTACTATTTTTGGAACAGTGGGCAGCCACAGTCCAGTGTCCGGGGACCAATCCAGTTCCGATACCAGTACATTGGTCAAGGGCAATGGCAAATGCATGCATTTTATGGTAGAATAAAACCTCTCCAAAAGTGAATATTTATCTATCAATGGGTTAGCCCTCCAAATTAATTCTAGAGACAGACCTGCCCTTTAATATTCACAGAACTGGCTTAAAGTATTTATGAATTCATATTACTTGGACATTTTCCGACTTGTACATTACTAATAAATGAAAATCAAATAAAAGCAAAAATTCAATAAAAGAAAATATGCATTTCCCCACAACTCACTCTTAGCTTGGATGATTATTCTACTTCAGCCAAATCACTTATATCAATAGGTCAATCCGTCCCCTTCAGCTTAGCTGACATATTGAATGCTTGTCTTTAATTCACAGAAACTCTCTAACAGACTGTCAACTACAACGTTTATTGGGATCCTTCTCTACTATTCTGAAAGAAGGAGAGGAGAGGAGAGGAGATTGGAGAAGAGGAGAGGGTGAATGACCTACAAGGAGAGGAGAGGTGAGGAGAGGAGAGGAGAGGAGAGGAGAGGAGAGGAGAGGAGAGGAGAGGAGAGGAGAGGAGAGGAGAGGAGAGGAGAGGAGGGATAGGAGAGGCGAGGAGAGGAGAGGAGAGGAGAGGAGAGGAGAGGAGAGGAGAGGAGAGGAGAGGAGAGGAGAGGAGAGGAGAGGAGAGGAGAGGAGAGGAGAGGAGAGGAGAGGAGAGGAGAGGAGAGGAGAGGAGAGGTGAGGATAGGAGATGGAAGAGGAGAGGAAGGGAGATTAGAGGAGAGGATATACTGTAGTGCACATCAGACAGAGACTTGTGGGGGTGGGGGTGTCACAATAATCAAGATTACAACCCGTGACCTATAGTGGAGAGAGTGAAATACCTCTTAAAATTTGCTTTAAAATATCATAACCTTTGATATGTACTGTTTATGTTTACTGTACTGTATGCCATGCCAATGAATCTCGTTAATTAGAAATGAGAGATGAACCCTTTCACTACCACACTACAGAAGGTTAACCTTCACAGGAAGTCCTTCATTCCGACAGCCATCA
>NC_140167.1:150300932-150305932 GCF_963971535.1 Notolepis coatsorum
CTCCTGTATAGACTTCTGTATATTTTTTTACTGTATATTTTATACTAGAATGTATATACATAACATACAAAATGTGAATCCCGGTCCGTACTCTATTATTATTAGCTTATTCTTAGGCAATTTGTTTTGTTATTCTTATTGGTGACTTTGTTCTGTCTAAATGTTTACTGTGAGCGATTTGTAGTGTCAAATTTCCCTCGGGATGATAACAGTATTTATATTATTTATATTATATTCTATAGTATGGGTCTCAGTAAGAGAGACGGAGATAATGCAAATAGACAAGCCTAATGGGAAAGATACATGATGAGCCCTGGGCAAAGAGAGAGACGAGGAGGACAGAGGAGAAGAGGGTGGAGGAGAAGATGATGAAGGTGAAAAATTGTAGCGGAGAGAAGTCTAGAGCAGGAGAGACAGCACAATGAACACACACACACACACGTGCGAGCACACGCAAACACACACACACACACACACACACACACACACACACACACACACACACACACACACACACACACACACACACACACACACACACACACACACACACACACACACACACACACACACACACACACACACACACACACACACACACACACACACACACACACACACACACCACACAAAAGAGCAGAGTGGATATATTGTAGAAAAACAAGTATAGTATGTGCACTGTTGTGTTGTTGAACACTTTGCCAACACAATGTCTTTACCAGTAATGTCAATAAACACTGAATCAAGCTGAGATTGATCTGAGAGAGATGGAAAAGAAGATAGAGGGATACAAAGATAAAGACAGAGAGAGAAATGGGAGGTGAAAGGAGGCTCAGCGGGAAGGTGCCAGTAGAGAGAGAGAGAGAGAGAGAGAGAGAGAGAGAGAGAGAGAGAGAGAGAGAGAGAGAGAGAGAGAGAGAGAGAGAGCGTGGGAAGGAGTGTGTAGGAGTGTACAAGAGAGAGAGGAGAGGAGATGAGAGGAGAGGGAGAGGATATGAGAGGAGGGAGAGGAGAGGAGGGAGAGGAGAGGAGGGAGAGGAGGGAGATATGAGGAGAAGATAGGGAAGAGGAGAGGATATGAGAGGAGAGAGAGAGAGGAGAGAGGGAGAGGAGAGGAGAGGAGAGGGGAGGCGAGGAGAGGAGAGGAGAGGAGAGGAGAGGAGAGGAGAGGGAGAGGAGAGGAGAGGAGAAGAGAGGAGAGGAGAGAGAGGAGAGGAGAGGAGAGGAGAGGAGAGGAGAGGAGAGGAGAGGAGAGGAGAGGAGAGGAGAGGAGAGGAGAGAGGAGAGGGAGGAGAGGATGAAGGGAGAGATGAGGAAAGGGGCGGTCAGGTGTCTTAGCGGAGATTGCGCTCGTCACCAACACATGAGATGCCGGGTTCGAGCCCAGCTCTTGGCGTTGCTACCAGCTTGGCTGGTCGTTCATACTAATACGATTGGCAGTATTAGGGGGTGGGAAGCTGGTGGGTGGGAATCTGGCGTTGTGGACAGCGACGCCTACAGGTCAGGTCTCGGCGCTTGCTCAGCGGGGGCATGACTTGGGTGGAGATAGCGTGCCTCCACGCGTTACACTTCACCAAATGAGAGTCCTCGCTGCCAAGTGAAAAGACGTCACTGGCTGTCACCGCACGTATAGGAGGAAGCGTGCGATCGACTCGGGACGCCCTTGTACCGACTCGTAGGAGAACATGCAAACAACAACCAGGTAGGGGAGGGGGGAATTGGCACGGGGAGAAAAACAGAGACATTAGAAGAAAAAAAATAAAATAAAAATAAGGGAGAAATGAGGAGAAGAGAGGGAAGAGGAAGGAGAGGAGGAGAGGTGAAGAGAAGAGAGGGAAGAGGAGAGGAGAGGATAGGACAGGAGAGGAGAGGAGAGGGAAGAGGATAGGAGAGGATATGAGAGGATAGGAGGGAGAGGTGAGGAGAAGAGAGGGAAGAGGAGAGGAGAGGGAAGAGGAGAGGAGAGGAGAGAGTGAACAGGGCGGGGGGTCGCACCTTCTGTGCCACACACACACACACACACACACACACACCACACACACACACACACACACACACACACACACACACACACACACACACACACACACACACACACACACACACACACACACACACACACACACCACACACACACACACACACACACACACACACACACACACACACACACACACACACACACAACACACACACGAACACAACACACAAGTGGCCACTAGTAAACCCAGCAGCAGATGTACCGTGGCACTATCCAGTCTGAGAACAGGCCCCCGCAGCCCCGGGTCATGACGTGTGTCTGTGTGCACATGTGCACATGTGCATGCATGTGTGTGTACACCTGTATGAGTGTGCAGGCCAATGTGCATGCATTTTTTTATGCGTATTGCCTTGTTTTTGATTTCTTTTTATTGATCTTTTTTATTGTGAATCAGTTTTTCAGTGAGCACATTGTACAATGTTTGAGAAAGTTATATATACATTAACATACTATTATTATCTATTATTACACCCAAGTAGGTACAATACACATTTTATTTGTATTAATTTCCATTGAAAAAAGGAGGATAAAGGATAATGTTACGTTACAAAAGGTTTGCTGCTCTTAGACTCTGGTGATCAGCTCTCTGGTACCTGTTTACAACATAGAAATGTAGTTGACATACCTATGCATAAAAACAGATGTCACCAAACCTCGTAGTGACCTCAATATTGTGCAGTCAGAACAGTCTTATGTTTGCAGGTTAAGTTCCCTGCCCCCTGCCACCCTCTCCGATGACATCCCGTCAGCCCCACCCATGCATGAGACTTTCTCTGCCCCCCCCCCCCCAGATACAGCAACCTCCACCCTCCTTTCAGCCCTCTCAACCTCCTTCGACAAGCTCTGTACCCTCGCCAAGAAGCCTGCCAGCCGTTCCACACCCAGACCATGGCTGACAGATGCAGTGAGAGAAGGAAGACTGAGAGAGAGCCTGAGAGAGGAAGTATAAAAAGACCCGCCTCACTGGTGACATCATTACCTATCATAACCTCTTGTCAGCATTCTCCAAAAACATTACTACTTTCTTCCACCATAAGATTGAGGCGTCGGCTAAGAACCTCCACAAACTGCACACCACCATGTCTACTAGGGGTGGGGGAAAAAATCTATACGTAGTAGTATCGCGATACTTTGCGTGGCGATACTGTATTGATACAGGGACGCCAAGTATTGATATTTAATTATTCATAAAAAATAAAAATATATATTTTTTTTGTATAAGGAAGTTGCATTGTTCATTTCAATACCTGTAATAGTACAGTAGTCCACACACACGCACATGTGCATTCAGTTAAGTTGGAATATGCCTAATACAAACAGTTCAGTTTGTCAGGTACATGCAACACAGATTACAGTGTTTACATCTGTCTGCTTGAGAAAATACCATGTTCTGCAATAAAAATTATTGAAGTAAGATGAACAGACTGCACTTTATTTTATTAGATAAAACATGTTGACAAAGTTTTACTTTGCAGTTGAAAAAAGGTAATAAATTAAATTTGATCAAAAAAATTTATTGAAAAAGATTCCGCAATACTCAGCATATCGCGATATATTTAGTATCGCAATAGTATTGTATATCGTCAGGTCTCTGGCGATTCCCACCCCTAATGTCTACCACTTCAACTCATACAGAATGCAGCAGCCTGCCTGTACTTCCAACCACAGTCAGGACAGCTGAAACAAGGCCAATTGTCCACCGTTGACTAAAAACACACCTCTTCAAACATGATCTGAAATAAACTGTTACTGTCTTTTTACTATTATGTACCTTACTTCTATGCTATTTAACATATAGTACTAACTAGCATGCTAATATGTTTATACTACTATGCACCGAACTTGTAAAACTCAAGTTCGATACTATTTGACGAACAATGCCACTGACCCTTAGCTGCCAGATAACCCTCCTGCTGACTTGTTGTTCACAATTTGTAAGTTGCTTTGGACAAACGTGTCAGCTAAATGACTCAATGTAAATGTAAATGTAGAAGTATTTTATGTTCTCTATTGCCCATTTGGCCACTGTCATCTTGTTATTAACCAGGAAATGCTCACGTGAAACTTGTATTATAAATTGATGCATCTAGTGATCTATGCGCAAAAACAAATCTATGCACAAGTCTACAAGATACAACACGATTGGGTTAGCTAAGCATTGTTGTGTTTATAGGCAAAGTATTTACAATGTTCGCTATTTGGCAAAAGAAAATGGCTGGTCTGGCCAGAATGCACATCACTTTCTCACTACACTATTCTACACGCCCACTGGTAATCTCCGGGGAAGGAGAGGATTGTTTTTTACTTGCTTTGAAATACAAATACTTCTGATGATGTAAGATACCAGTCACAGCTGTAGAAAATATAATTGGACATGGCAAATTATCAGGTGTTAGGTAGTGGCTAGATGTCTATCTGGCTCTCCACAATGGCTGTTCTCAAAGCCCTCGCCCCCGAATGCCCAACATCCAAAGCATGCAAAGTGCTGATTCAAGGGGATGACAGCTCACACAATATAATTGTATCACAAAGCACATTTCACCATAAGCTTGACACTTGACACGAGAGGTCTGCGGCAGCTGCCGCCTCAGCGCTCAGGCATGCAGATGGGGGAGCCCGGTTCAGCCGTCCAACTGTCATTGTCTCTGGCATTTGAAAAGGGCACAGCGGGAGCCCTCGACAAGACCAACCCTCGGTCTATCTGCATGCCATTACCGCTCCGTGGACTGAATCTAACGAACACACTCTCCCAGCCGGTGGAGCGACAGGACCCTTCAGCTGCGAGGGGCGGCCGAGACACACAGGTAAAAGCCATTAGCGGCGCGGAGTGGAGCGCGCGCCCACGTCTCATACATTGTTAAGGCCACTGCGCCGCTCTGCTTTGAGCGGACCCTCGGACGAGCAAACTGAGATAGATTGTCAGGCTCCTTTATGAAAGAAAACCCAACAACACAAGCTC
>NC_140167.1:150310932-150313432 GCF_963971535.1 Notolepis coatsorum
TTCAGTCATTACATGCGCAACGTGAGCTCTTCAGTCCTGCGTTCTGCAGCCTGTGATAACTCCTCTTGGGACTCGGGAGTCGCGCTGTTTCTATGTAAACTCTGCGTGCAACGCGTCCAATAAATGCGTCTTTAACATGCTTTATATCCTTATTTACTATATGCCCGTCGCGGTTAATCACTGAGTGATCTAATATGCATAATCTTCAGAGCGAGAGGGGGAGGGATTGTGTTTCTCACATTGACGCTGTCTGTCGTTGATAATATAATCTGAAGAGCATTATTATTATTATCATTCTCGAGAATACACGTCGCACTGTACAACTGTACAAGCAAAGCTGTACATTGGAATATTGACAACCATACTAGGTAATTTACTATACATTGGAGGGGGTACTTTTATATAAAATGATTACTGTAGCCACTACAGTAACATCATTAAGTCTGCTATAAGCTATTCTCCCTCTCATGTGTGCAGATCTTTATGCAGTTTTAAAGCACATTGGCTTTGTTCTGAATGCACTTTGTAGTTATCCTACAGAGAAAAGAAAATGCACTTGACTTGGAATTAATGTACTGTATGCATTCAGAAGTGCTGAATAAATGTTTTATGGACCCATAATAGTGATTATTTATTATTTAAGTTAAGTTTTGCCATAATCATATATTTTTCCATAATCAGGTAGCTGAACAACATTGGTAAAAAAAATCTATTCTATGAATCATTTTCGGCCTTTCGGCATTCGGTTTTCGGCCAACTGTTTCCTATTTTCGGTTTCGGCCAAGAATTTCCCATTCGGTGCATCCCTAATTATAACGTAGCAATTATAACGTAGCAATTATAACGTAGGCAGCAATGCCAGGGAGACACAGGCAGGTCCGTGTGAGTGTTTAGAATGGGAATCAGAAAAAAGGATCTAAAAACTAGATATCTCGTGTTTGGCACTCACCGGTTGGATTTGAAATTAGTTTGTCTGCAGGGTTACTGTCAGAAACACAACAGCTCAATAATAGCCCATAAGTGAATGCAGGCTTTTGCTGTGATGATTGTGTGGAGGAAGGCCAGGGACACTGCTGCTGTACTTTCACACATTCTCTTTTATATCTGTCGTCTCTCTTTCTCTCTCTCTTGCTGTCGAACACATGTATAATTCATTCTTTCTGTCTGTCCCTGTCTCTCTCGTTCCCCTCTCCACATCGCCCTCCCTCCCTCCCTCTCTGTGAAATGGCTTCTCTGCAGAGGCTAAGCGGTTCTAATTTGGAAGCTAAATGTACTTCCAACTGGCTGCTGGCGAGAGAGGTCGCTCTGCCCGCCTCACCCATAAACAAATGAATTGGCTTGCAAACAGTGTTTATGGGCTCATCTCGCCTCCTCCCTCCCTCCCTCCCTCCCTCCCTCCCTCCCTCCCTCCCTCCCTCCCTCCCTCCCTCCCTCCCTCCTGCCCATCACCCCCCCCCCCTACTCCAAGATGACCTGACTATTCCCTGTTCCAGTGAATCTATATGTTTGTGCAAAGAAAAACGGATACAGGGAAATTACACCCTTTTTAGGAATGCACGTCGTTCGTTCCTTCCATCAGTACTTCAGACAACGCAACACTCTCTCAATGCTAGAAATCGAAGAGAGAACCCTCAAATGAGTGATGTTACCTGCATGTCACTTATGGGGCTGGATCCGTAGACAATGAATGGGGGGCATTGACTTTGTTTTAGCTCATACGCCCCAAATGAGCTTTACACTTTGGTTCAGACATGTTGGTAATACTGGAATGTAAACAACATCAAGTATATAAGTATACAATTAAAATAACAGAGGCATCTGCTATATGTCAACTTCTTTCAGGGCTAAGTTGCCACACTGTCAAACATTTGTATTATATTTTTAGGATTGAAAACTAAAACATATGCCAGTGGTTCTCAAAGGCTGGTCCACGTCACATTATTGGTGTATGGAATATTGTCTATCAGGCCGCAGGTTGTGCAGACAGACACGCATCTCCTTTCTTTCTATCTTTTTTAGGATGTATACCTAAGGTAATTATTATTTTTTTTTATCAACTTTTTCTCCCCCCTTTTTCTGTGATTTTCTCCCATCCCAATTTCCTCTCATGCCAATTCTCCCACCTCTGTCCTGATCGTTTCTCGCATGTGCCCCCCACTGGCCGGTCCTAGGGAGGATAGAAGCCCATCACATGTCCCCTCCGATACATGTGGAGGCAGCCAGTCACATCTTTTCACCTGCCAGCACGGACTCTCATTGGCGAGGAGTAACGTGTAGGAGGCTCACACTGCCCCCGCCATTTTCCTGTCTTTGCTGTGCAGGTGCCCTGACCGACCTGTAGGAGTCGCTGTTTACAACGACCAGACTACCACCCATCGACTCTCCTCCCGCTAACTCTGCCAATTGAGTCAGTATGACGGCCGGCCCAAGCCGGAGACAACGCTGACAGCCGGATTCGAGACCGGTGTCTCTTGCGTTGTTGACAAGCGCAATGTCCGCT
>NC_140167.1:150318432-150346500 GCF_963971535.1 Notolepis coatsorum
CACACACACATTTACACACTTCTGCAGTCCCTCCCGCCGTCCCTCTCTCTCTCTATCTCTCTCTCTCTCTCTCTCTCTCCTCGCTCATTCTCTGCCTGTCAAACCCCGTTTGAGGAAGTGTCGGGTTACACTGCACTACAACCATAGAGGGGGCGTTACTGCAGATCACTACCCTATAGACCACTGCACTTCCGCGTTACATTGAAATCACGGAGGAGATAGCGGGGGAGCAAATTAATGAATGTGGATGAGAGCCTTGATGTAAGTGGTTGCAGCTACGGCTGTGGGGGTGCTAGAGACATGATCGAATAGACTTTTATGCGCCTGAATCTCCTGAACACGGCGCGACCCATTCCAAATCGATCGGAACTTAATCGGCCGAGATAAAGTCCCTTTTCAGCACCTACTCCCCATACGCATGCGCAGATTGCCAACGTATTCTGACGGCACACGACGAGGCGCGAAACCGGGTTAGAATGTTCCATCAGTTCCATCCATCCACCTGGAGACTCAATGAGGTAATTGTAGATGTCGCCATAAGACGCGTCTGGCCATTGAGTGGGATAATTTTTCCATTATCCTGTTTGGCTGAAAGGACACTGGCCGAGTAGGGTATATCTTGCACTGGCCACCGAAGCAGGCACAAGATCCCCCCTCTGATGGAACGTTCTAACTCAGTTTCGCGCCCTGTCGCGTGCCGTCAAAATACGTTGGCAATCTGCACATGCGTATGGGGAGTAGGTGCTGAAAAAGGGACTTTATCTCGGCCGATTAAGTTCCAATCGATTTGGAATGGGTCGCGCCGTGTTCAGGAGACTCAGGCGCATAAAAGTCTATTCGATCATGTCTCTAGCACCCCCACAGCCGTAGCTGCAACCACTTACATCAAGGATCTCATCCACATTCATTAATTTGCACCCCCCGCTATCTCCTCCCCGATTTCAGAAGTGTTGCGGTGGTCTATTCACGTCAGGAATACCGTCAAATCAGAACGGCTTAGTTGAGTGAGGGAAGATCTTGTGAACTCGAGACTAGACTGATGAGCAGGGCCGGACTGGGGAAATAATTCATACCGGGAGATATAGCGCGATATATAGCCCCAATCAGGCCACCTTTTAAGCGGGGGGTCTGGGGGTCCCCCACCCGGAAATGTTTTGTTACAAAGACTTAATTTCCTGCATTCTGGTTGTTGTGAAGGGCCAGATTAAACCGAATATATATATTTATTTATATATATATATTTAATTGTATTTGTATATTCTCTAATATTCCCTGATATCCCTTGTATATTCCTTGTACAATATGCATTGAATATCCATTCTAGCCTACTGAACATCCCATAATAGTCTCCATTCTACTATTGGTCGAGACCTTGGTGCCAGGCTGCCATACCCCTCAGACCCAGTTCAAACGTACCGCTCGACATGTACGAACAAGTCCTAGTTCCGCGTAGGAATTTGGCTACCGCACCACTAATGGGACTATTTGTTCATAGTGCGTATATATACTGCGCTACTAAAGTAGGACTTTCTTTTCAGTCCAGTTTCTTACCCTCCAATAGAGTCACAGACGTAAAGCCTCCCCGCGACGCCACGTGTGGGAGTAAGGCCAAGTTCGCCTACCATCGGTATTGAGACATCGTGTATATTAATATTTGAATAGTCATATTTGGCACTATATCGTCGAGTTGGACGTAGTCTATTAAGCTAATAATAGTCTGTTAATATATAGTGCTTCGTGCGGTGAGAATACTACCGTAGTCAGTACCCCATCGTTTCGGGCAGAGAACTGGCTGCTTACCCAGGGTGGTTGACCCTATGTGAAGCTGCACCCGAGGAGCCCCAGAGCCGACGAGCGAGTGGACCTGTATACCGGATTATTCTACCGACGACAGCCCGCCTTCCCAGGCACGGATTATGCTTTGGATACTTTGATTATTCCATGGATAAAGACCCCCGACACTGCCGTGTGTTGGAACCCCCCCCCCTGGAGAGGACGCAAGGTGAGGAGACGCTCTGCAAGACGAGGTCGCTTCACGTCTCTCCCCCGTGGACCGGAGAGAGCCGGCCCACAAAGAGTCCACCTGCTTTCATCTGTGGTCCAAGGATCGCCGGCGCATTGAACGGCACTACAGTGGGTTCACCTGGGATACCCTTGGCCGGACGAGGCAGCCGGATTCTACCCCCCCCCCCCCCCTCCTACTCCTGTCGGCTTACAAGCGACCGGATTAACCCCCTCTAGTGTATCTAGTATAATCATTAAAGTATCATTGCTGTTATTCCTTAACTATTCCAGGTCGTATATTTACCACATGCGCCTTCAGAGATTGGACATTCTCTATTGATATACCGACGAATACTCCTTGCCATAAAAGTGCATACTATTTCAATTCATAAATGTAATTAAGTGATTAAGTGCTTATTCTACACACCATCGCTGTGTAGGAAATAAAGACCTGTTTCTAATTCGTACATTTGTGTTGGATCCGTTTCATCTACGTGAGAGTGTTCATGATAATATATTTATGCCGTGTACTGGGTGGCCGAATATTAAGTACAAAGGTAGTGGTAGTAAGTATCATATCTAGTAATACAGTCAGGGAATTGTACCCCTCAGTTACAATTGGTCCTTCGAGCCGGATGGTAATTAGTGTAATATTAATATAGTGTTATTAATATTGAAATGGCCTATGATGAACACTCCACGAAACGATCCTCCTAACCAACGCCCGCAGCGCGAATGACGGCTCCCTCAGTACTTAGAGGCTTACGCTGTCAGTCAACAACCTAGTCTTCTACTAACAGTAAACGCGGTAAAACTAGAAAGTAAAAGTATGTCTAACCCCAACGCCCAGACTACCCCGACCATAGAGGCCCCTACGGGCTCTAATGTAACTGACCAAGTTCACGGTGGGGACCAGTGGGAACCAGACATGACTTCACACCCCGCCAGTACTGAAGAAGTAGTCCCCGACGAGTCCCGGGAGGAATACAACGCTACCGAGAGAGAACTCGGCACGGAAGAAGACGGGGAGAGCACCGTGGAGATAGAGCTCCAAGGCTCCGCAAGGAGTACCCCGAGGGAAGGCTCCCCTATACAACCGCCTTCTCCCAGCGAGGCAGAGAGGACCCTACAGCAGGCCTTCCTCATCAGCCTGAACGCCGCTGCTGAACGCGACCGACTGCAGATCCAGCAGCGAAGCGAACACGAGCAGATACGTCTAGAAATAAGACGCATTCAGATGGAAGAGAATGTGGCCCGAGAACGAGCCGGTGCTCAACGGGATGCAGCGCGCGACAGACAGCAGTCGCAACTAATAGAACAGCTGATCAGACGGACAACACCCTCTCCCTCCGCCAGAGGCTCCAGGAACTCGTCTAGACACACCTCCAGGGCGGCATCCCCTAGCCGAGTAAACAACCCTGAACTTGACCAACAGACGAGGTCTATACCCCCCACAGACCACCTCCCCCCACCGGTCCAAGCGAGACCTAGCAACCGGGAAGGAGCAGCATATCCTGTGGAGAGGCTAAACCAGAGACTACAAGCACTGGATGACCTAACTGAAGACGAAGAGGAAGAGGAGGAGAACCACGCCCGAAGACAGCACAGTACTCTACCGGACCAGGAGGTCCGGTACAGCCCAGGCTATACTCCCGCGGAGCTGCGCTACAGACCCCCGACTCTATACACGGGTGAGCACGACGCACGACCCGCACCGAGGAACAGCACCTGGACAAGCGGGCCATGGTACACTGCCGGTACCAGCCCATACCAAGGAGCGGGAGGAGACTCGCCTAGGAGGCCTCTCCCCCAACGCTCGCCGATGTATCCACAGTCAGCGTCATACATTGGCACGCCTATGGTACCCGACTTCACCCAAGAGAACCGGGCCCAGTATACAGAACTCCGCATGTGTCTGGAGACCATGTTGGTGGATGTATTGGATGAACGCCACAAATACGCCATCCTACTGAAGCACTTAAAGGTACCCCGCGCACATAATATAGCGCTCGCCTACGCGACTTCCACCACCCCATACACAGCAGCGCTGGTAGCATTGGACCAGAGGTATGGGCGCATATGGGATTACGTGATCCAGGAGATCCGACACATCGACCGCTTACCCCCAGCAATAGACAATCGAGCACTGTACGACCTGTCCATCAGAGTGCAGTCCCTGGTAGGGATGTTGGGAGCGCAAAGAGAGAAGGGGAGGCATGAACTTTACGCCAACTCAAATGTGGAAAGGATCCTGGAGAAGCTGCCGCCCGCTCGTCAGGAGCGCTTTAGGCGGCAGAGGGACCACAGAGACCCGAATGGCCCCGAACCGAACCTCCTCGATCTAGCAGACTTCCTGGCGAGAGAAGTCAGCAGCCTACGGCTAGATACATTCGGACGGAGCACCCCTGGCTCCAGAGAAGGAACCAGACGACTAAATGATGGAAGAAGATCGGTGACTGTGATGCACCAATCGGAGTCAGTACCGAGCAGCAGGAGCCACAGTGCCCACTCCAGAACGGAGAAGTGGAAGATGGTGTGCCCCTGCTGTGAGAAAGAACACTGGCTAGCGCAATGTGACTCCTTCCCCAAGCTGAACGCGGAGGAAGCGGGTCAATGGATAAAGTCCAACAAGCGCTGTTTTCGCTGTGCGCGCTCACACATGGCAGCCGAATGCCGCTTAAAGAAAAGGTGCACCAAGTGCGATGGAGCCCATCTGGACATACTTCACGACAGTAACAGACGGCGCCCTTCACCTGCACCATCCAGCCGCAAAGCGAGCGTCATGTACATCGATCCCGCCAGCAGCAGTGGAGCCCGAGTACTCCTAAAAGTAGTGTGTGTGACACTAAGCTACCAGAATAAGGTCCTGGACACTTACGCCGTCCTCGATGACGGGTCAGAGAAGACCCTGCTGCTCGCCTCCGCTGCGGCCCAGCTAGGGCTGCGGGGAAGCGAAACCCAAATGACAATTCGGGCAATAAGACGAGATTTGAAGACGATAAAGGGCGAGAATGTCTCATTCTCTATCGCAGCAAGCGGCCAGCCTGAGCGACGGTACCAGATTGCAGACGCTTTCACCAGCCAAGAAATAGGACTGTCGCGGTACACATACCCCGTCGCCAAGCTGATGGAGAAATATGCACATCTGCGCAAGTTACCGATCCCGCTCATAGACAATGCTATGCCGACCCTGTTGATAGGCTCCGACCATGCAGACCTCATTGTCCCGATAGACCGGGTTCATACCGGACCCCGAGGCTGTCCTGCAGCAGTCGAGACCCGTTTGGGATGGACTCTCCAAGGCCCGCTCGCCAAATCTCTCAACCGAAGTACAGCCACTAGATGTCTCCACTCCCGAGTCACAGAGGGAGAAACCGCACTCCTGCAACACGTAGAGCGGCTATGGACCTTGGAACAAATGCCCTTTAAGAACGGAAAGAAAGACATTCGCTCTAAAGATGACATTTACGCCATTCACCTCCTCGAGACAGGGACCAAGAGAGTCCCGGTCAACGGCGTGTTGAGATACGCCACGCCACTCCTGCGGCGAGAAGGAATGCCTACTTTCCACGCCAAGACAGACGCCACAGAACGGTACCTGCTGAACACGGAGCGGCGCTTAGCCAAGAACCCCGCCCAAGAGAGTGTATACCGCGCTGAGATTGAGAAGCTCATCACAGCGGGACACGTCACAAAGATGGACATTAAAGAGGCTGACCAGACCACTGAATCGTGGTACGTGCCCCACCACAAGGTCCATCACAACGGTAAAGACCGCATAGTATTTAACTGCAGCTACCAGATCGGATCCCAAAATCTGAATAAAGAGTTACTGCCCGGTCCCACACTCGGCCCCTCCCTACTCGGCGTTCTACTCCGCTTCCGCCAGGAAAAGGTGGCCATCAGCGGGGACATTAAAGGAATGTTCCTGCAGGTGAGATTAGTAGAGGCGGACAAGCCCCTGTTACGGTTCCTATGGAGAGAGAAGCCAGGAGATGAGCACCCAGCCATCTACCAATGGGAAGTCCTCCCCTTCGGAACGACGTGCAGCCGCTGCTGTGCGACATTTGCACTACAGAAACATGTAGCAGAGGACCCAGCAGCGGACAAAGAGGTCCGACACAGCGTAAAGAACAGCTTCTACGTAGACAACTGTCTACAAAGCCTTTCAACCCAGGAAGAAGCCGAGGCTCTCCTGATTAAACTCCGCGCCTCATTGATCAAAGGCGGCTTTGATCTCAGGCAGTGGGCCAGCAGCGATCCCCAAGTACTGCACAGCCTCTCCTCCGAGGACAAGGCAGCCAGCAGCGAGACCTGGATGGCTACAATCCCGGGAGAAGCCCAGGAGATGACCCTGGGATTGGTGTGGCGATTCAAAACAGATTCGCTTCACTACAGACACAAGCCCCTGACTACGGAGCAGGGAAGGCCGGCGACGGCGCCGACCACCAGACGGAGTGTGTACACAACACTCGCCCGACAATATGACCCGCTAGGATGTATTCTACCGTACACCACCAGGGCAAAAATGATTGTACGAGCATTGTGGGACAAGGACCAGGGCTGGGACGACCCCATTCCCGCACACCTTGCATCCACCTGGAGAGAGTGGGAGATGGAGCTCCACTCACTCCCAGGCGTTAATATGCGCCGAAGCTACTTCCCACCCACGGTGAGGCCAGAGACATGTAAAATGGACTTACACGTCTTCAGTGACGCCTCAGAGGTCGCATACGGATCAGTAGCCTACTTGCGGGCCCAAGACCAGGGGGGAGAGATCTACACAGCATTTGTCCTCGCCCGCTCGAGAATAGCCCCACGCAAGCAACAATCTATCCCACGTCTAGAGCTCTGCGCAGCCCTAGCCGGAGCGCACCTAGCCACGCTCATCCAACGTGAGCTCACCATACCGGTGTCTAGAACAATCCTGTGGTCAGATTCCACGACGGTACTCGCCTGGATCAAATCGGACTCATGCAAGTACAAAGTCTTCGTGGGAGTCAGAGTCACCGAGATTCAAGACTTAACCGAAGAGTTAACCGGAGAAACAGAGTGGCGCTACGTTGATACAAAACAGAACCCAGCTGACGTCATCACCCGGGGGATGCCCCTGGATGACCTCACCCGTCGCAATGTCTACAGTGACGGCCCCGCATTCCTAAGACTCCCGGAAGGACAGTGGCCCATGCCTATCCCGAGGGAAGCAAGTCCAGAGGAGGTGGAAATTAAGAAGTCTGTGTTCTGTGGATTGAGCACCGTAGCCTCCACCGACCCTAACATAGACGATTGCACGTCCATAGAGAGTGCACAACAAAGAACATTCCTGCGGTACCACCCGGAGTGCAAGTCCCCCGCTGATATGTCGGCAGCTAACTACGAGGAAGCAGAATTGCTTCTACTGCAGCGAGCCCAGAGAGACAATTTGACAGAAGGAACAGTCGTCATGATTATTGATCAATCACTGCCCAGAGCTATGTGGCCGGCCGGCCGCGTAAGCAAAGTGATCACCGGTGCCGACGGCAAGGTCCGAGCAGCTGAAGTGCTCGTCCAGGGTCGCACTTACACCCGTCCCGTGGCAAGGCTCATAGAACTGCCTCGACTCCCAGACACAATCGATGATGACCATGACCCTACAACCCTATGACTTTGTGAAGTTGACTGACCCCTACAGCAAACCCTTATGTGTAAATAGACAACGCGATTAATCTGTCTCTGTTTAACTGATTAGGTCTGGGACCTATTCAGGGGGTGGCTGTTGTGAAGGGCCAGATTAAACCGAATATATATATTTATTTATATATATATATTTAATTGTATTTGTATATTCTCTAATATTCCCTGATATCCCTTGTATATTCCTTGTACAATATGCATTGAATATCCATTCTAGCCTACTGAACATCCCATAATAGTCTCCATTCTACTATTGGTCGAGACCTTGGTGCCAGGCTGCCATACCCCTCAGACCCAGTTCAAACGTACCGCTCGACATGTACAAACAAGTCCTAGTTCCGCGTAGGAATTTGGCTACCGCACCACTAATGGGACTATTTGTTCATAGTGCGTATATATACTGCGCTACTAAAGTAGGACTTTCTTTTCAGTCCAGTTTCTTACCCTCCAATAGAGTCACAGACGTAAAGCCTCCCCGCGACGCCACGTGTGGGAGTAAGGCCAAGTTCGCCTACCATCGGTATTGAGACATCGTGTATATTAATATTTGAATAGTCATATTTGGCACTATATCGTCGAGTTGGACGTAGTCTATTAAGCTAATAATAGTCTGTTAATATATAGTGCTTCGTGCGGTGAGAATACTACCGTAGTCAGTACCCCATCGTCTCGGGCAGAGAACTGGCTGCTTACCCAGGGTGGTTGACCCTATGTGAAGCTGCACCCGAGGAGCCCCAGAGCCGACGAGCGAGTGGACCTGTATACCGGATTATTCTACCGACGACAGCCCGCCTTCCCAGGCACGGATTATGCTTTGGATACTTTGATTATTCCATGGATAAAGACCCCCGACACTGCCGTGTGTTGGAACCCCCCCCCCTGGAGAGGACGCAAGGTGAGGAGACGCTCTGCAAGACGAGGTCGCTTCACGTCTCTCCCCCGTGGACCGGAGAGAGCCGGCCCACAAAGAGTCCACCTGCTTTCATCTGTGGTCCAAGGATCGCTGGCGCATTGAACGGCACTACAGTGGGTTCACCTGGGATACCCTTGGCCGGACGAGGCAGCCGGATTCTACCCCCCCCCCCCCCCCCCCTCCTACTCCTGTCGGCTTACAAGCGACCGGATTAACCCCCTCTAGTGTATCTAGTATAATCATTAAAGTATCATTGCTGTTATTCCTTAACTATTCCAGGTCGTATATTTACCACCTGCGCCTTCAGAGATTGGACATTCTCTATTGATATACCGACGAATACTCCTTGCCATAAAAGTGCATACTATTTCAATTCATAAATGTAATTAAGTGATTAAGTGCTTATTCTACACACCATCGCTGTGTAGGAAATAAAGACCTGTTTCTAATTCGTACATTTGTGTTGGATCCGTTTCATCTACGTGAGAGTGTTCATGATAATATATTTATGCCGTGTACTGGGTGGCCGAATATTAAGTACAAATGTAGTGGTAGTAAGTATCATATCTAGTAATACAGTCAGGGAATTGTACCCCTCAGTTACACTGGTGAATTTTAGTGCATGTGAATCACAAACTAATGAGCCAGCAATTGCTTAGTACAATGTACTGTTATGAACCTCAAATAAAACTGTTGTGGCACTAGCAATGCTACACTCTCCACCTTCAAAAAGAAAAAAGCAAGAGCACAACATATATTTCTATTTACTATTATAATACAGTTAACCACTCTCTCCACCTATTCAAACAGAGCAAGAGCACAATACCATATTCACTTTACTGATGCACTACCCATCAACGGTTAAAATAGCCCTTTACACAAACATTAAATAACAGACCTTTCATTACAATACTATAATAACAGTAGCCACTGCCAGAATAGTGACACATGTATCATGTGTGGTGAGCACACGCATGCATGCACAACGAAGACAGAAGATTGCGTTGTCTCAATCATTTTAACTATAAAATTAGCTCAAAGTATGAGCTCACTGACTGAAATTTCCAACAAAAAGCATCAATTGTCAAATAATATTGATCACATTAACTAGACTAGATGTTTTTGAGGAAATTAGAAAGGGAACAACAACTTAACCCTTGTGTCTGATCAGATTCTTATTTTTTTTGATAACTTTGCAGTGATTATGTTTGTAGCCAATGTGGCAAAGGTGTGTAATCTTTGAATTATCTTTGAATTATTTTGACTTTCTCTTTCATACATTGTTTATTGAACTTCAGCCCCAATCATAACCACCACATATTGTTTTTTGTAATGTCAGATTTAACAGTTGTACAGTGTTTCCCCCCCAACCCCTCCCTACCCAACCCCCACCACACAACCCCACCCAACCTCCTCCAATGTACAGATTTCACGTCAAATGTATATACTCCCTTTTCTGTACTCTTTTTGTATCACAAACAGTACTGTATTTGCAAATCTGGTATGTCATAAATGTATAGATGTAGCAGTACTGTCTATCTGTATGTCATGTATGTCATATATGTCCTGATGAATTGAAAATGGGGGACCCTGATGTAAACAAGACAAAAGTCTTTCTCTGGTCTGCATCCCCTTAACAATTGTGTGTATTGAGCTGTACTGTATTGTACCCATTCTGCAATCTGTTAATAAAGTTTTCAATCAATCAATCAATCAATCAACAACTCCTTTCAGAAAAGTGGGTGTGCCATCTGCCATTCCATTCGCCGCCTCCGCTGTCAATCAGTTGTATCGCCTGGTCCCGCCTCCACCAATCACAAGCGGCAGCACGGCTCCATTGTGTGTGTAAGAGAGAGAGTCAGATAGTTCTCCAACTCTGTCGCAGACAGTGAAATCCTGGTTGTTCCCCACCCACCTAGGTTATCTAACTATCGCGCCGCACCACTGCCACAACTAGAAACAATGGCCTGGCAAAAAAAAAAAAAAAAAAAAAGTATAATAAAAAAATGTATCATTTTTTTTATATATAATTTCTTTTTTTTTATCTGTGCAGGCCAGGCCACCGGGAAAACTCCCGGTGCTCCCGATGGCCACTCCGGGCCTGCTGATGAGTCAATATGGTAATTAGTAGGGCTGTCCCCGACTAAGGGTTTGGATGGTCGAATAGGATTGGCCAAAATGTTACGTTAGTCGACTATTGGTCGACTTAAAAAAATATATACAAACGTTTTTTTGTTTTTTTTTTTTAACTTTTTTATCATTCCATTTGGGCTGTGGGGGGTGCTTAATGTCTGAAGGAGTCGACTGAAGGTTTCTTGTCCTCTGCAAAAGCATGCAATTTGTCCACTGATGGATACATCTTGATATTTGTCTAGTCTAGTGTGTTCATTAGATGGGTGAAATCCTCTTTCAGTGCCTCTGTGCCTGTTTTCATAGGCAGTTAGCCTCTGGTATGCATGCCATTAGCGTTAGCCACGCTTCTAGGCCTCTTTTCTTTTGGAAATAATGAAAAAAATTAAAATAAAAAATAAAAATGTATATATATATATATTTTTTTTTTAAATTATATTCGACTAAGAGGTTGGCCAGTCGACTACGACTCCTTTCGACCGATTAGTCGACTAATCGATTAATAGGGGTCAGCCCTAGTAATTAGAGACACAGACCCATTGATACTAACCCCATTTGCTAAAACAATGGTAAATACTGTCAGGATCCTAGGCCCGGTCCTGGCTGGACTGGGCAGGATGGTAACACTGGGCAGTATCCTCCACCTAACTTTGGGCAAGGCCCTCTATCTGACATTGGCCCTCGGCCTGACATTGGCGCCCTACCACCCCCTAGTGGTGACAAACAATCGGTGCGCTCCAGTACACTGGACATCCTGACTACTGTGTTAACTATAATATACACGATGTCTTTGGGATCCTACACCACGCCTCGCCGCCGGGACCGATCCACTAATGGGACTATTTGTTCATAGTGCGTATATATACTGCGCTACTAAAGTAGGACTTTCTTTTCAGTCCAGTTTCTTACCCTCCAATAGAGTCACAGACGTAAAGCCTCCCCGCGACGCCACGTGTGGGAGTAAGGCCAAGTTCGCCTACCATCGGTATTGAGACATCGTGTATATTAATATTTGAATAGTCATATTTGGCACTATATCGTCGAGTTGGACGTAGTCTATTAAGCTAATAATAGTCTGTTAATATATAGTGCTTCGTGCGGTGAGAATACTACCGTAGTCAGTACCCCATCGTCTCGGGCAGAGAACTGGCTGCTTACCCAGGGTGGTTGACCCTATGTGAAGCTGCACCCGAGGAGCCCCAGAGCCGACGAGCGAGTGGACCTGTATACCGGATTATTCTACCGACGACAGCCCGCCTTCCCAGGCACGGATTATGCTTTGGATACTTTGATTATTCCATGGATAAAGACCCCCGACACTGCCGTGTGTTGGAACCCCCCCCCCTGGAGAGGACGCAAGGTGAGGAGACGCTCTGCAAGACGAGGTCGCTTCACGTCTCTCCCCCGTGGACCGGAGAGAGCCGGCCCACAAAGAGTCCACCTGCTTTCATCTGTGGTCCAAGGATCGCCGGCGCATTGAACGGCACTACAGTGGGTTCACCTGGGATACCCTTGGCCGGACGAGGCAGCCGGATTCTACCCCCCCCCCCCCCCCCCTCCTACTCCTGTCGGCTTACAAGCGACCGGATTAACCCCCTCTAGTGTATCTAGTATAATCATTAAAGTATCATTGCTGTTATTCCTTAACTATTCCAGGTCGTATATTTACCACCTGCGCCTTCAGAGATTGGACATTCTCTATTGATATACCGACGAATACTCCTTGCCATAAAAGTGCATACTATTTCAATTCATAAATGTAATTAAGTGATTAAGTGCTTATTCTACACACCATCGCTGTGTAGGAAATAAAGACCTGTTTCTAATTCGTACATTTGTGTTGGATCCGTTTCATCTACGTGAGAGTGTTCATGATAATATATTTATGCCGTGTACTGGGTGGCCGAATATTAAGTACAAATGTAGTGGTAGTAAGTATCATATCTAGTAATACAGTCAGGGAATTGTACCCCTCAGTTACACTGGTGAATTTTAGTGCATGTGAATCACAAACTAATGAGCCAGCAATTGCTTAGTACAATGTACTGTTATGAACCTCAAATAAAACTGTTGTGGCACTAGCAATGCTACACTCTCCACCTTCAAAAAGAAAAAAGCAAGAGCACAACATATATTTCTATTTACTATTATAATACAGTTAACCACTCTCTCCACCTATTCAAACAGAGCAAGAGCACAATACCATATTCACTTTACTGATGCACTACCCATCAACGGTTAAAATAGCCCTTTACACAAACATTAAATAACAGACCTTTCATTACAATACTATAATAACAGTAGCCACTGCCAGAATAGTGACACATGTATCATGTGTGGTGAGCACACGCATGCATGCACAACGAAGACAGAAGATTGCGTTGTCTCAATCATTTTAACTATAAAATTAGCTCAAAGTATGAGCTCACTGACTGAAATTTCCAACAAAAAGCATCAATTGTCAAATAATATTGATCACATTAACTAGACTAGATGTTTTTGAGGAAATTAGAAAGGGAACAACAACTTAACCCTTGTGTCTGATCAGATTCTTATTTTTTTTGATAACTTTGCAGTGATTATGTTTGTAGCCAATGTGGCAAAGGTGTGTAATCTTTGAATTATCTTTGAATTATTTTGACTTTCTCTTTCATACATTGTTTATTGAACTTCAGCCCCAATCATAACCACCACATATTGTTTTTTGTAATGTCAGATTTAACAGTTGTACAGTGTTTCCCCCCCAACCCCTCCCTACCCAACCCCCACCACACAACCCCACCCAACCTCCTCCAATGTACAGATTTCACGTCAAATGTATATACTCCCTTTTCTGTACTCTTTTTGTATCACAAACAGTACTGTATTTGCAAATCTGGTATGTCATAAATGTATAGATGTAGCAGTACTGTCTATCTGTATGTCATGTATGTCATATATGTCCTGATGAATTGAAAATGGGGGACCCTGATGTAAACAAGACAAAAGTCTTTCTCTGGTCTGCATCCCCTTAACAATTGTGTGTATTGAGCTGTACTGTATTGTACCCATTCTGCAATCTGTTAATAAAGTTTTCAATCAATCAATCAATCAATCAACAACTCCTTTCAGAAAAGTGGGTGTGCCATCTGCCATTCCATTCGCCGCCTCCGCTGTCAATCAGTTGTATCGCCTGGTCCCGCCTCCACCAATCACAAGCGGCAGCACGGCTCCATTGTGTGTGTAAGAGAGAGAGTCAGATAGTTCTCCAACTCTGTCGCAGACAGTGAAATCCTGGTTGTTCCCCACCCACCTAGGTTATCTAACTATCGCGCCGCACCACTGCCACAACTAGAAACAATGGCCTGGCAAAAAAAAAAAAAAAAAAAAAGTATAATAAAAAAATGTATCATTTTTTTTATATATAATTTCTTTTTTTTTATCTGTGCAGGCCAGGCCACCGGGAAAACTCCCGGTGCTCCCGATGGCCACTCCGGGCCTGCTGATGAGTCAATATGGTAATTAGTAGGGCTGTCCCCGACTAAGGGTTTGGATGGTCGAATAGGATTGGCCAAAATGTTACGTTAGTCGACTATTGGTCGACTTAAAAAAATATATACAAACGTTTTTTTGTTTTTTTTTTTTAACTTTTTTATCATTCCATTTGGGCTGTGGGGGGTGCTTAATGTCTGAAGGAGTCGACTGAAGGTTTCTTGTCCTCTGCAAAAGCATGCAATTTGTCCACTGATGGATACATCTTGATATTTGTCTAGTCTAGTGTGTTCATTAGATGGGTGAAATCCTCTTTCAGTGCCTCTGTGCCTGTTTTCATAGGCAGTTAGCCTCTGGTATGCATGCCATTAGCGTTAGCCACGCTTCTAGGCCTCTTTTCTTTTGGAAATAATGAAAAAAATTAAAATAAAAAATAAAAATGTATATATATATATATTTTTTTTTAAAATTATATTCGACTAAGAGGTTGGCCAGTCGACTACGACTCCTTTCGACCGATTAGTCGACTAATCGATTAATAGGGGTCAGCCCTAGTAATTAGAGACACAGACCCATTGATACTAACCCCATTTGCTAAAACAATGGTAAATACTGTCAGGATCCTAGGCCCGGTCCTGGCTGGACTGGGCAGGATGGTAACACTGGGCAGTATCCTCCACCTAACTTTGGGCAAGGCCCTCTATCTGACATTGGCCCTCGGCCTGACATTGGCGCCCTACCACCCCCTAGTGGTGACAAACAATCGGTGCGCTCCAGTACACTGGACATCCTGACTACTGTGTTAACTATAATTAATAGTTTGATTAATGTGGTGTCATGGTGTGTACTGTCATTGTCTTTCCCTTCCCTGGTGTGATGTCATACACTGTTTTGGGTTGTTAGGAGTTGCTTTTGTGTTTAGTTGTGTTTAGTTGTGCTTTGCTTATTGTCTAGGTGTTGTTTGTGATTCTGTGTTGGCCAGGTGTTCTTAATTGTTAATTAGTTGGGGTATATAGGGTTCTGTCTGTCCTCCCTTCTGTGTGGCGACATTCCTCCAGTTACCCCCTGTTCCTCCACGTCGTGTCACACCGTTCTCCCTCTAGTAAGTCTTAGTGTTTGTTGTTTTGTATTGTGAAGTTTGTTATTTAGTTTCTGTATTTTCCTTGTATTGCACTGGATTCTACAGTAAACATCATTCTCCAAGCTTCACTCCTCGCCTCTGCCTCCTCCATGCCTTCCCTTTCTGTATTATTGCATTCTACCTAACCCCACCGTGACAGAATGTCGCCACCAACATTAACGAATGCACCAGGAAAGGCAAGCGATACCATCACCGTTGTCCTGGCCCGGATGGCCGGTGACATGAAGAGTTACTCACTGGCCAAATGGGGGTTCCTACTCCGGAAGATCGACCAGGTCGCCACTGAGAACCCGACACTGCAGACGGCGATGTGGGAGATGGCTGAACATGTTGCTGTCCTCATGGAGAAGCATAAGCCGAAGGCTAGTGTAGCTAGCCTGCCGACTGTTCTCAGGCTTACGGTCAGCCTAGATCCTCCCATAGCCGCTGAGGTTGCTCGGATGTCCATCGCCGGTCGGACGTCCACAGCTAACCTAGCCCCGCCGGTTAGCTTAGTGTCAAGAGCTAACCAGCCACTCCCAGCTAACCTAGCTCCGCCCGTTAGCTTCGTGCCAATTGCTGACCGGCTGTTCCCCGTTAGCACAGCTCCTCCTGTTAGCTCCGCCACTATAGATGGCCAGACGTCCCCAGTTGGTACAGCTCTACCCGTTAGCTCCACTCATACAGCTAACCAGACGTCCACAGCTAACATAGCTCCGCCGGTTAGCTTAGTGTCAAGAGCTAACCAGCCACTCCCAGCTAACCTAGCTCCGCCCGTTAGCTCCGTTTCAATAGCTAACCGGCCGTTTCAAGCTAGCACAGTCTCCACTGCCAGACTAGGCTCCAGGTTCAGGGTGAGCCTAGTATCTGAGACAGACCAGATGTCTCCAGCTAGCACAGTCTCCACTGCCAGACTAGGCTCCAGGTTCAGGGTGAGCCTAGTACCGGAGACGGACCAGATGTCCCAAGCTAGCCAGGCATCCCCAGCTAACATAGCTCCGCCCGTTAGCCCCGTCCCAATAGCTAACCGGCCGTCCCCAGTTAGCACAGCCCCGCCTGTTAGCCCCGCTACAGTAGCTAACCAGACGCCCACTGTCAACCTAGGCTCCAGGTTCAGGGTGAGCCTGGTAGCGGAGACATACCAGATGTCTCCAGCTAGCACAGTCTCCACTGCCAGACTAGGCTCCAGGTTCAGGGTGAGCCTAGTACCTGAGACGGACCAGATGTCCCAAGCTAGCCAGGCATTTTCAGCTAGCACAGTTCCCACAGTGAGTCCAGGGCCCACAGTTAGCCTAGCCCCCGAGGCTAGTATGGCTAGTAAGGCCTCCACAGCTGGTCCAGCTTCCACGCCCAGTCCAGCCTCAGCTCTGGGTCCTGGCTCCTCATCCCCGGATCCTACACCACGCCTCGCCGCCGGGACCGATCCGGTCTCCACGCCCTGCCCGGCCTCTCCACCTGGTCCGGCTGCCGTGCCGGCTCCCGGCTCTTCGACGGATCCTGGCTCCCCGTCTGGTCCAGCTCTGCGCCGTGATCGGCGTCCTGGTCCTCGCCGTGGTCTCCGCCGGGGTCTTCGCCGTGGTCTTCGCCGGGGCCTGCGTGGGATCCTGCTCCGGGGGTCGTCGCAGCCGCACCTCCATTCCGGCTCTCCTGAACCGGTCCCTAGTCCGGCGGCTGGAGGGCCTCTCGTCCGGGATCCGGCTCCAGGGTCCAGCTCCCCTTCCCGGGCTTCTACACCTGTACCCACCCCCCCTCGTCGGGCCTCGCTTCCCAGGTCCAGCACTCCTCGTCGGGCCTCGGTTCTCAGGTTCTGCCCCCCTCCCCGGGTCTCGGTGCCCATCCCCACCCCCCCTCGTCGGACCTCTGTTTCCAGGTCCAGTCCTCCTCCCCGGGCCTCTGTTCCCATCCCCACCCCCCCTCTCCGGGCATCTGCGCCCGTTTTCTACCCCCCTGGCTGCTATGCCCCTCCTGGGTTTTTTGTTCAGCCTCCTGGTCCCTCGTCTTCGGGTCCTCTCCCTGGGTCCTCTCCGGGGTTCCGGCTTCCTCCCTCACCTGCTTATGGACGTTGTTTTCGGGTGTCTGGAAGCCACCCGTTGAGGGGGGGGTACTGTCAGGATCCTAGGCCCGGTCCTGGCTGGACTGGGCAGGATGGTAACACTGGGCAGTATCCTCCACCTAACTTTGGGCAAGGCCCTCTATCTGACATTGGCCCTCGGCCTGACATTGGCGCCCTACCACCCCCTAGTGGTGACAAACAATCGGTGCGCTCCAGTACACTGGACATCCTGACTACTGTGTTAACTATAATTAATAGTTTGATTAATGTGGTGTCATGGTGTGTACTGTCATTGTCTTTCCCTTCCCTGGTGTGATGTCATACACTGTTTTGGGTTGTTAGGAGTTGCTTTTGTGTTTAGTTGTGTTTAGTTGTGCTTTGCTTATTGTCTAGGTGTTGTTTGTGATTCTGTGTTGGCCAGGTGTTCTTAATTGTTAATTAGTTGGGGTATATAGGGTTATGTCTGTCCTCCCTTCTGTGTGGCGACATTCCTCCAGTTACCCCCTGTTCCTCCACGTCGTGTCACACCGTTCTCCCTCTAGTAAGTCTTAGTGTTTGTTGTTTTGTATTGTGAAGTTTGTTATTTAGTTTCTGTATTTTCCTTGTATTGCACTGGATTCTACAGTAAACATCATTCTCCAAGCTTCACTCCTCGCCTCTGCCTCCTCCATTCCTTCCCTTTCTGTATTATTGCATTCTACCTAACCCCACCGTGACAGAAAAAAGCCATTTATAATGCATGTCCCTTTTAAATACTAAACCTGCAAACATACTAAGAGATTCATCGAAAACTATTATTTTTGTGCATAGATCACAAGATAGATGTATCAAGTTATAATACAAGTTTCAGGTGACCAGCCGGGCAATAATGTAGCGAACAAAGGACTAGCATAACATAAGATCATAAGACTGTTCTGACAATATAATATTGATGTAACTAAGAAACAACCTTTTTTAATGCATAGGTATATCAACCTATGTAGGTAGGGCTATGTAGGTCTGCAGTGTTGTTTTTTGGGATGATGTGTCCTTTGTGTTAACTCAATCAGCGCCAGGGGTCGAGGCGCCAGGGGCCGCTAGAACATCATCGCTTTAATCAATGGGGAGACTGCGAAATTTGCGAGTGCTTAAAATATATCTTATATAAGGCGGCTGGGTGGCGCAGCGGACAATGCGCTCGTCACCAACGCAAGATACACTGGTATCGAATCCAGCTGTCAGCGTTGCTTCCGGCTTGGCCGGCCGTCATACTGGCTCGATTGGCAGAGTCAGTGGGAGGGAAGCCGGTGGGTGGGTCTGGGTCGTTGTGGACAGCGCTCCTACAGTTCGGTCGGGGCGCCTGCACAGCGAGGGAATGATCTAAGAGAGGTAGTGTAACCTTCCACACGTTACACTCTCTCAGTGAGAGTCCGCACTGCCAGGTGAAAAGAAGTGGTGGGCTGGGTACACATGTGTTGGAGGAAGCATGTGATAGTCTCCGCCCTCCCAGACCGACGGTAGGGGGTAGAGTGCGCAACGACCAGGAAGGGGGTTGGGAATTGGCTTAATGACTAACATTGGGAGGGGAGAAACACGGAAAAAGAAGGGGGAAAAAGATAATAAAAAAAATATATATATATATCTTCTATTATAGCTAATACACCCGTTGATTGTCAGTGAGTTGCTTCCAGTCAACATGCACAAAACAGATTGTTTTTTCATCCGTACATTTTCATTTTATACCGTTTTGAATATGAGTATAGTTTTGGTGATTCTTAGTAATCCCAGGAAGAGACACGATAATAGCGTTTAAATAACGATTAAAACCTGAGTTTTCTCGTGATTGGCGCTGAACGGTTGGTGAGTTAACCCGACTTTTCATCGTGACTGGCGCTGAATGAGTTAAGGCAGAAAGGCTAAGTATTGCATTGTATTTTTATTACATGTGACAATACAGTTGAAGTTGAAGGTGTGTGTGTGTGTGTTTGTGTGTGTGTGTGTATATATGTGTGTGTGTGTGTGTGTGTGTGTGTGTGTGTGTGTGTGTGTGTGTGTGTGTGTGTGTGTGTGTGTGTGTGTGTGTGTGTGTGCGTGCGTGCGTGCGTGCGTGCGTGTGTGCGTGCGTGTGTGCGTGCGTGCGTGCGTGCGTGTGTGTGTGTGTAGTGAGGGACTCAGGGAGCTCTACCCTGGTTCTACCCACCGACAAAATATGTTGCTGTAATAATTACCAGAGGTCCTAGTTTCCCACTATTACAGAGTATACCGTTAAGTGCTCCTCATATTCTGCATATTTTATTGAATATACCCTGAATCACTTTTAACAAACAAGAATATATCCCTGGTGATGTTAAGTTGTCATGCCCACTCTTGAGCTGTACATTCTGATGAACCATCTCTGTATTTATCACACCCACACAATCAATGTAATAATAATTAACATTTAATCTCTGTTCTTTTACATTGCATTTATCCGTGTGGTGGGAATTAAAAAAAGCTACTGTAGAAAGCTCAATGATGGCTCCAATAATTAGAGTGAGTGCATTGGAGTCAACAAGATTTATCAAAATGTGATAAATTATCATTAAGAGTTTAAGACTCATGATTAGTTATAAAATAGGGGCCAGAGTAATTACACTAAGTCGTAAAAATGTGACCCTCTAGTGCTTGGCCGTAGCAAATTGTAGCCTTCAATCATTAACAAATAAATGTATATGTGTCAATAGTTCACAAGTGGGGCTTCAGAGGCCTTTGCTATGTACGATGCAACTTCTATTAAAAGCCCAGGCTTTTATTTGCTTCAACCATTGAATACAACCAGCCTATATTTGCGACAGGTGTCTATATTATTCCTATTGTTTTTATACAAACCCTTGCTTATATATGAAATACTAGAGAGAGAGCGAGATAGCGAGAGAGAGAGGGAGAGAGAGAGAGAGAGAGAGAGAGAGAGAGAGATAGAGAGAGAGAGAGAGAGAGAGAGAGAGAGAGAGAGAGATAATGGAGATATGTCTCACTGCTGCTCCCGAGTTTTGCTCGGCACTGACTTTATGATTGCAAATGATGATTAAATGAAAAACAAAACAGCACTTGTGGTAACCGCAAATAAAACTAATTTAGACCCGGCTTCTAATAGAGACCAGCGTTTGTTTGTCAGAATGTAGAAATGCCTGGTCAGTGAAAGGGACTGTGAGGATTGGTTCGTTCCCCGCCACACGCTCCTTTAAGGTACTGTGTTGATTGGTGCATTCCCCGCCACACGCTTCTGGAGCGATTACCAATTCCATCACGCACCTGTCATAGTTTGTGATTAGCGCTCCAGAGGCTTCATATACTGGGACCTCCTTTCAATCGATGTCGGGTCGTTTTGAATACTACTGCTTCTGCCTGCTTTCCCCCCATTGTTTTGCCTCGTCTACTTTCCCTCCAGGACATCTTTGGATTGCCGCTGGTGAATATCTTGATCCTCCGTTTGGAGCTGCGCCTCGTTGCCCGCTTTACGCGTTTGCGACTTTGGTGAGTTTTGGAACCAAACCCTTTTTGGATTATCTGTTTTGTGTGTTTGGATAACACTGAAGAGTATCGTTTTTGTTTGCACTGGACTCAGCTAAATTGTGTGTTTTGGATAACACTGAAGAGTATCGTTTTTGTTTTGTTCTGGACTCAGCTAAGGGAGGACTGAACTGCACTGCCTCTGTGTACTGTTGGACTGTTGTTGTTCTCTCTCTCTCTCTCTCTCTCTCTCTCTCTCTCTCTCTCTCTCTCTCTCTCTCTCTCTCTCTCTCTCTCTCCGTTTCCACTCCGAGTTGGAGCTGGGAGTTTCTACAGAGCCGCAACGGCGTCTACGCCGATTCCCCACCTCTAACACCGGGAGGATCTGCAGAGCCGCAGATAACTCTGCCGAAGGCAGTCTCCTTTTTGTTGTTCAGAATTGTTACTTGACTCTTTTTGATTCTGTAAATAAATACGCCCTAGTGTTTGGCTAACTCTGAACTACCTGTCTGTGCCGTGCTGTTGAGGTCGGTTTCAAACCCTAACAGGGACTCCGCTTTTAAATTAAGTGTTACGGTGTGCGCGATAATAGAGGTCACACAGAGGGCACTGCAATCGACACCCAGAAGGTATCTGGGAGGAAGCGTATATTTCACATGATGTGTGTACTGTAGATAGTTAACATGGGGGAATAAAGGAAACCTTGACACTTATTATAAGATACTGTAGTGAAAGAGAAACTTAAAAACTCAGTACAGGCACGGATATCAATAGTTAAGATGGATGCACTACCTAGAATCAACTTCTCCAGTTCAATGCTACCGTTACCCCCTCCAGAGGGTTACTGGAAAAGATTACACTCCTCCACATACAAATTTATTTGGAATAACAAACCACCACGTATAAAAAGATCCACCGCACAGAGAAATAAAGCAGACGGTGGCATGGCATTTCCAGATTTTTTCCACTATTTTAAGGCGTACACATTAAGACCATTGACAACATGGTTTGATCCCCAAGCATTAGTATCCTGGAGAAAATTAGAAGAAAACATAGTAGCCCCACATAGACTGAAGGACATAGCATACACTAAACTACCAATCAAGCACTGTGAACGGAAATTTGGCCCCATAATTACTCATGCGATCCGGATATGGCGTGAAACACAAAAAAAATATCCTAACCCACATAAATGGCACAATCATACTCCCTTATTCAATAACAAGGCACTCTTAATTGAAAAACGACCTATAAGATTCCCTATATGGGAAGAGCAAGGCATACACTCATTAGGGGATGTTTTTAACAAACAGGGTTTTTGTAGTTATTGAGAAATATGCAAAAATGTTTATCTCACCAAGTCCACATGGCTTTTTTACATACAGTTACGGCTATGTTTGAAGTCTCACGGTGTTCCATTAGACATACCAATTGAACACCACAGATACCACAAATTCTTCTATGAAAGAGAGACATCGAGAGGTTTTGTTTCAGATTTTTATCATCAATTACTAACGTCCTCGTATGAAACCCTCCAACTAGACTCTGCCTGGAGGAGGGATATACCAGACCTGGAAAGTGACTTTGATTGGCAAGGAGCCTGGGCAAATGTCCGACTTACATCAAGGAACCCGGACCATCAACAAATCAATCTTAACTATATTCACAGGACATACTTGACTCCTATAAGACTGAACAGAATGGGTCTTAAACAAGACTCCAAATGCTCCCAATGTACAAATGGGGACGAAGGGACATTTATGCACACAGTGTACTCCGTGATAACACAGCCAATATTAACGAATACACCGAAACGGTGATTGACTATGTCTGTACTCAGGTAGAAGTAATAATCCCCACCACCAAAATTAATATCTACCCAAATCAAAAGCCCTGGGTAGACAAATCCGTCCGTGAGGCTCTGAAAGTGCGCACATCAGCATACAACACCGGGCTGGTGACAGGCAACATGGAAGAACACAAGATGGCAAGATACAACGTCAGGAGAGCAGTAATAGAGGCAAAACGGCGTTACAGGGATAAAGTTGAACTTCAGTTTGAACAGGCTGACTCTAGAGGCATGTGGCAGGGCCTCAGAACAATGACAGACTACAAAGGAACCCCCCTCAAACTGAACAGTGACATCTCCTTAGCAAATGATCTCAACTCCTTCTATGCGAGGTTTGAGGCTGTGAATAACAACACCAGCCTACAAACCACGGCAATGGGGGGGGGGGGGGGTCTGCTGATGGAGACTCAGTGTTCAGGGTAACAGAGCATGAGGTGAGACGGATCTTTAAAAAAGTGGATATCAGGAAGGCAACAGGACCGGACGGCATCCCCGGCCGCGTCCTAAAAGTCTGTGCCGACCAACTGGCCCCGGTTTTCACTGACATCTTCAACCTGTCCTTGGAACAGGCCGTCATCCCCACCTGTCTGAAGAAGTCCACCATCATCCCTGTACCCAAAAAATCTACGCCCGCTTGCCTCAACGACTACCGCCCTGTAGCCCTCACCTCCATAGCCATGAAGTGCTTTGAGAAGCTAGTGAAGGGCTACATCTGTTCCTCCCTCCCCATCAACCTGGACCCTCTGCAATTTGCATATCGCCCCAACAGGTCCACGGAGGACGCCATAGCCCATGTGCTGCACACAGCAGCATCACATCTGGACAAGAGGAAGGGGAACTATGTGAGAATGCTGTTCATCGACTACAGCTCAGCATTCAATACCATAGTCCCCTCCAAACTCATAACCAAGCTCAGGGACCTGGGCTTGAACTATGACCTGTGCCAGTGGGTCCTGGACTTCCTGACGGGCAGACCCCAGGTGGTAAGAGCCGGCAACTGCACCTCCTCATCCATCACGCTCAACATAGGGGCCCCCCAGGGCTGTGTTCTGAGCCCCCTCCTCTACTCCCTGTACACACATGACTGCGTAGCACAGCGGAACAACAACACCATCATCAAATTTGCTGATGACACAGTAGTGGTGGGCCTGATCTCTGCCAACGACGAAAGGGCCTACCTGGAAGAGGTAGAGAACCTGTCACAGTGGTGTCAGGAGAACTGCCTCTCCCTGAACGTCAGCAAAACAAAAGAGATGATTGTGGACTTCAGGAGGTCGGGGGTCAAGGACTACAGCCCCCTCAGCATCGACGGGGCACCAGTTGAGAGAGTGAACAGTTTCAAGTACCTCGGAGCCCACATATCCGAGGACTTGTCATGGACCACACACATTGACAGTGTTGTGAAGAAGGCACGACAACGCCTCTACTTCCTCAGGCGCCTAAGGAAGTTCCAAGTCAGCCAGAAGATCCTTAGGAACTTCTACTCATGTACAATAGAGAGCATCCTGACCGGCAACATCACCTCCTGGTTTGGGAATAGCACTGCACAAGACCGTAGCAGACTACAAAGAGTGACACGTTCAGCCGAACGCACAATTAGAGGGGGGCTTCCCACCCTCCAGAACATTTACAACAAGCGGTGCAAGGGGAAGGCTAAGAGAATTATTAAGGACTCGAGCCACCCGAACAACTGCCTCTTTGAACTGCTGCCGTCAGGCAAGCGATACCGGAGTCTTATGGCGAGCACAGAAAGACTCAGAAGGAGCTTCTATCCCCAGGCCATCAGGCTGCTAAACGAACAATAATCGCTAAACGAACAATAATCACTATGCAACAACCACCAAATGCACACAGCACACACACCCACACGCACACACACACTCACTCAAACAAACAACACACTGCAGCACCCACTCTCCACACTTAGATCACACAAACACACTTACACTTTATATTTATTGATAAAGGATTTGCACTACAACTCGTACACCTACTGTGAATTGTACCTAAACTGCACCTCGTCCATTTATGCCTTGCACTATATAGTATTGTATATTAGTACACTGCACAGTATTGTATATTGTATGGTAACTACGTCTACGAACATTGTACATATGTCTAAACTGAACACTGTGACCTCTTTTTTTTTTTTCTTCTAATTTTTACTATGTTTTTATTTCATACTTATCTTGTCATGCACAGTCTCTGGAGCGCAACAGTAAGAAGCATTTTGTACAAAAGTATTCTGTACTTCTGTATGACAACTATTAAAGAAACTTGAAACTTGAAACATGTATTGGGACTGCCCACCAGTTAAGACATTCTGGAAAGATGTGACTCAACAATTATCAAAACTCGTATCTTGGAATATACCTGTACACCCCTCTGTATTACTATTGAATGATGTTTTTGAGTTTGCAGTAAATCCACAGCTAAAGAGATTGGTTTTATCGGGTATCACAGTAGCTAAAAAGCTGATCGCATCACGCTGGTTTCAACCGGAAAAAATTTGCCGGAAAGTTTGGTTTCTTACATATCTCGATGTGATTTATCAAGAAATATCTACAGCAAGAATTCTGGGTCTCAATGAATCCAAAATGTCAATGTGGTTAGAAGTGGTGGAGAGAATAAAAGCTAGCTTATAATGGTAGTGTCTGGTTAGGAGCGAGGGATAATGGAGGTACTATCCAAGGAGGGGTCCGGGAGGGGGGGGTTCGAAGTGGAGCATATGTGTGTAGGTTTTTAGATAACAGGTATTAGGGGTATATCCTATATAAGACAATTAACTAAAATGTGATTTCATTGGATGTGCACTGACAACTAATGCTTGTATATCTTATCATGTGTTGTCATGTTTGTTTATGTGTTTGTTTAAAAGATATTATATAAAATACAAAAAAAAGATAGTGAAAGACAGAGCACAGAGCAAATACATCACAGACTATTGACGCTGCCTTCTGTGCAGGGCCACAGGCCACTGGGGGCCAAATTAAACATGGCTGTTATGATGACTGATGAATGTTTGATGGCGTACTGCATGTGAGTCTGTGTGTGCAGATCAGAGTGTTCATCAGCGGGATGAAGACGGGGTTGGAAGAGCGAGCAGAAGGTCTATAGGCTGTTTTCTCTATGTTAGATCTACGGGTGGGTGGGGTGCTCCTGAGAAGCGTATAGAGTCGGTGGGGGTCGGTGCTCCCGTCCACACTGTGTCTCCGCGGGGGTGCGGTACCCTTGTCCATCTGGTTGTAATCTCTCATGACACAAACAGTATACCAGCATGGGACACCTGGCCATGCCTCACGCATGCGTATCCTGTGCTGGACTCAAACTCACGACAGCAACCGGCTAATTTCCTATGAATTGGTCTGTTCCCAGTGCAAACCATGACTTCCCCTAACCATAACCAAACCCTAACATTAACCATTCCCCTGACCCTAACCATAACCGAACCCTAACCATAACCTTTCCCCTGACCCTAACCATAACCTAACCCTAACCTTAACCTTTCCCCTGACTCTAACCATAACCTAACCCTAACCTTAACCTTTCCCCTGACTCTAAGCATAACCTAACCCTAACCTTAATCGTAAAGTTAATTTAACCACAAAAGCCTCTGAAAGACGGTGTGTAGGGAGGATTTTCTGCAGAATATTTGCGGTTCTCCTGTTTTTGACACTTCTCTGTGGCTTATGTGGGTAAATCAACGTTCTGGTTAAGGTTAGAAAGGTTATGGTTAGTTAAGGTTAGGAAGGTTATGGTTAGGCTAAGGTTAGAAGGTTAGGTCAAGGTTAGGGGACTGGTTAAAGGTGCTGTAAGTGTCATTTTTCTTTCTTTATATTCTGACAGTCATCACTGGTATAGAGTGTTTGGTCACTAATATGGGTCTCACAGTCCTTCCCACAGAAACATTTGAATAGATCATTAAAATATCTATATAAAAAATATTGTAATACATTTCTCATTGACATTAAAATCTATAAAAGGCTATTAGCAGGTTTATTTTTATCCGCTTTTTTCTCCTTTTTTTCTATTTTTCTCCCATCCCAATTACACTGTGCCAATTTTCCCCTCCCCTGTCTTGAACGTTGCTCGCATATGCCCTCCACTGGCCGGTTGTAGGGAGGATAGAAGCCTTGCATCACGTGTCGCCTCCGATACACGAGGAGGCAGCCTGTCACATCTTTTCACCTGCCAGCGCGGACTCTCATTGGCGAGGTGTAACGTGTGGGAAGCTCACACTACCCCCGCCATGTCCTGTCTCTGCTGTGCAGGCGTCCCCAACCGACCTGTAGGAGTCGCTGTCCACAACGTCCAGATTACCACCCATCGACTTCCACCCGCTAACTCTGCATGAGTTAGTATGACGGCTGGCCCAAGCCGGAGGCAACGCTGACAGCCGGAGTCGAACCCGGTGTCTCTTGCGTTGGTGACGAGTGCAATGTCCGCTGCGCCACCCAGCCGCCGCTATTAGCAGGTTTCTGACTAAATAAAAGCAATGCATAAAGTGCAGACATAGAGTGAGTATAAAAATAGACAGAATAAGAGCAGTGCAAACAAATATCTGCGGCAAGTCCCTACCTAGCTTCCTGTTTTTACAGGAAACATGGACAGCGGATACAGATCAGCTAGTGGTCGGTATCCACTTACATTCATGTGTGCTAAGCTAAGCTAGTTTACAGCCAGCTTTCTACTGAACGCACAAAGAGGACATTATCTATCTTCATGTCTGACTCTGGAGAAGACGGTAAGTGCATTCCCCATAATGTTGGCTATAATGTTCCTTTATGAGTCAGACTTGTAAATGGAAAATGTACCCTTTTTCTTTTAACTTTTCTCAACGCATTCTCTTTGAGAGTATAAAAAGCCTTTATTCCAGAATAGCAAGGTAAATCATAGGAAAGTTGAGTAACACAAACGCCCACAAGGCCATTTCCAGGCACATGAGCATTTTGCATCAAGTAAAGCATGTAAATCAAGGAAAAATAAAAATATATGTCACCCATGTGTTGCGGCTTACTGCTCTTCATCGGAGAACCAATGTTTCCAATGTTCCCAAGAATCTCACCATGCCCACCTCTTCGTTTACCCTTTATTTTGGATTCAGAACTGGGTCTTTATGCAAGCAGTCAGCACGCATGAATATGCACATGCATACTGTATGCATTCTTACAAGCATACTGCAGGGATACATACACAAACGCACGTACTGTATGGCACGCTTGACGAATGCATGTGCACAAACACAAACACACAGACATAAAAGACACAGCGGTCGCATACATGAATGAATAGGCCATGGGAATCGACGATGCTGCTCAATAAGATCCATCCCCATGAAGACAGAAATGAGAGAGAAAGGCTTCATCAATCCGTTGTGAATCAATACC
>NC_140167.1:150346700-150361700 GCF_963971535.1 Notolepis coatsorum
TGTCCCTGTCTTTAGCCGGGATGGCTAGCCTGACTGAACTGTCTAACATGCAACAACTTTCATCTTCAGTCCATCTGCCGAACGATGAATGCTGCACGCGCGGAATAGTCAGACGCTACCTTACCTGTAACCCCTCCCCTCATTGAAACCAATTCTGCTGCAGAGCCTCAGAGCTGCCTCCAATAGTGTATCTGCAGAGCCGCAGAGCCCGGAACAAGTCAGACACATTCTACAAACGTGTCTAATGTGAAATATATAAGCATATAAGCAAAACTAGATTTTAGGTCTGTGATGAAAAAGGGCCTCGCGGGAAGGGGGGCCCCGCAAAAAAATAAAAAAAAAATAAAAAAAAAATAAAAAAAAATAATATTTTTTTTTTTTTTTTTTTTTGCGAGGCCCCCCTTCCCGCGAGGCCCTGTGCGACCGCACTGCTCGCACACCCCCTGAGGCGGCCCTGCACACGCGCACACACACACACACACACACACACACACACACACACACACACACACACACACACACACACACACACACACAGACAGACACATGCATACTGTACATAATTGTCACTCATCTCTACGTCATTCCCAATCATATCTACCTCTATCTTATATTCACATTAGGGCTGACCCCTATTAGTCGAATAGTCGACTAATCGATCGAACGGAGCCATAGTCGACTGCCAACCTCTTAGTCGAATACAATATATATATATTTAATTATTTATTTTTTATGATTATTTCCAAAAGAAAAGAGGCCTAGACAGGGGAGGAAACTAACTTTTTGGCTTACCAGCCAACTGGCGAGTATCTGATTTTTTTTACCAGCCAAACAGATTTTTTACCAGACAAAGGCTAATTGTGATAATTACTTCTTTGTATGTCAAGCCGCGTCAATGTTGTGTATGCATCTGGATAGGCACACTGTGCCTTTAAGACAGCACGGTGGTCTTACGACAGTGCTGTGAAGTAACGTCAGTTGGGTTGGTGTGCTGTTGACGTTGTGTGCACAGTGCACTGGTTGAGCTAGCCCCTTTCGTGACTGCGATGTGCAAGCCAGGGGCTTTTGAGCATGAAATAAAATGTCTAACCTTACGTCGTAGTCCGGTGCTTTTTTGGAAACATTATAGTCATAACAGATAATACATCTAGCTGGCTGCTTTGAGCACACGGGGCTAACATTAGCTAGCAAGCACCTATATCTAAAACGCTACTAGAAGCTAACCACTGTATACAGTTCCAGTAGACAACATTACACCTCTGATTTAAATGTGTCCTTAGTAACTTATACTCGATGGTTGTACTAGGGTTGGATGCAGTTCCCCGTTGGTCAGTCTGTCTGTTTTCCATATTCTGCTGTGTTTAACGTTATCTGTTTGCGAGTGCTCCTGATGGCTAGCCTAGTAGTACCGCGGGACTTTTATTATTATTATATGTCCGCGGGTTGGCCAGTACTGCGCAAACGTTTATTAAACATTATATGTCCGCGGGTGGTCTTGTGCAGTGCTCTCGTGGCACTGTCAACTAAAGCGAAGTGCGAACACTCAGAAGACGCGCACCGTTTGCCAGTGCAGTGATTGCAGAATGTTTTATTTTTTTGTATACTCGCCAGACTGGCGAGTGGTCTTCATGAATCACTCGCCAAACGTAAAAAATACTCGCATTTGGCGAGTAAAGTGGCCTAATTTCCTCCCCTGGGCCTAGAAGCGTGGCTAACGCTAATGGCACGCATACCAGAGGCTAACTGCCTACGAAAACAGGCACAGAGGCACTGAAAGAGGATTTCACCCATCTAATGAACACACTAGACTAGACAAATATCAAGATGTATCCATCAGTGGACCAATTGCATGCTTTTGCAGAGGACAAGAAGCCTTCCGTTGACTCATTCAGACATTAAGCACCCCCCCCCACAGCCCAAATGGAATGATACAATTAAAAAATAATAATAATACAAAAAATAATAATACTTTTTTTTTTCAATTATCTTTTTCATAGTCGACTAATAGTCGACTATCGGCAAATTTTGGCCAATCATAGTCGACTATCCAAATCCTTAGTCGGGAACAGCCCTAATTCACATACACACAATCGCTCCCTCTCTGGCTATTTTTCTATCACACACATACAGTAGCCTTCATTCATATCTCTACGTCATCCCCAATCATACAGTATCTATCTCTACGTCATTATCCATAACTCTCTGTACATCCTATCTACAACTCATAGTATGTACGTCAATGGTCCACTTTATCTACTAGTATGTATAAATATGTACCTCTCTCTGTGTTGCAACATGTCACTCTGACAGTAAACTCCATCATCAATCAAAGACTCTTCATAACTCTGTCGTCCGCCCCCATGAATAATAATCTGTTCAAACGATATGTCCACATCATACATGTACTGGTATAGGTTCCAGTTGTTAATTCCACTGAATGTTAATAGAAATGGAATAAACAGCAGTAGTGAATTATAGTGCAGGAGGCCTTCTGTATCTGCAGGCCTAGTTCCAGGTTCCATTACCAGGGGAAACAATATATCCATGTGCGTATGTGTATATGTGTGTACATATGGATCTGTGTGAGCATGCGTGCATGCCAGGCATGCTAGCGTGTTTGTGTCATTGCAGGTACAGTACATGCATGCAACATGTGAGTGTGTGTGGTGGACGTATGTATGTACTGTAATGGGAATTATTAAAGGACAAACGATGAGCCGTTTACATTAATCATTCTGAGTCATTATTAATAATAATAAGAAGGTTTATTTAATAAAGAAAGTTCATGACAGCGTGGCCACGCTGCCAGGCCAGTCACCCGCCAGAGACAGACATGTTTACCCCCTAGCGTCTGACAGGGACTGACCTAGAGGCCTGGTCAGACATACAATTGAATACATGAAATTACGTAGAAGAAAACAAAATGGCTCGTTAGAGAAATTAATAATACGACTATGTTATGGCTAAGCCTGGAAGGAAAAACAGCTCCATCTTACAGTTCCCATGACCTTGGGTTATGGCTCTATGGCTGGTAGAAACAGCAACTTCGTTACGACTGAGAGAATGATAGAGTAATCTTAAATAGACATACACACATTAACCAGTAAATCTGGTTGGACTGAAACTCTAGCTGTATGACATGATAAAATAACAGAGACTCATAATGACATGATAATATATTCCACGACAGTTCCTACCATACAACTTTAAAAGCAGAGTCCCAATTAAACAAATATAGTCTGCCCCCCCCTCCATTTCTCTCTCTTTCAACACAATACAAAGCCATCTACCAGACACCTGCACAACATAGGCTATACACAGCGGTAATTTACCACTGCTCCTCATCAACACAACAATGCATGCTAGTACATAATGTTAGCCAACTAATGTTAGCCTCACCATTGGTAGCGACACACAAACTCTCTCTCTCTCATTCACTCACTCTCTCTCTCTCTCTCTCTCTCTCTCTCTATCTCTCTCTCTCTCTCTCTATCTCTCTCTCTCTCTCTCTCTCTCTCTCTCTCTCTCTCAGATCATGAGGTTGGCACTAGAGTGAAAATGCACTGTCTTTTGGAGTGAGAGCAAATTATTTGATGGCATCATAGAGGTAATATTCATATGTACTGATTTAAGGCGAGACACTGCAGGTGAATAGTCAAATATACCTTTTTTGTTGATTTTGAGATTTTGTTATATTTTGCTTCCTAAACATGTCTTCTATGAATCTAGTGACAATAAAACGTCAATAACACACATTTAGTTGTTTATTTTACATCATTTTGCCTTATTGCATCCATAAATGTGCACATATTTAATGGGGAAGTGCCTCATTTGCATATATAAACATACATTTCAGAAAACTTGCAATATATTTTTTCTTAGTTTATATGTACATAACAAATTGGGAAAGTTTCATAGTGATATCTATTCAAATATTTTTTGCCTATTAGGGGGTACTACACTGTACTACACTGTTTGTAGCCTGTGTGTAGTTCTGTTCAGTTCAATAACATCATTATTATTATTATTCAGTTATCAGGCATGTGTTTAGGTTGTCTATTACTAATGGTTTGATTAGGTATTGTGTTTGTAAATATCTGTTTAAAAAAAAAAAGTATGGCATTTTACAATACAGAACTTTGAAGGCGTTTTCCCAAAAATGAGTTTTAAGAGTTTTTCCTCATACTCTGAGCCAGAAATCTCCACTTCAGTAGCACTCACATACACCAAACCTTCCAGTTCTATTCATATCTATGTTCTGAAGGTATTTACAGAAGGGTTTGTTGATATCGCATTCATACCCTGATTTATATCACATTTTATTCCTAAAAACATGGCGAAATATGGAATTTTACCATAAAAATGGACTGAATGGAGTATTTTCTGATTTATGGAGTGATAAAAAGAGATATCCAAAATCCCCTCTGTAATAACCTTTGGCTCTAATATGTCAACAAAATGAAACTATAATTTTGAAAATGGCTTTATCCAATGTTCAGATTTCTGTCCTGGAATTATATGCAAATGAGTGCATATTTAAGTAGATCATGCCTCATTTGCATATTTAAACATACAATTTCAGAAAACGTGTAATACAAAAAAGTCTTGTCTTAGTATAAGTAATCAACTGGGGAAGTTTCATTGTGATATCTATTAGTTAATTTCTTTACCCTATTCACCTGCAGTGTCTCCCCTTAAATAAACAATGTGATAGAGAGTGTGAGAGAGTGTGAGAGAGAGAGAGAGAGAGAGAGAAGCTTCACTTCACTTCAGAGAGAGAGAGAGATCATGTGTGTGTGTGTGTTCTAAAGACCAGTTAGAAGATGTGTGGCCGCACCTACCCCTGTATATGTTTATTTAGCACAGGCTCACTACTGGCCGTCACTGAGTCATGACCTCCTCCCCCACCTCTTCGCCAGCCAACCACAGGTCAGTGCTAATGAGTGGCATGGTCGGGCTTTTCGGTTGCTAGGTCAGCCCGGGGTCCTAGCTCCTGGCCTTTGATATTACAGTAACCTTAAAAAAAGTGTGTATGTGTGAGAAAGAGAGAGAGAAAGAGAGAGAAGAGAGAGAGAGAGAGAGAGAGAGAGAGAGAGAGAGAGAGAGAGAGAGAGAGAGAGAGAGAGAGAGAGAGAGAGAGAGAGAGAGAGAGAGAGAGAGAGAGTGGGATTGGTGCTGTGTGATGGGTATGCGGTCTCTGTGTGTGTGCACTGACACACACATGCATGCACACACACGCACACACACACACACACACATGCACACACACAGACACACATGCATACACACACACACAAACAAACATGTGCACACACAAAAAACACACACGTTTTTTTATCTATTATTATTAACCTCTTAACACATCCAGCGCCAATCACGAGTATACTCGTTATTGGCCGACAAGTGTTGAGCGCCAAAAACGAGTAAACTTGTTTTTAGATCCTTTGATATTTTTCCTTCTGATCCCCATTCTAAATCATCATCCAGATCATTCTAGCCGTTCCTGGCTCGTTTATATATGATGGAATTGCAATGCCGATCGAATATCACCAGGTAGCAGTATCATCTGTGTCTGAAGTGGAATTGCATTGGCGTGGATACACGTTTTCCTTTTAATTTTTTTTTGGTAAGGCTCCTCCTCCTGCTTGAACAGAGATTCACATTGATCGCCTCTAAATTCCGTTGCTGAAGCGTATTTTACCATCGAAACGTGTATAGACATAATACACTGGTAATTGCGATGGTGATGCGATCACTTGGAATTCTTCTTTTTGGAATACCTTCTGGCTAATGTAAGGTATATTCTATGTCTATTTTACCGAACCTGAAACGTGTTTTTCTAACGATCACAGTTTTGTGTTTTACCGGACGTAAAACATGCTCGGCAAACACAATCACAGTTTTTAGTTAAAACAACCATTTTAAGCTGGCCTTGAAGTGGCAGAGATGGGGACAGCTTATGGCGCTGAAAGTGTTAAGCACCGGGCAAAAATGGGGCTGTTTAAATTTCTTTGGTGAAGTCATTTGCTATTTTTTATACTTATAGCACATGCATGAGTCTGGTCTCTTTTGAAAGGTAACATTCAAGTTTCAAGTTTCATTCAAGTTTCTTACACAATAAAGAAAAATCACTTTGAGTGCTAATGACAGAGTAACAGAGGTTTGAACACACTGATGTAAAAGTTTTGTGTACTCACATTTATTTTTACTGGTTGCCAGATGCCTGTTTCTAAGTTCCAGTAGAAAGGTAGGAGCTGGAAAACATAATGTTTGCATAGCCTGAAGTCTTATGTAGTACAGGTCCAAGGTTTATAAAAATCCCACCCAAATTGTGCTGGCATGGGTGTGGAGTAGAGGGTACGCTCATGCACTTGCTGTGGCACTGCCCGCTTGTTAGGCAATTTTGGTTTGACATTGCTGAGGACTTGTCAGTTACTCTCCAAATTGACATTAATCCTTGCCCTATAACTTGTATATTGGGTGTAAAAATGGTCACTGCTCAAGCAAAGATTGTAAAAATTATTGTAGCATTGGATTTTCTAGCATTATAACGGATTATTTGTATTGAACTGGAAAGAACGCAAACCGAACTGCTTCAGTGTGGAGAACTGGCGCAAGGACTTCATGGTCTTGCTATCAATGGAACAGGCTGCTCTATCTCTTCAGAGAGAGTGATAGGCCTGATGGCCTTCAAGGTCCCTGGAACTTTATTAGATCACTATCTTCAATATGTTTGTGTACTACTGAACCTTTGTAACACTCTGCAACCCCCCCTCACGCCCTTGTTATTATTATTATAATTTTTGTCTTTGTTTTGGTCTTGTCATGTTTGTATTGTTTTGCTTGTGAAAAATAAAAAACTTTAAATATGAAAAAAAAAAAATAATAATAATGTTTTACAAAGGTTTTTGTAATGTGTGTAGGCCTACCAGTAAAAATTCCACATGATTATCCAAAAAAAAATTCGATACTCTAGTCAAAACAATGGACTTCTTTGTCTTCTTGTGTCACCTTCCCCCACTGTCAGCGCCCGTCTGGGATCGGTTTCGGAGCAGACGCTCCTTGGCTACAATGATGTCAGCGGTGACCAGTCAGTTCACAACTGGACGTGGTCACTTGTCCGAACAGCTTGTCAAATGACGCTCGCCGGATGTTTCCTCTTTTAATTCGAGAATGGAATCACGCAATAGGTTGAGTGTGGTGACGATCGAAAGGCAGCAAATGAAACTTTCCAACAATGTATTGGTTGATCGCCGAAAAAAAACGCAGCCTGGAGCCGACAGATGAGAGCAAAGTGCTACGACGTGCACGATAGTGCGTGACCGCCCGCCCAGTAGCGGCTCCTACTATCGCAGCCTGGTGGGTCGCAGTCGGGGGTTCACGTTAGGTCGAGTTTAAAATGTAATGCTCTGAGATGCTCTGGAGCAATCTCTCTCTCTGTCTCTCGGATCAATCAAATAAAATAATTAACACATGTATATCATTTTAAACAACTCACCATTCATTCATTATGCATCAGCAGCAGCTAAATTAATGTTATAGTTCACAACACAGCAGCGCGTTTTGCATCGCTAGTCTATTATCGTCTCAGCAAGCACAGTCAATAATTTCCGTAGCCGCATTTCTCGGAGACAGCTGTGTAGCGAGAGCGAGAGAGAGAGCGCGAGAGAGACTTACTGTTTAGTTGAAACGTCCAGGGCAGGAGGGCTTGATAAAGTGTATAATTCACTGTTGATGTATATACAGACCACTGTCCACTGTCCAGACTGCATCCGCCATATAGCTTGTTAGCCAAGTGTTAGCTGTTAGTGTTAGCACCACACCACACAAGCACAAGTACTTGATTTCTTTGTCCATTTCCGCGTCTAACAGCCTGCAAACTACCTGGCGTTCTATCGCCCTGCTCTAAGACAAACTCTAACCTTAACCAACTTTGAAAGAGTGCCTAAGCTTAACCGTCGAAAGAACTTGCAGTCACGCTCTAAGACAAATAGCTGCATCTGATCTCACAACAACACAACTATCTTTACCAAGCTAGAAAACCTAAAATTGGAACATAGAAAAGTGGCGTCGGCCAATCAGAGAGCGTCTCCGCGAAATGCTGCTACGGAAAAAAATACTGGCGTCGGCCAATCAGAGAGCGTCTCCGCGAAATGCGGCTAAGGCAATTCTTGACGCTGCTGCCTAGACCGCTTCAAATCGCGCCCGGGTTCCAACATAATAGTCATATTTCAACGCACAACGCGTTACGCACTGATTGGCTGCGACGGATACAGCGATCAAACAGTGACGCGCACTCAGAGCGATATTGCGTCTAGCCCGGGCCAAAAAAAAAAAAAAAAAAAAGGGAGTCACTTCCTGTTCAGGAAAACGAGTATTTTTTATTTTATATATTAACGTTATATTGTGCATTGGAAACACAAACATACTTAAAATGAGTAAATATTATTCATTTTAAACATGTTTATATTATTTATAGGGCTATAAAACAAAAAACAAAAAAATAATTTTTCTTGTTCTTGTCTCATATAACCAGGGGCCTGAGGGGGGGCGGCGCCCGAGCGCCCCTAGTGGCGAGCCGCCACTGCGCCCGCCATTGGGCCATCCGATGCTTAACACTTTGAGTGCCTATTTCATGCCATGCGTTGAGTGCCAACGACGAGAAATCTCGCTATTTAATCGTATTTCTTTTTTATTCGCAATTTCCATAAATGTTTCATCAATCCAGCCTCACGTTATCATTGGGGATCTCTCTGAGCTCGAACAGGGAAAATACTGCCCCCTATTGTCTCTCCGAATGGTATCGCACCCATTGGATTGGACTGAATGAAATGGATGGGAAAAAAAGAATCCGGAATCCACATTTTACTTATCAGGCATGTAACCCGAGCCGATTGCATTCATTGCCGAGCCGCAGAACAGCGTGGAATATGTGTTTCCAGTACCCAGCGTTGGATCAATAAACGCGATCGATATTTGGAATGGCGCTCAGGAATTGGAATAATCTTTTTGGAGAACATCTGATCTGAGGTAAGGAATCTATTTTACCAGTCTTGGGATAATCAGAGTTTTTTTCACCTATATCTCAGCGTGTCCCATATGTGTGTGTGTGCTGATCAGGAAATGGATAATCGATTTTTCAGCCCGCTTCTCTAGCGTGCATAAGTACACATATACTATCGATAATCTAGCGGTTATTTGAAAACGATTCATAAATAGGCCGAAAAATTACAACGTGTTTTGTGTATTCCACTAAAGGGCGATTCCTGCAGAATCACCTTTTTTTCTGGAAGTTTCCAAAAACGAAAGTTTTTCAAAATGGTATAAAACGGAAATGTACCGATTAACACTATGATCGCCGCGGACGAGTTTTCACGTCATTCCGAGCCATGCTCATTCTGCCGAAGACGCCGTAACTCGTCTTTGATGTCAATATTTCAAAAATCTGTCATCGAAATCATATTTCCTTTCCGGAGCCCTGAGACACACTGCTGATCTCCTCTCAACTCTCTAGCGGTTCAAGAGCGCCATCTGGTGGCCGATCGGCAGATCGCCAACCGGATATTAACCTTTGAACCGGTAGTGCTCATCCATATGTGGTCCGGCCACTCGCTATAGCTCCCGCGACTCCATCTTGAAACACTGGATAATAGATCGCTCGCCCTAACTCAATAAACAACGTTATTTGGACGTATATACTATTATACAACCTGGAAATGGATCGGGCATTTCTACATCCCATAATAGAAAAAAATCTGTTCCACGCTCATCTGCCAGCGGCGCGAGGAAGCCACGATAAGATTCAGCGTTATTTTCTAATGTTTTCTATACTAACTGATCTGATGAACATATGACCCACTCTGGATGAATCATCTAACGCTGCCCACGGAATTATAAACGATCCCCCGCCCATCCGGTCATCATCAGATGATGCGTAGAAACTTCTAGAAGTACGTGCAGTTGAAATTTTTTTTCTCGCACAGATTCCTACCAAACTGTATTTGATCATCAATATAATGCATTTGGGGCTATAAATCACGTTCTGAAGAAACCTGCAGAAAACGATAAAAACATACTTATACTTTAGACCATATTTTAGTATGAATATGTGAATGAAAAAGTTTAACGTTGCTACACCCTGAACAATACATATAGGACATTGAATGGGCCATAATAATGGCAATTTAGCAATAGAATAAAAAAATGTATAGCCCTGCAAAGAAGGGGAACTTCTCCATAGACAAATAGAGCTGGCGAGGGATGGTAAATTATGAATTTAACCCATGGCGATTACAGTGTTAAAAAACAATCCGTTTTGACAATGTTGACTGCAAACAAGTCATTGCTAAGCGACAGGCGTATTAGACACATAGCCATAATTTAAGATATAGTTTATGCGTTCGCAAATGTGCTCGCCCTCCCATTGACTACAGCGCTGGCACTCAAAGTGTTAAGAGGTTTAAATTAGTGCTGTCAGGCGATTAAAAAAATTAATCTAATTAATTACAGGATTTGTAATTAATTAATCTAATTAATCGCATTTTAATCGCATAACCATTTTATGCCTGATATTCTATATTCTATAATCATATTTCAAATTGCATGTGTCCGGATGGCAGAATTCAGTACTGTATCTACAAAACCTTCTGTTTAATCATCTTCCATCTATTAATTTGCTTAGATTTTTCAGGTCTGGTCAATTTGAGCATGGTGTTATTCACAGTCAAAGATAACAAAAAAAATATTGATATTCTCATTTGGTTCATTACAATTTACTCAAAATAAAATTTTTATTCAATCAATCACAGCACAGATTGAGTGATTGAATGAAAATGTTATTAACAGATTGCAGAATGGGTACAATACAGTACGGCTCAATACACACAATTGTTAAGGGGATGCAGATCAGAGAAAGACTTTCGTCTTGTTTACATCAGGGTCCCCCATTTTCAATTCATAATGAATTGTAAGTAAGGGTGCAACTTGCACTGTGCAATCCATTCTTTGTGGATCTAGCCCACAGTATTTCTGACACTGGGAATACATTCCCTGAGATTCATAGATGTCCCTAGAATCAGATACCAAGAACATGCAAATGGACCATATTAAAAAAAAATCTGTAAATGTGTATTCTACATTCTTATGGAATGAATGAGATACAAAAAAAATATTATAAAAAAAAAAAAAAAAAACTTTTTTTTTGTAATTAATTTTGAGTTAATTTTCATAACGCGATAATTTGCTGTGTAATTAATTAATCTAATTAACGCGATAAACTGACAGCCCTAGTTTAAATATATATTTATTTTAAAATGTTGAACAAATGTATTGTGGATTGCTTTGGTAATATTGTTTCTAAACATTCAATTCAATTTAAATGTGGGTTTGATGTGAGGTGTGTTGGCTGGGTTTGATGTGAGGTGTGTTGGCTGGTTGCTGGGTCAGTTACTATTTAGTTGTAAAGTCTACTGCTACTATTGATCTGTCAGTCTATCTATATTTGTTTTCCTGTCTGTCCATATATATATAGTCTGATTGACTTGTGTATCACTCTCTCTCTCTCACTCACACACACACACACACACACACACACACACACACACACACACACACACACACACACACACACACACACACACACACACACACACACACACACACACACACACACACACACACACACACACACACACACACACACACACACACACACACACACACACACACACACACACACACACACACACACACACACACACACACACACACACACACACACAATCTCACATGCAGGCTAACTGGGCTTTGTGAAATGCTTCTATCCCGCCCCCATAAAAACCCATTACATCTCAAACAGGTTTGTCTCTGTCCAACTCTGCCTACATCCTTTCTACCGGTCTTTCTTTCTTTCTTTCTTTCTTTCTTTCTTTCTTTCTTTCTTTCTTTCTTTCTTTCTTTCTTTCTTTCTTTCTTTCTTTCTTTCTTTCTTTCTTTCTTTCTTTCTTTCTTTCTTTCTTTCTTTCTTTCTTTCTTTCTTTCTTTCTTTCTTTCTCTATCTGTCCATCTCTCTCTATATCTCTCTTTCTTTCATTCTCTCTCTCTTTCTTTCTCTTTGTGCTGTCAATATTCTGACATTTACAATGGGCTTCCTGCCATATTCAGCACTATCACAGCCATCAGGGAATAATCTGTACTGTGCACAGACACACACCAGTGGAGGCTGCTGGCCAAATTTTTAGGTGAAGCACAAATTATTATATTATATTATATATAAAATTATATTTTTAAAACATCCCCCACTGTGTGTCAGTGGTCAGTGGACACAGATGAAAACATATTAACATTAGGTGACAGCGCACCTGACCAGATGAAATCATATTAGGTGACAGCGCACCTGACCAGATGAAATCATATTAGGTGACAGCCCACCTGACCAGATCAAAACATATTAGGTGACAGCGCACCTGATCAGATCAAAACATTTTAGGTGACAGCGCACCTGATCAGATCAAAACATTTTAGGTGACAGCGCACCTGACCAGATCAAAACATATTAGGTGAAGGTGACAAGGAAGCCACAGACTCATACCCCCCGACACTCAACTAACCGCCTCGGACAGTCCTTCATACCAGTGGCCATCAGGCTCCACAACAGTGGGCAGCAACTGCTGCCAGACATCGACCTGGGACTTATAGGAACCCAAGGAGGACAACTTACACTACCTTAGGCATACTGCACCTTATGTGGATACTGTGATACTGTGAATAATGTATATTTCAGTTAGTTAGATAGTAAATTATAACACTACCTTATGCATACTGCACCTTATGTGACACTGTGAAAATATATTTCAGTTAGTTAGATAGTAAATTATATTGACCTATTTGTTTACACTGCTTGTGTTGTTTTCACTACCTGTACCCCCCCCTCCCCCCTTCCCCCATGCTGCTATGATGCCTGAATTTCCCCAAGGGGATCAATAAAGGAATATCTTATCTTATCTTAAAAGGAAAGATGAAATTCCCTACCTGGGTTCCATCCTATAGAGGCAAATCATTCCTGTGACAAAATGGGATCCAATGTAATAAAACTAAGTCAACCAACAAACTAGATTCTTGTACCGGATCTCCTCTCTGGTAAACAAGAATACCTTGAAGACTCTAACAGGAGCACTCATTCAAGGGTACTACGACTATGCTTGCACCTCATGGTACCAAAGCACCTCAAAGGCACTAAAAACAAGATTACAAACATCACAAAACAAACTGGTCAGACTACTGCTTGACCTTACTCCTAAAACCCACCTCACCCCTGCCCACTTTGACAACCTAGGATGGCTTAGAGTAGACGACAGAGTACAGCAACTTGCCTGGTCTACAAGATACACTACACCACTAAGATACCCATGTGCATGTCGAAATACTTCCCAAAGGTCAGTGAATACCACGACCACAACACCAGAGGGAGTTCCACAAATCATGTTCAACCCAGATAAAATAATTTAAAAAGTAAAAAAAAAAAAAAAAAACTCTTTTTTAATAAAAAAAAATAGTCATAACTTAGAAATGAGATTGCATAGGTCTATGAATCGATATCGCGATTCTGTTTTGATTAATTGCCCAGCCCTACAGTGTGTACAGTAAGTTAGCTTGGTGATTATCATTGTGATGTAGGCTAAGCTGGCTAGCTACTGTTAGCATACAAGATTTTACAAACACTAGCCTACTTACTTTTTCATCCACAACGTTTTTTCTGATCCAGATGCATAAGTCCACTTCTTCATGTTGCTCAGTTGCTGGTTTATACTTCGGTCCTAATGTTGGCGCAAAGTTTAATTTAGCCTGACTTTACTTGTTATAGCTGTACAGCTTACTTCTACTAAACAACAACTAAACTACTTCCTTGCTCTTTCAAACAGTCAAAATGGGTCCATCTGCAGGGTCGGAGGTTAGGTTTAGCTCTGGCCAATCTCAAGTTTCTCAAGTTTCTTTATTAGTTGTCATACAGAAGTACAGAATACTTTTATACAAAATGCTTATTTCTGTTACATTTTGTATAAAAGTATTCTGTACTTCTGTATGACAACTAATAAAGAAACTTGAGAAACTTGAGATTGGCCAGAGCTAAACCTAACCTGCAGATGGACCCGTTTTGACTTTGCAATGCAGCAATCTCTGATTGGATTTGCAAGGCTGCCAATCATATTCAACCTCCATGTATTGGATGGCAAGGGCTGTCAATCATTCAACCCTCCATTCAATGGCAAGAGTTTAACTGCACAGACCGTGCTTAGACGAAGTTAATAGCCTATTTCGATTGGCTGTTATTTATTATTTATATAACATTGGGTCACACCTGTGAAGTTTTCTTCACGAATAATTACTGCAGTCATTACTGCAGTGCAGGCCTGCTCAGAGCTGTCAATTTTGGCCATTTTTTAAAAAGAAAAAATTCACTGGCATTTTTTTTACAGAGGAACACTTTTCTAATAAAAAAATATAAAATAATAATAATTAAAAAAAAAAAAATTATATATATATAAATAAAATAAATGTATATATATATGTAAATGAATAATAATTATGAATTATGAGTGAATTTGTGTTTCACGTGTTGTCATAGAGAAACCTCCACTGACACACACACACACACACAGTTTTAACATGTGCATACATGCATCATGTGTGACCGATCATATGTTACTCCTTCTGCGTTGGGTTACATGTCGATGCCCCGAGGGAGTTTCGAACCCGGGTCGGCCGCACCGCGGGTGACAGCATAGACCGCTATACCAAGAGGTGAATTCACTTCTTGGTAACGTGTCTATGTGTCTTTTAAGGCGAAGTGAACTCGCAGTACCGCTTACTGCCACAGTCATTTCACAACACACATTCATCGTGACTGTGGATATTACTCACGGACCTCCGTTACACATGGAACAACATGCAACAACACACACATGCATAAACAACAGACACATGTGCATGCACGCACACACA
>NC_140167.1:150366700-150371700 GCF_963971535.1 Notolepis coatsorum
AGACAACCGCTCTACCTCCTGAGCCACTGTCACTGTATATGCTAGTATGTGTGATGAGGTGTAGTCTTACACTGACGTCATGCCTTGTTCAAGCAACACAGATGGTTAAATTAAACAGGTTGTCCTACCCTCATGATGACAGCGCCAGCAGGTCATGGGCCCAGAACGAAAAAAGAAAAGAAAAAAAAAGCGGACGGTTGCCGATTATGTTTCAACAGAGATGAAAATATTTACAAGTTACCATTTCGGGGCCACATGCTGTTCCTAGGGCTAAAGGGGACCATATTGAATGAGCCAGAGCCTCATGGTGAGGAGGAAGAAGAGAATAACAACAATAGTAACACAAAAATAGACATAGGCATAAAGTGAGCATAAAATTGGCATAATTATAGACAGGCATACAATGTGCAGGGAATTGGTATTAAAACCTACCGGAACTTTTTTATATATATTTATGTAATTCAAATCTGTAAACATGATTGTAATAGATTTCTTATTGATTATAATATATTTATCGTATTAAAATAAAAGACTATTTGACAATGCATAAAGTGCAAACATATAGTGAGTATAAAAATTGACAAAATAAGAGCAATGCAAAAAGTATAGACAGAATAAAAGTACACACATTAGCATACAATAGTAAAATAGGGCGATAGTGCAGTGCAATGAAATAGTCATTTACTCCTATTTAAGCCTATGGCGGACGATTGGGAGGAAAGCGTTGCGGATATCGAGGGACCATTATGCAGGTACAGGTAAGCCACGCATGATTAGTCTCTACACAGAGCCACACAGAGTCTCTCCAGAAAGCCACCAGCGAGAGAGCTACAGAGGATACCATCCGTGCAGAGACGGCCATTTCAGCACAGAGACACGCCGAAGACACACACCGAAGAGACACGCTGAAATGACACACCGAAGAGACTCTTAGCGACGGGCTGTTGATTGCAATGACTCTGAAAGGTTTGCTCAGATCATTTAAGCTGCTCGCCATTCCATATATAACGCAGGGCGAGAAGGTTAGCTTTTGGTGCGTTGAAAACCAAGTTGAGAAGTTTAACGTCAACTTGAATGATGACAATGCGATGAAGCTGTGGGTGAGCGGGAAAGATAAAGAGGGCTCAGAAATAACCTGCATTACACCCGGGAATTTACTGGTGAAAATACTTTTGATGCATTTAAAACATCAATGAAAGACCTGGAAACAGAGTCAACCAGGAGCTGTCTGTGTTTCTGAATAGTCCCCGGGCCTGAACTCGACTTTTTAATGCGCTTTGTATGATATGATTCTACGTATTTATTCTGCATTTGTCTTATGTTGTTGTATTCGTAACGTTGACAACGTGTGTTTTAAATGCTACTGTCTTGGCCCAGGTCTCTCTTGCAAAAATATATGTTCTTAATCTCAATGAGAATGACCTGGTTAAATGAAGATTGAATAAAGAAACAAATGGATAAATAAAAATACCAGAGACAGCGGTACCGTTTTTGCAAGAGCCCCACTCATAAAGACACGGATCACAGACGAAATAGGAGAGACCACACGAAGGTCTGACGTGCGAGGGTCATCGAGGGTGAATCCAGCACTGCCGAAGGCTCTGTAGGTACCGTCTCGTCCACAGGGCGTTTTCTCTGTCGAAAAACAGCAACATAGCTTCAGCAACTCTCGACAAAGGCGTGTGACTGGCACGGAATTCTCCGTCACTGTAATTATGATGATATGTCAAAGAATGGAGAATGTAACCAGAGGGAATCAAGGCTGATAGGTCCGGCCTAAACCGCGATGTCTGCGCAAAAGGTACATTTGCTCAGAGTAGGAACAGAGAGCCTGATGAAAGAGTAGCAGCACCTGAGCTCGTATACACACTGATGTGGCCGGCAGTATAGAGCCAGAGGTAAAAGATGGGGTTAGATACGCTCTGACATGATTATTCAGAGGTAGCGTTTACACTTACATTGAGTCATTTAGCTGACCCTTCTATCCAACGTGACTTACTAATTGTGTACAACAAGTCAGCAGGAGGGGTACGTCTCTTGCAGCTAAGGGTAAGTGGTATTGTCCATCACACGGTGTTGAACTTGAGTGGTTCACTTTAACTGCATAGTAGTATAGACATATTAGGATAGTATGTAGTAGTATAGACATATTAGGATAGTATGTAGTAGTATAGACATATTAGGATAGTATGTAGTAGTATAGACATATTAGGATAGTATGTAGTAGTATAGACATATTAGGATAGTATGTAGTAGTTAGAGCTGCCGCGGTATTGCTGTTTTCCTTACCGCACAAATTTGCAAAATATTTCCTACCGCTGCGGTATTACCGCACGAAAAAAAAAAAAAAAAAAAAAAGTTTGAATGCATTTTTTTTTAGTAGTAGTCTACTCTTTATAGCATATAGCCTGCCTCTAGTCTAAATGTCTATCTTTAGAGGATGACTTTGCAGCATGAATATTGTTTGGGATTCGGCAAGCACGCATTAGTTATTGAAAGTGAAACACGGATTCGAAGTTTACCCTATGGTCGTGCGCAGTTCACTCGGTGTCGCGGGCAGGGCTGGTTACCCCCCCCGACCCTTTCTTATTATTATTACTATAAAGTTACTACTTTATAATAAAGGCATTCGTTTTGTGGCATTAACATTATATAGTTATACGTTCAATAACATCACTGAGCGTATTTACCGGACGATAGCAAGGCAAGCAATACTCTATTCATATCTCAGTTCCTTTCTTTGCTCAGAGCGTGCTGAGTTGTCCCATTCTGCGGTCTGTTAATAAAGTTTTTAATCAGACAAGTGTATAGAACGAAGGGCTTTTATTATAACATTCGTTGCAGACAGTAAAATCATTATGTCTCGTTTAGTACTCCTGAAGAGCGATGGTAGTCCACTCCGGCGGAGACTTAAAGCTAACGTTATTAGCCATGTTGTGATGAGCTGACATTCAGGACGTAAAAAACGTGTGACGCGTCTCTCTTCTGACCAATCAGTGGTCTGCAATGTTTCACGTGACTTTTCTGGTACCCAATAGGGTCGCTTGGAACCTCGATAGAGAAGTAGGGTATATCTGCAGAGCCGCAAACCCAACGAGAGGAGGGTAATTTATTATTATTATTATAAAAAACAGCGGTGACGCGGTATTCAGCCTACTCTGCGGTGGCCGTGATGTAACAGCGATACCGCGGTAATGCGGTAATCGCGGCAGCTCTAGTAGTAGTATAGACATATTAGGATAGTATGTAGTAGTATAGACATATTAGGATAGTATGTAGTAGTATAGACATATTAGGATAGTATGTAGTAGTATAGACATATTAGGATAGTATGTAGTAGTATAGACATATTAGGATAGTATGTAGTAGTATAGACATATTAGGATAGTATGTAGTAGTATAGACATATTAGGATAGTATGTAGTAGTATAGACATATTAGGATAGTATGTAGTAGTATAGACATGATAGCAAAGTTGTTTTAGTCGACGGCAGACAATTGTTTGCATACTTCCTGAAAGCAAATAGTGATACTGCCAAAGCCCCCAAAAGTCGAACCCACCCCAGCCTGTCGACTCTGAGTAAGACGCTTGTCGAAAAACGTCCAGTCACCCCCTGTAGACGAAAACATGTAGACGATATGAGTGCTCCAGCGTCTCACTTCGGCTCGTCTATTTTGAAGTGTCCGGGTACAAGTTTGCCCACTGAAAGGTTCATCGCTGACTTGGCCCCTTGTGGGAAAATCAAGTACATTAGGTCAGACAATGGCACATAAACTTCCAGCCGTTGCTCAGTGTGCCATGAGACATGAGACCACATCAGGAGTTCTGCACAGCCCACCCACCCCCCCCCCTCACACACAGACACACTCACACACAGACACACTCACACACAGACACACTCACACACAGACACACTCACACACAGACACCACACACACAGACACACTCACGCAGACGCACTCACACACAGACACACAGACGCACTCACACACAGACGCACTCACACACAGACACAATCACACACAGACACACTGGTGTGTTATTGCACTTGTGTCATGGGCCCAGAACGGAACTTTGAAAAATAAAAAAAAACACATTACTCACCCCATCAAAATGAGCCTGTTGAGAGACACTGGAGAACACTGCTTAAAATGTCAAGATGTACGCTGCTATATATATATATATATATATATATATATATATATATATATATATATATATATATATCTATATCTATCTATCTATCTATCTATCTATCTATCTATCTATCTATCTATCTATCTATCTATCTATCTATCTAATCTATCTATCTATCTATCTAATGTCTCTGTCTGTCTGTCTGTCTGTCTGTCTGTCTGTCTGTCTGTCTGTCTTGTCTGTCTGTCTGTCTGTCTGTCTGTATGTCTGTCTGTCTGTCTGTCTGTGCTGTCTGTCTGTCTGTCTGTCTGTCTGTCTGTCTGTCTGTCTGTCTGTCTGTCTGTCTGTCTGTCTGTCTGTCTGTCTGTCTGTCTGTCTGTCTGTCTGTCTGTCTGTCTGTCTGTCTGTCTGTCTGTCTGTCTGTCTGTCTGTATGTCTGTCTGTCTGTCTGTCTGTCTGTCTGTCTGTCTGTCTGTATGTCTGTCTGTCTGTCTGTCTGTCTGTCTGTCTGTATGTCTGTCTGTATGTCTGTCTGTCTGTGTCTGTCTGTCTGTCTGTCTGTCTGTCTGTCTGTCTGTCTGTCTGTGTCTGTCTGTCTGTCTGTCTGTCTGTCTGTCTGTCTGTCTGTCTGTCTGTCTGTCTGTCTGTCTGTCTGTCTGTCTGTCTGTCTGTCTGTCTGTATGTCTGTCTGTCTGTCTGTCTGTCTGTCTGTCTGTCTGTCTGTCTGTCTGTCTGTCTGTCTGTATGTCTGTCTGTATGTCTGTCTGTCTGTCTGTCTGTCTGTATGTATGTCTGTATGTCTGTCTGTCTGTCTGTCTGTCTGTCTGTCTGTCTGTCTGTCTGTCTGTCTGTCTGTCTGTCT
>NC_140167.1:150374200-150391700 GCF_963971535.1 Notolepis coatsorum
AATAATAATAATAATAATAATAATAATAATAATAATAATAATAATAATAATAATAATAATAATATTAATTATTATTATTATTATTATTATTATTATTATTATTATTATTATATAATTAAATATAAAAACTGACATTTAACTTCCAAACAAATTAAGCTCTGATTGCTCACCCTGCTCATGCCGTCAAGCTGTTTCAGTATCAGACAGAGAACAGCTGAGGAGAGCAGCTGAGGGAAGCACCCTGGAACCCTTACCCTACCCCCTTTTCATCACCCAGTGTGGGGACAGATTTTCCACTGTGACCCGGGTGAAAGGCTCTACCTTCATTTACATACAGTAAATTAATTAGACTTCACCAATTTAATTTCCACCAAGTGAACACTCCATCTGCCAGTGGTTAAACCCCTCTCAAGCCCTGCTGTCTTTTCTTGATCCTCCATTCACAACTATTGCTTACCTCAGACAAACGAGGAGGAATCGACAGTTGTGATTGGATGATCAAGAAAAGAGAGCTGGGTTTGAACTAACGGAACCTAGGCCAAATGCGTCCACATTTTTATAGGATTCTATCACATTTTCATAACAATAGCACCCTGCACCGTTTTCATTGAGGTTTCTTACAAATTAACGATGCTTTATCTTGTCCTTTATATGCCGATTATCATTAGAATCTTAAATTGTACCATATGTCCCCCTTTAGACAACATATGTAACGCTACCAGCGCACTTTTGTTAAGATAATTAGTTGGCCATTCTCGGTCGCTATACCGAGGTCGCAGTATCGTTTAACGCTGTTCAGATCACGTCGGAGAATATAGACACATCCCATCCCAGTGACCTGCGACCTGTGCTAACGCTCTTGGGAAATGCAGTGTTGTAGTTCTCAACATTTTCAGCCTTTTATTTTAAACCAATGCTGCCATCTACTGACAACAAAAAAGTGTTGTCTAATCGTCACCTTGAGAGCTACTTCCGTATACAGCGACACCCCAAACCCATTCTAGAGATTCCCACTTTTTGCTGGGAGTGGGGCGTGGCCGTATTTGGTCCCAGACAATAAGAGTGGCCGCGATTGGTCACCGTGACGTTAGGTCCATAGACGTGTTTCCTGACCATGTCAGACTCGGTGTGTGCACAAACTGCACATGGAACGTAATCAAAACATCGGGTATGACTACAATATCTTAAAATGTGTTACCTACAGTATGCTAGCGATTTAAACAACCAATCTACGCTCAAGCTTCTTATGGAACAGAGACAGTCCTACTCACAGCCATGCCTGTTTGGCAAAATGGTGTCCAACCGTTTTCGTTTCATACTATTTTGTTTTCATCAGGAGAGTGCCATATGGTTTCTGCATTGAGCTCCGTTGTACGTTTTTAGTGCAGCTACTCAGTCACTTATTTCAAAAAGGTGCCCCCTTGACAACCCTGGTGATATGGTGGCTCTCGCTGCCTATCAATCTACACGTTGGGTTGTGGCAGCCATTGGGGGTCATGTATTGTATGTAGCATTGGAATTGTCAATACCTAGAGCTCACATTTTTTACAATTTCCTCCTGCACCCACACCCCTTACCCTAAACCAGGTTTGTACACACAGGGCCGCCTGGGAGAAATGCGAGGCCCTGTGCAAGATCTAAACGTGAAAGGTAAAAAAAAAGAGAGGGAGAGAGACACATTGGAAAGAAACAACCCAAAACCAGAGCAAATTGAAATGCTATTTAGCCCTAAACAGAGAGTACACAGTGGCAGAATACCTGAGCACTGTGACTGACCCAATACTAAGAAGATCCTTGACTAGGTACAGACTCAGCGAGCACAGCTTAGCCATCGAGAAAGGCCGCCATAGGCAGACCTGGCTCCCAAGCGAAGACAGACCCACTGCACACAAGATGAGGTAGAAACCGAGCTCCACTTCTTAACAACCTGCCCACAATACCAAGACAAATACTTCCCACAAATTGCAAACACCCAAAAATACTTTGAAAACATGGACAATAACTCAAAACTCCCATACCTACTGGGAGAAATACAAGAATGTGAAATAAAGCCCATTTGAATTGAAGAGAGAGAGATAGATAGAGCATGTCTGTGTGTTAGAAAGAGAGAGATATAGAGAGAGCATGTCTGTTTGTGTGTGTGTGTTAGAGAGAGAGCATGTATATGTGTGTTAGAAAAAGAGAGAAATATAGAGAGAGAGCATGTCATTTTGTGCGTTAGAGAGATATATAGAGCATGTCTGTGTGTGTTAGAAAGAGAGAGAGAGAGAGAGCATGTGTGTTTGTGTGTTAGAGAGAGAGAGCATGTCTGTGTGTGTGTGTGTTAGAGAGAGAGCATGTATGAGAGAGATAAGCAAGACAGCTAAGATGAGCCCCTAAAGGATAGTCAACTTTTAATGGAAGAACAAAACAGAAGGAAAAGATAACTTCACAAAGGCAACATAAATATACATAGATCCAAAAGGACAAAGATCAACACTTAAATCCAAAGAGAAGAGGGTCTATACCAGAGAAAACAAAGTAGCAAGGAGCCAACGGCCGACATCAGCTAAATAGGCTAACTGCAAATAGAGTAGCCAGGTACTGACACCAGGTACACACCGTTAGCTACAACAGCTAGCCGGCCCGTTTGGCTCAATATAACGTTAGCTACGTTAGCTAGCAGGCCCGCTTTGGCTCAATATAACATTAGCTACAACAGCTAGCCGGCCCGTTTGGCTCAATATAACGTTAGCAACGTTAGCTAGCCGGCCCGCTTGGCTCAATATAACATTAGCTACGTTAGCTAGCCGGCCCGTTTGGCTCAATATAACGTTAGCTACGTTAGCTAGCCGGCCCACTTGGCTCAATATAACATGGCATAACAATGCTGCACGCGCTCTCTCTAGGTTAGCTAACGCTAGTTAGCCTTTAGCTAAGCTAGCTACTAGCCGACCTGGCTATCCCGACTGAACCACACGTTAGCACTCGATATTATAACGTAGCTAAAGCTAACTAGCTGTCCCTGCCTTTAGCTAAGCCGACATGGCTAGTCTGACTGAACTGTCTAACATGCAACAACTTTCATCTTCAGTCCATCTGCCGAACGACCGTCCTCTTCGTCTTGGCTGGCATAAGCATAACCTCCAATGCTGCACAAGCGAAATAGTCAAACGCAGCTGACGCACGCCGGCCGACTGTACACATGTAACCCCTCCCTTCGTTGAAACCAATAGTATGTCTGCTGCAGAGCCCCAGAGCTCCAATAGTGAGTATGTCTGCTGCAGAGCCAAAGAGCCAGGAACAAGTCAGACACATTCTACAAACGTGTCTAATGTGAAATATATAAGCATATAAGCAAAACTAGATTTTAGGTCTGAGATGAAAAAGGGCCTCGCGGGAAGGGGGGCCTCGCAAAAAAAAAAAAAAAAAAAAAATAATAATAATAATAATAAATAAAAAATATATTTGTTTTATTTGTATTTTTTTTTTTTGTGCGAGGCCCCCCTTCCCGCGAGGCCCTGTACGACCGCACTGCTCACACACCCCCTGAGGCGGCCCTGTGTACACACACACACACACACACACACACACACACACACACACACATGCACACGCGCACGCACACACACAGACACACGCACACACACACACACATACACACACACACACACACCCCACCTACCCAACCCCCCCCCCCCCACCCCACCTACCCAACCTCCTCCAATGTACAGTTTCTACGTCAAATGTATATACTCTCTTTTTTAGACTATTTTTGTATCACAAACAGTACTGTATTTTGTTATGGTATGTCATAAATGTATAGATGTAGCAGTACTGTCTATCTGTATGTCATGTATGTCATATATGTTATGATGAATTGAAAATGGGGGACCCTGATGTAAACAAGGCGAAAGTCTTTCTCTGGTCTGCATCCCCTTAACAATTGTGTATTGAGCTGTACTGTATTGTACCTGTTCTGAAGGTCCAGATTAACACTTTCCGTGCCACTCACGAGATTTCTCTGGTTTTTTTATAGGTGGTTGCTAGCCACTCACGAGATTTCTCGGATTTTTTTTTTTTTTTTTTTTTTTGCGATCTGAAAAATTATTGCATCACCCGAGCCTACCCGAGTATAGCCGAGGGGCGCCGGCGATCACTGTGGAAAAAAGCGCCCCCTGTCGTCTCCCAGATGAGATAAGTGATTTTGGAATGGACTCAATGAAAATGAATGGGGAAAAAAATCCGGTACTCCACATTTTCCAGTTCACTGATCCAGCCGGGGTTACCACAGTTCATTCTGGAACCTCAGATCCCCGTTGATCATGGAGATCTACAGTATCGCGTTGGATCCATACACATATCGATTTTTTTGAATGGTGATCAGGAATTGGAATATACCAGTTGGATACCATCTGATGTCAGGTAAGGACTCTATGTTATCAGTGTTAGGATAATCAGAGTAAGTTTGATGAAGTTATAAGCTGTTTTGTGAAATGTCCTCTTTCGGTTTCACTGTAAAAGTCCGTGAGGAAATCAACGGAGCGATTATCAGTGCGCGGCCGTAATGTGCTTGCGTGCACGTATAATATTGATCATCTAGCGTTTATTTGAAAACGATTCATAAAAAGGCAGACGAATATCAACGTTGTGGAATATTCCACTAAAAGACGATTTTCATAGAATGCTCCAGAATGAGCTGTTTTTTTATATCAAAACGGGGGCTTTTCTAACTGCTCTGAAACGGAAACGACGCGATAAAAAAACAATCTGCCTTCACAGCACTGACTGGAAAATAGTATTTGATAATGCGATGGGCAGATTAGACACATAACCATAATTTAAAACATAGATTAGGCGATATTAACGTTAACATTGGCGCCGATGGTGGCATTCAGCCGGTAAAACGGAAAACCAGGCGTGGCGCTCAAAGTGTTAACACTGAAAGTCTGCGTTTATTATTTTGTATAACTTGTATATTGTTTATATATATAAGATATATATCTTTACGCCATCTGTTTGCATAATAGTATTCTTTGCTCGCCTCATTGGGTCCCATCCTTGACGTTGTAGGCGCCAGAGACGCGCCCCCTAGACATGGTTTCTAGACATGTTCAGACACGTTCAGACAAGCCCAGAGCAAGCGCATTGATTCCGTACAGGTGAATCGGCTGAGCCCCATAGGGATCAGTTTGAGTATATATTGTAGACGGTGCAAGCAGCCGCAGCGGCAGTAACATAACAGGAGAACTAGCAGAGCGAGAGTGTGAGACGTCCGGTACAGTTGTACACAGACCGATAGCAGTGTATCGTTATAGAGAGCTAATGGCTACTTAGATACAACTATAATATTGTAGAGCCATTATTGGCACAGTATAGTGACTCGTGTAAGCGAAGTAACGTGGAGAGACTTATAGTTAAACCCAGCGCCGTTTGGATATAACTACTCATTGGAGACCGTCTTCGGGTTAGCTTCAAGTACAAACGAAGCTAGCTAGCTACCATCTATGCCAACAGGCTCTTGGATTAATAGCTATTAACCCTGCCATTGGGCGCTAGGATTACAAGGACCGGTTCCGTACGAGACCCCTTCTTCCAGCGGCGACAGGATTATCCGACCAGTCTACAGTCTCTCTCTGGGGCAGGAGCTCTCGAGAGAACCCATCGTCTACAGCCACCATTTGCTTTTCCCAGTATCGCCTTGTTTCGTCTCACTCCCTGCAGAGCTCCGGTCGAGTATCCGTAGTCTAGGAACTATTCATTACCGCTGACTTTGATACACTGACATTCTATTATTAAAGGAGAACCGTGATAACTAATATGTATGTTGCTATGACTAGTAAAATACTGTTAACTTGGTATCCCTGTCCCCGCGCAGTCAATTGAGTGTCCGCCATTTTCTCTAACTGTACTGTCTGGCTATTAATATTCCTTAGTAGTGGTTTAATCTAAACAATCTTTAATACAGTCAGGGTTGTGTAGCCCCTTAGCTACAGTACCCATTCTGCAATCTGTTAATAAAGTTTTCAATAAAGTCTGTGTGTGATTGTGTACTGTATGTGTGTGAGTGCGTCTGTGTGTCTGTGTGTGAGTGTGTATGTGTGTGGTGCGTTAACCTTCGGTAGTGTGGTAGTGGAAGGGTTAAATGCACTCTGCCGAAGCGTTCTCGTTCTTTCTGCGGACACCCGTTAGTCTATGTGTTCTGTATTGGTTTTACATTACCATATGTAAATGGCTGCTTTTTTATATAGCGCTTATATCCAAAGCGCTTTACAATTTGTTACTCACATTTGCACACATTCACTCACACATTCACTCACACATTCACACACCGACGGTGACGGCGGAGGCAACCATGCAAGGTGCCAACCTGCTCACCGGGAGCAATTAGGGGTTAAGTGTCTTGCTCAAGGACACATCGACACGCTGCCGGGAGGAGCGGGAATCGAACCCGGAACCTCCGGATTGCCAGACGACTGCTCTACCTCCCGAGCCACTGTCGCCCCATATCCTTTAATGTACACCTACACACAGCATTGAGGTACAATTACACTGTCAGCAGCGTCTGTGGTGGGGAGGGTGTGGAGGCTCTGCGAGAGGTCAGCCATGCTAAGCAGTATGGTATTCAGCAAGGTAATACATTGACAGAAGCCCACAAGGGACAAACATCTCACACCCACTCCAGTACCGAATGACCCATGTTGGTCCCAATCAATTAGGTCTATGTTGCAACTCATTATAGTTTGTACAGTATGTGCCCTATCTACACTGTGGTGCACGTGAGCAGTGAATGTTTGTGTAATCGATTGTGAAAACACGGAGAGCTAACAAGGGCTGAGTTACACCTGACCTAGAAAGGCACTGGTTGAGCTTGTGCAAGTCAACCTGTTACACTACATTACTGCACTCAGACTAATTGCACAACACTTGTGGTTAACTCGCAAGATAGGAACATGTGTGTGCGTGTGTATGTGTGTGTATACTGTAGCTGTGCATGTGATGTGTAGCAGATTCAAATAAAGAAATTAAATTGTGAAATTGTGTGTGTGTGTGTGTGTGTGTGTGTGTGTGTGTGTGTGTGTGTGTGTGTGTGTGTGTGTGTGTGTGTGTGTGTGTGTGTGTGTGTGTGTGTGTGTGTGTGTGTGTGTGTCTGTATGTGATACTGTATGTACACAAGTGTGAGTGTGTGATTACATTATTTACCCAAGTCAAGGCAGCAAACCAAGCCAAATATTTTCCCACACACCCACATCAAGAGAATGGCTTTACACACAGATTGCCCGTGCTTAGCATTGCCAGATTTAGGTAAACAAAGAGACCCATGCCAATGTGAATAAAGACGCATGTGCGCCATTTCACACGCATGCATATGAATGGCTTGTTTGTTACCATCTGCATCTGTCTGGTCTGTGTGTGCGTCTCTTATTATTTGATCATCAATGCATTTGCAAGCTCTGAAATGCCACAGCAGCTAAATCATATACTGTATGTAGAGCACAGGAGCAGATGGTCAAGTGTTTGCACTGAAACAGCTTCATCAAAGCACTCAGGCCCGGTCCACCACCGCCAGCATGACGGCTGCCTCGTATCAGGCTCGTACCAAGGGCGCTGGATTAATTTCACAAGTGCGGGCGCCAAAATATAGACCGATTGAATGGGCTTTGGATATATACATTTTCACATAGAATACATAATATCAAACAACGTCACTTCTGTATGCTGTCACCTTTGCGAGTCGGGTCCTAGGTTTGGCTCGAAGACTGGCACACTTAGTCACACAGCACAGGCTTTCACAGTGAGACAAGAGAAATGTTGGCACTGACTAGGGGCACTTACAAGCTAGTAATGTTAGACTTCATCACAGGAAATGTCTTAATTCATCATGCCCACAAGTATCAACTCTGGCTACAATATTGCATATGCAAGGGCATATGCAGCCAAACAGCAACAGGCTTCACATATTACACAATCAATATGAAAGAAATGCATAACCAGTCAGCAATAAGATAAATTGGCATCATGGCTGGCGGGTCCTACTAATCACCACAAAGTACCAGAAAATAGCCCAAAGTACCCCAAAATACCCCAAAGTATACCCCAAAGTACCCCAAAATACCCCAAAGTATACCCCAAAATACCCAGAAGTACCCCAAAATATCCCAAGGTACCCTAAAATACCCCCAAAATACCCCAAAGTACCGCAAAATACATTCGGGCTCAGCATTAGTGTGTGTGAGTGTGTGTGTGTGTGTGTGTGTGTGTGTGTGTGTGTGTGTGTGTGTGTGTGTGTGTGTGTGTGTGTGTGTGTGTGTGTTAAGGCTGTCCCCAAAGCCTGTTTTTGGGATTCGAACTTCGTCAGGGTTTTACGAACGAACGTTCGAACCTTCGTTTTTAATAATTTTTTTTAACTTTTTTAAATACAAGTGCATTTTTTATTAAATTTTTATATCCTCAAACTAAATCCTCAATTTGAATAAAGTGATTAATCTGATTAAATGAGTCTCTTTTTTATTAAATCAACTTTCTTTAATGAATATAAAGTTTTTTTTAATACTGTAATATTAGTGTAGCCTAATCTTTATCTGCAACTGTGAAGAAAAACCACATTGGTTCAAACAGAATGAATAGACACATAATTTTTTTTTTTTTTTTATTAAAAATAAAAAAATTTAATTTTGATTTTGAATTTGAATGTTAACATAACAAACGAACGTTCGAATGTTCTAACATTCGGGCTCAGCCTTAGTGTGTGTGTGAGTGTGTGTGTGAGTGTGCGTATGTGTGTGTGTGTGTGTGTGTGTGTGTGTGTGTGTGTGTGTGTGTGTGTGTGTGTGTGTGTGTGTGTGTGTGTGTGTGTGTGTGTGTGTGTGTGTGTGTGTGTGTGTGTGTCTGTCTGTCTGTCTGTCTGTCTTTTGTCTGATGTTACCCGTATGGGGGGGGAGGCAACACCTGCAGGCTCTGTCCACTCATGTTAGAGCTTTGATTGGTCCGACCGTACATGAACCCATGTAGGTTCTGAGCCCAAACCGAACCCAAACCACGGCAGTAGCTTTGTGCCTGAGCCTGATTAAAAAACAGAATTTACGCTATTAAAGATGATATAGGTCACAGTGAGGCTGCCGTTCTAGGTCTGTTGTGTTAGTGAGCCCAGTGGCCAAGGACAGAGTTTCTGTTCACCTGTCCTGGAAGATGTCAATGTCCCAGACATGTGTAACGTTTGGGGTTTTGCTCTCATCTGGGAGCAAACGCCCTAGCGTTACCCGATGGTAATTACCTGTCTATCTGCCCTGATTGCTCTAATTGGTACCTGGTGTGTATAGTTTAGTTGTCTTTATGTGCTTCCTGGTTACTAGTCAGATCGCCAGTCGTTCACTGAACATTACAGTGAGTAGTACTATGTATTCTTGTGAAAGCCTTATCACTCCTTGCCACGGAGGATAACCTTGTTCGCTATTTGTCTCAGTCGCCATGTCATTGTGATTGCCGTTTTTGCATTCATTATTTAAAGTGTTTCTTACTTATGCAGCACCGTCATGTGACATGTTTATTATTTAATGCATTTTTGGAGACTTGCTTTCTCCCCTTTATGTTCCCCTTTATTGTGTAGATTACCGTGTGCGTTATTATAAGCATTTAACATGTTTTGGAGACTCGCTCGCTCTTATTTATTTTGATCTTTAAGTACTCGAATTAAAGGAGCAGTGTTCAAACCTGTCTCTCGTTGTGTCTGTCCTACACTGCACCTGGGTCAAACACACCTATCCAAACCGTAACACATGTGTTTATTCAGCTTAAAAACAATTGATAGGCTATATTAAGAATGTGACAAGTCAAGGAGGAGTACACAGTGGAGTTGTGTGGCCCGGCGCTGTCCGTGGTGCTGAACTGAGGCCCGGCGCTGTCCGTGGTGCTGAACTGTGGCTTGGCGCTGTCCGTGGTGCTGAACTGTGGCTCGGTGCTGTCCGTGGTGCTGAACTGTGGCTCGGCGCTGTCCGTGGTGCTGAACTGAGCGAGCAGAGAGGTAGAGAACTGAATGTTGGCTTCTCCTCCTTTTTTAATTTTTTTTAAACTTTTATTTATAGCATTTTCAGCTTTTTCTGGCCACGCAGGACCGACAGAGGAGAGAGGGAGAACGGGAGGAGAGGTAGGGAAGACATGCGGCAAATGGTCGCCGGGACTGGGAAATGAACCCGGGACGACCGCTTCACGACTCAGCGCGCTATGTGGCGTGCTACTGGAGCGCCCCTGGCTCCTCCTCCTTGACCCTGCAGGAGATTGAAACCTCCCACTGTCATAACTCTTGGGTCCAAAAAAACAAAAAAAACACCCCCCCCCCCCCCCCCCCCCCCCCACAGGGCGGTCCATGGTGCTGAATTGGAACTGGACAGCAGCAGGCAGAGAGGCTGAAAAATCTAATTTCTCTCTCATACACGTATACATAAACTAAAATACTGAAACATATATATATATACCTTCGGAGAGTCTCTCCTTTTATTGAACTCACCTCAACAACACAGGCAATAGTCTGAGTCTTCCAACAACAACATTAGGGCTAAGCTGATGAAATAAAGAGAGCTCTCCGCTGGCACACGCAATGCAGGGATCAAGCATGCTACCTTGGCCAGTTTGGCCCACTCAGGAATTAATTACCAGATAATAGAAACCCTGATGTGTCCACTATGAGTCAGTATTCATATTATTAAATTGTATTAGATTTTGATGTGAACCTGCCCCGATTCAAGCCTGAGAGAATTTCCAGGGTCAGTGTTATGTACTAGAGGCCTGGTCACTCCTGTGTCACCAGGGCAGGCAGGTGAGGGCTGCCAATTAGCCAATTAGTGCTGATTGGTTACCTGCTGGGGAGCTTCAAAGGCAGACCCAGAAACACACATGCACGGTCTGTGCCTAGTGAAAGAGCTGTCAGGTTCTTACAGTCCTTGTCCGTTGGGTTACCAGTACATTAGCTTATAGTTATATTAGTAGTTCCTTGGTTTAGTAGCATTTTTGAGTTAGAGCACAGGGTTTTGGTGTTGATTACACATAGGTTGCGTACCCATGAGCCAGGGTCGTAACAATTGGGCGCTCGTCCGGGATCTTTTACCCCTAGCACTTTGTTTGGTGATTTTTTTTTGTGTTGCACGGGGTGTCATCATATTATGGTTTGGGTGGTGTTCGTTACACATGGTGTAACGTGGGGGCTGAGCCATTTTCATCAAACAGGTGAGTATGCCGTATTTGTTTGTAATTTGATGTGACTACTTATGCTGTTAAAATATATAGTTTAGTAGGCACCACATGTAGATAGGGATATTATTTTCTGGTTGTTGGTTAGCGTCCGGTGCACCGCGTACTCCTGGGGCGGTCAATGAAATGATTGTATATGATCTTTGACTGGTAGCAGGTGTGGTTGAAGAAAGTTAGGTCTACAGGGCATTAGTTTAAGGGTAGGTAGGTTAGGGCGGCCAGGAAACACAGGTAGTGTGGTAGGGCTTGATTTAGTGTTTCTTAGGGTAGACATGTGGTAGGCCGGGGTTTTCTGCAGTTTAGACGTAGAAGCATATTTATGTGGTCACATCAGGTTAGAAGGCGCACCTGTTTGGAATATTTTGTTGGATTTATTTTGTTTGTTTAAGTGTTTGGTGAGCATACCTGGTAGCACCTAACACCCTGCGTGTATGACACGTCTATTTAGGGTGGGTGTGTTTTTTTTTATTTTTTTTTGTTTGTTTGTGCAACCTGGAAAGGTGCGCTCCGTAGAGCTCACATTTCCACCGCGTCCCTTTATGGTTGTTATTATTGGCATTAGCATTCTTCATGGTTCTTCAGTGGTTCTTCGTGGTTCTTCAGTGGTTCTTTAGTGGTTTTTCAGTGGTTCTTTGGTGGTTATTCGTGGTTTGTTAGTGGTTCTTAGTGACTGTAGGGTAAAGTGAGTAGCTTGTGGTGACTGGTACAGTAACGATGGCTACCATTAAGGATTTTGTTGAGAACCCCTCTGACGAGATGTTGGGAAGGTTTTCCAAAGAGCAGCTTCTGATTGCTGTGCACTACAATGTGGAGCTTACTGCCAGTGAGAAGCGGTTAAAAATGACTGCCTTGGGGACTTTGAGGGCTATACTCATTGAGGAGCAGGTGATTGTGGCAACGGTGGATGAGCTTCTTTTGTCTGAGGTGTCTCCACAACTCTCTGGCGTGGCGGAAGGTGTTGCCATCGATTGGGGGCCTAGGGAGTTGGCATTTAGGGAAAAGCAGCTACAACAAGAGCGTGAGTTTAAGGAAAAACAGCTACAACAAGAGGAGAGGAGAGATGAGAGAGAGCGGGAGCTTAAGGAAAAACAGCTACAACAAGAGGAGAGGAGAGAGGAAAGAGAGCACGATCGTGCAATGAAGGAGCTTGCATTTAAGCATGCTGCATGCAGGCGGGTTCTCTGCATCCAGAGTCACGTTCCGGGTTTGATGTAGGCAGGAATATTAGGATGGTGCCACCATTCTTTGAGAAAGACGTGGAAAGATATTTTCCCCTTTTTGAACGGGTGGCAACCACATTGAAGTGGCCTGATACCGCCTGGACACTGCTGCTGCAATGTGTTTTGGTTGGTAGGGCACAAGAAGCCTACACTGCTCTGTCCCTTGAACAAAGCGCTGATTATGAGCTGGTTAAAGCTTCCATATTGAGGGCTTATGAGTTGGTCCCCGAGGCCTATCGTCAGCGCTTTAGAGATTAACGTAGGCAGGAGGGGCAGTCTTATGTTGAATTTGGAAAAGAGAAGGAGAACCTGTTTGACCGGTGGTGCACCTCGCAAAAAGCAGAGTCAAGGGAGCAGCTCAGACAGTTGGTTCTCCTAGAGGAATTTAAGAGGTGTGTTCATGATAACGTTTCCACACATCTAAATGAGCATAAGGTATCGAAGATAGCCGACGCTGCTGTCTTGGCTGATGAGTTTGTGTTAACACACAAATCTGTCTTTGTAGAGGAGGGCCGTGTGGAGTCCAGGGGTAGTAGGCGTCCTTCTCAGGGGAGCCGGTTCCCGGCACCCGTGTCTGCTGGTCGGTTTACTTCGACTCCTAGGCAAGGTGGCTCTGCTAGTGCATTCCCAGAGGGGGTTATCTGTTTTTACTGTAAGGAGCCTGGTCATATCGTTGCTGGATGCCCTGTGCTTAAGCAGAAAAATTTAAAAACGGTGGCTCTGGTAGAAATCATAGACAGGACACCTATGCCGACATTAGAGGGTGGGGTGCGAAGTATCAAAGGTGCAGACAGGGAGCTAGAGGGCTCCTCAACATTTAGGATGGATGGATTTGTTTCACTGGTTGGTGAATTAGGATCAAGGCAGGCTATTACAATATGGAGAGATACAGGAGCTTTCCAGTCTCTCATTCTGGATGGGATTTTGCCATTTTCGGAAGATTCTTCATTGCATTCCGGTGCCATTGTTCAGGGCTTTGGAGGAGGCTTTGTGAATACTCCTTTGCATGAGGTCTCGCTAAACTCTCCCTTAGTATCAGGCAATGTTGTCGTAGGAGTGTGTTCTCACATTCCCATAAAGGGGGTGTCCTTCATTCTAGGGAACGATTTGGCCGGTGGCAAGGTGCTGGCTACTCCAGTTGTAATTCCCGTCCCTGTAGTTTCTGAGGTTCCTGATGAGCTCGCACAGAAGCATCCAGGAGTGTTTCCTGTGTGTGCGGTAACACGCGCAATGTCAAAGGTCAAATGTGACACCCATGAGGTTGTTAACTTGGTGATATGACACTTAGTGACACGTTCTTTGTTGAGTTGAAAAGTGGCCCTGATGAGGGGTTTGGTAAGGTGATTCCGTCTCATGAGCAGTTGGTACTAGAGCAAAACAAGGATGTCTCCTTGTCGTCCCTCTTTGAAGAGGCGGTTTTAGAGGATGAAATGGTAGATACGTCTCAAGGATACTTTGTTAGCAATGACGTGCTCATGAGAAAGTGGACACCACCTAACCTGTCCAGTCTGGATGACTGGGGCAGTGTGTTTCAGATTGTTGTTCCAGCCGTGTATCGTCCTGATATACTGCATCTAGCACATGATCATGATCTTGCTGGTCACATGGGGGTCAGGAAGACTTATGACCGTGTGCTGAGACATTTTTGTTGGCCTGGTTTGAAGTCAGATGTGGCACAATATTGTCGCTCGTGCCATGTGTGTCAGGTGGTTGGTAAACCAAACCAGAAGATCCCTCAGGCTCCTCTGCAGCCTATCCCTGCCGTTGGGGAACCTTTTGAGCGGATCCTCATTGACTGTGTTGGTCCCCTCCCTCGAACTAAGACAGGGAACCAGTACCTTTTGACTATTATGTGTGCAGCGACCCGTTTTCCTGAAGCCATTCCTTTACGCAAGATCACAGCCCCAGCTATATCCAAAGCTCTGGTTAGGTTTTTTTCGACTTTTGGTCTACCAAAGGTCATTCAATCAGATCAATGGTCTAACTTCATGTCCCGTCTCTTTGCTCAGGTCCTCCAGCAGTTGTCTATCCAGCATTGCCCTTCCTCTGCCTATCATCCAGAGTCCCAGGGGGCGCTGGAGAGATTTCACCAGACTATCAAAACAATGCTGCGGGCATATTGTACGGAGTTCGACAAAGACTGGGATGATGGAATTCCTTTGCTTCTGTTTGCTGCTAGGGAGGTAACCCAGGAGTCTCTTGGATTCAGCCCGGCTGAGCTGGTGTTCGGCCACACAGTGAGGGGTCCTTTGAAACTGCTGAAGGAAAAGTGGTTGGCTGACCAGACTCCTTCCTCTACTAATTTGTTGGACTATGTGTGTGACTTCAGGCTTAAGCTTAGTAGAGCATGTGAACTAGCGAAAGAGAACCTAAAGGTAGCCCAAGGAAAAATGAAGGTGTGGTATGATAGGCGGGCCCGACATAGGGTGTTCTCACCGGGAGACAAGGTGTTGGTTCTCTCGCCTATTCTTGGGTCTGCATTACAGGCTAAATACAGTGGGCCATACTCCATTGAGCGCAAAGTTGGTGAGGTCGACTACTTGATTAAAACTCCCGACCGCAGGCGCAAGAGTAGATTATGTCACGTCAATATGTTGAAGGCGTACAATGATAGGGCTCAGATTGACCAGTCAGGGGTCAAGCCTGTGGCTGTTCTAACAGTTTCTGCATCTCCTATTGTAGCCGACTGTTCTGTGTCGAAGGAGATTTCTCAGGGCCGGTTGCCAAACACCCAGATACTAGGTGACTTGGACTCACACCTGTCGTACTTACCACTTCCTGAGCGTACGGATGTGGTGCGCCTACTTAGACAGCATACACGTTTGTTTTCTGATGTCCCTAGTCGTACTAATGTACTCGAGCATGACATTGATGTTGGTAGTGCAGGGCCAATTAAGCAACATGCCTATAGGGTGAATCCGGAAAAACGAAGGATCTTGAGTAAGGAAGTAGACTATATGGTGAGACATGGCATTGCGGAGCCCAGTTCTAGTGCGTGGAGCTCCCCCTGCCTGCTTGTTGATAAGCCAGACTGCACTCATCGGTTCTGTACTGATTTCCGTAAAGTTAATGCAGTAACCAAGCCGGACTCGTACCCTCTGCCTCGGATGGACGACTGTATCGATCGGGTGGGTTCAGCAGCCTTTTTTTTTTTTTTTTTTTTTTTGTCTTTTTCCCCCTCCATTTTCCTCCGATTTTCTCCCATCCCAATGTTAGTCGTATGCCAATTCCCAGTCCCTTCCTGGTCGCTGCGCACTTACCCCCCACAGTCAGATCATCTGGGAGAGTGGAGGCTACCACGTGCTTCCTCCGACACACGTCCAGCCAATCACCGCTTCTTTTCACCTGGCAGCGCGGATTCTCATCGAGAGGGCGTAGCGTGTGGGAGGACCACACTATCCCCCTCGAGTCCTATCCGCGCTTAGCAGGCGCCCCGACCGAACTGTAGGAGTCGCTGTTTACAATGACCCGGACCCACCCCGCCAGCTTCTCCCACCCTCTAATACAGCCAATTGTATTAGAGCAGACGGCCAGCCAAGCTGGTGACAACCCCGGAGCTGTGAGCTGGATTCGAACAGGCGAATCCAGCTCACAGCTCCGGGGCTGGTGACGAACGCAATCTCCGCTCGGCCACCTAACCGCCTTGGTTCAGCAGCCTTTGTAAGTAAATTGGATTTGCTAAAGGGATACTGGCAGGTTCCGCTTACTCCGCGAGCACGTGAGATATCCGCTTTTGTCACACCAGAGAGTTTCTGCCAGTATACAGTGATGGCCTTTGGCATGCGAAATGCCCCAGCGACGTTTCAGCGGCTAGTGAACAAGGTCCTGGGCGGGGTAGCGTTCTGTGAGGCATATCTGGATGACCTGGTTATCCACAGTTCCTCTTGGTCACAACATGTGGAGCATCTGGCCGAAGTGTTCAAGCGGTTGGGTGATGCTAACTTGACAGTTAACCTTGCGAAATGTGAATTTGGACAGGCCACGGTTACCTACCTGGGTAAGGTGGTTGGACGTGGGCATGTGTGCCCCGTTACAGCTAAGGTGGAGGCTATAGTGGGCTTCCCTGCTCCCATCACCAGGCGGGAGTTAAAGCGCTTCCTAGGTATGGCAGGGTACTATAGGAGTTTCTGTAGGAACTTTGCTTCTGTTGTTGCCCCTTTGACCAATCTGCTCAGTCCTAAGGTACCTTTTGTGTGGACTGAGACTTGTCAACAGTCTTTTGAGAGCATCAAGGGTATTCTGATTAGCGCTCCTGTTCTGTCAGCTCCCGATTTTCAACTGCCATTCAAGTTGGCAGTGGATGCTAGTGACCTCGGTGCTGGAGCCGTCCTCCTGCAAGAGGATGCATTAGAGGTGGAGCACCCAGTGTGCTACTTTTCTAAAAAGTTTGACAGGCATCAACTGCACTACTCTACTATAGAGAAGGAGGCGCTCACTTTGGTTCTTGCCTTGAACCATTTTGATGTTTACGTGGGATCCTCCAGTTTACCCCTTGTTGTGTATACAGACCATAACCCTTTGGTTTTTCTTCGCAGCATGGTGAATTCGAATCATCGTTTGATGCGATGGAGTTTGTTCCTCCAGGCGTATAACTTGGATATTCGCCACATTCGTGGGAGGGACAACGTGCTAGCAGACGCCCTCTCACGATCGTAGTAACGGTGTTTGTGGTACCCGTTATCGCTGTTGTGGTAGAGGCCCTGACAACTAAGGGTCACAGTTGTTTTTGTTTTGTTTATGGGTTGTTGTGTAGTGGTTGCCTCTTGGGCAACCAGTTTGGTGGGGGAGGTGTTATATACTAGAGGCCTGGTCACTCCTGTGTCACCAGGGCAGGCAGGTTGAGGGCTGCCAATTAGCCAATTAGTGCTGATTGGTTACCTGCTGGGGAGCTTCAAAGGCAGACCCAGAAACACACATGCACGGTCTGTGTCTAGTGAAAGAGCTGTCAGGTTCTTACAGTCCTTGTCCGTTGGGTTACCAGTACATAGCTTATAGTTATATTAGTAGTTCCTTGGTTTAGTAGCATTTTTGAGTTAGAGCACAGGGTTTTGGTGTTG
>NC_140167.1:150396700-150401700 GCF_963971535.1 Notolepis coatsorum
CACACCGAGGGGGGGAGAAATACTGTGCATTGGAGCGTGGTTTGAAATATTTGAACCCCCTTGAGGCACACATGATTTATTTTATTTGAAAGGATAGGTCCCGTTTTGTTTGGTTTGGCTCTTTGGCCTCTGACGTCTTTTATCCACTTGCGGATCTTTAGGGGTTAAGAGTTGGGTGGTCAATCGATACTGTGCTCAAAGACGTTTATTTTGGGCTGCACTCAAAGAAATGTGTGGAAATAAACATGTTAGGGAAAGTAAATACAAGTACTTATCGGTCACAGGAGTCTTCAGTAACATTGAAGGGTGATCCATTTTGTAAATACATGTGTAAATAAATATCTTTACTGGCAGACGGCTCCATACATAATTAAGCATACTGTAGTTCAACCTCTGTAACGTTACTTAGTACTTAGTTTCTCTGCTGGGAAAGATGTTTAATCCTAGTTGGATTATGAAATAAGAAATTCAGGGGATGTCTGGTCACGTATTATTCTCCCGGTTTGCATGTCAGAGTGATCCAAGAATGTAAACACACCTGCCACCTGGCTAAATGTCAAAGCTATGGGAGGCAGTTGGTGTTAAAAAGGGTAATGTGATTAATTGTGTTGATTTTCCAAATAATCTGAACAAAATGTACACAGGAATATTGACAGCCTTTAGTAAAGAGTTATGTTGTTAAACATTTTGTAAACACCTTCTTTAGGTACCAAAATAATGGAACACACATTGGTTGTAATGTTCACTGACAAACAAAACCAAAGCAACGGCAAGTGTGAAGTGCTGCTATCGGTATGAATCTAAAATCAACACGCGTAGTGCTATTTTCTTAAAGAAGGGGAGCACACCTACTGAGTGAATATTATTATAGTGTAGACAGTGCTTCCATTTGGTTTATCATTTGAAAATACAAAGAAGTATGGGGCGCTCCAGTAGCACACCATATAGCGTGCTGAGTCGCGAAGCGGTCGTCCCGGGTTTGCTTCCCACACCCGGTGACCATTTGCCGCATGTCTTCCCTACTTCTCCTCCCATTCTCTATCTCTCCTCTGTCGGTCCTGCGTGGCCAGAAAAAGCTGAAAAAATGCAAAAAAAAAGATAAAAGAAAAAGAAGTACACCCCCCCCCACACACACACCCAACTACACCCCTGCTCAAAACTTCAAAAGCATTACCCAAAAGTAATTTGATAATACAGCAAAAAGGAAATAATAAACAGACTGTATTGAGGGATTCTCTTGAGACAGGTTTTGAATAATTTTCACGCAGTCTGAGCAAGTATCAAACTATTTCCAAAACCATGTTGTATACTGTAGGCGCTTCAAATTCAAATAATTTCACAAAGCACTCGAGGTTTGGAGCATAGACGTATGTGTGAGGCATAAAACACTAACCAGGAATCCATGGTTTGGTCCAAAAAACGGTATGTAATGTAGCCACCATTAATATTATAAATTGGAATCACAGGACAGGCCGAGGGGACATGTTTAATGTTTACCAAGAATGTGAAATATGCAACATACATTACATGCAAGAGAAGGGAGAGCAGTGTTTCCATTTCCAGACAGGCTGTGTGTGTGTGTGTGTGTGTGTGTGTGTGTGTGTGTGTGTGTGTGTGTGTGTGTGTGTGTGTGTGTGTGTGTGTGTGTGTGTGTGTGTGTGTGTGTGTGTGTGTGTGTCTGTGTGTCTGTGTCTGTGTCTGTGTCTGTGTGTGTGTGTGTGTGTGTGTGTGTGTGTGTGTGTGTGTGTGTGTGTGTGTGTGTGTGTGTGTGTGTGTGTGTGTGTGTGCGTGCATGCATGCGTGTGTGTGTGTGTGTGTGTGTGTGTGTGTGTGTGTGTGTTTATGGGGGGGGGGGGGTATGGGTGTGTGAGCTAAATCAACACACAGGGGTCATTAGTAGCTCGGTGGGATTCATCGGCTATACCATTTGCCTCCAGGCTCTCCACTATAGCGCCGGAGGCCATTGATTCTGATTAAGTCAATATATAGTGGGAGGAGGATGAAAGGGGCGGAGGAAGAGAGCGGTGAACCAGCCACCCAGACCACCGACTGACACGTCTCTCTCCTCGTGTCGGCGCTGCGGGGCCAAGCGGTTATGATGGGATTCCCCACAGGGCTTCTTCCCACAAACACTCACACATGCAAAATGCTGGAGAGAAACGCCGATACGAGCAGGCTGTGTGCCAAACTCACCAATCGTAGGTCAAACGAGACCCGAGAAAATCAGAAGAAAGTCGAGTCGAGGCTCACTCCATTTGTGGCTCGCTCTGCGCTATCCTTTTCACATTGACAGACTATTGTCTGCACATTCCATGACTTCCTTCTTTCCGGTCTGACCTTGACGTGGCAAGGGGGGTTGTGGTGTAGTGTTGGGGTTACATTTGATTTGATTTGATTTTTATTTGTCTCGAACATAGAAACATAAAACAAGTTTAAAAAACAAAAAGGTAAATAGTCAAAGACTATTTCCATACAATAAGTGTTCGAGAAGGAACAGGGGGGAGTAAAACAACGTATCAAGCCCTGCCCCTTCCTTACAATATTTGACATTATAATTTAATAAAAATAAAAATAATATAACAAATAAAAAATAAAATAAAAGTACAGTTTTTTATATATCCAAATATCCAAATGAGAAAAAATAATAGGCAGTCACATTACTGCTCAAGCTCCTCTCTCTTATATGTGTCCATAAGTGCTTGTTTATAGCTACCTTTAAATTTATTGATATCCTTGCTTAATTTTATATTCGCATGCAGACCATTCCAGAGTGATACCCCACAAACTGCAATGCACATACTTTTAGGAGTTGTACGTACCGTAGGTTGCTTTAAAGCTAATGTTACACATACAGGCAACAGCTTGCACAGTGTGACTAGTCCCTTCAAAAACTGAAGGACCGATAAGGACAGATGACTGATAAGGACCAATAAGGACTGAAATGGACTGATTAGGACCAATAAGGACTGATAAGGACCAATAAGGACTGATAAGGACCAATAAGGACTGAAATGGACTGATTAGGACTGCCCAGGACGAACGTTTTCCTCCCCGTCTATTCCCGGGTTCGATGGGAAATGGACTGAAGACACTGTAATGTTTTCGGTTATTTATTTAGTTGACTTTTTTCCCCCTGCCCTGACGACACCTCTGGCCTTGAGAGCGGTTTGCAGAGAAGACACTGTGATAAACGACCTGGTCTACAGAGGCGCAGCATTCGTTTAGAGGGCATGTTTATTTGCAACCCTATACCGACGCTCTTAGGACACAAGCCAGTAAATTGCCTCGCTGGTCTGATCAGGAGTAGGCAGGCAGCACCCTGACCCCCCGCTCCTCCGCCGTCACAAACACATTGTTGATTAGCTATGAGGGGTTTGAGAGCGTTGTTTACATGTCGCTCTGCCCTTCTCTGTCTGTCTCTATGTTATTATTGTTTTTCAGTAATTTTTTTATTCTCTCCTACGTCTTTCTATTTTTGTATCTCTCTCTCACACACAGACACACACAGAGACACACCCACACACACACATAGGGCAGTCATGGCAGCCCTCGCGGTACTAATTAATTGCGATCCAAGGCCAGAGCCATCTTGAGTGTTAAACAACGAGGCAGTACAGTCCATTTCTCACCAAACACTGCTTTTGTAATTACCCCCAGCCCATCTCTCTCTTTTCTCACCCCTCTCTGTTTGCCTGTCCATTCAAGTCCCATCCCTCCTCTCTACTTCACGTATCCCATTCTGCTTGCAGAATCAGTTTCAGAAGGTAGCACGTAATTCCAGGCATAGCCTGTGTGTGTGTGTGTGTTTGTTTGTGTGTATTTGTGTGTTTGATTAAATGCATGCACACGTGCAGCTACAGTATTGCAATGTAACAAGCACAAATCTGCCATACTGTAGTTGCGACCGTGTAAGCTTATGCATCCACACGTGCATGCATTCACACTCACACACACACGCACACACACACACACACACACACACACACACACACACACACACACACACACACACACACACACACACACACACACACACACACCCACACACACACCCACACCCACACACACACACACACACACACACACACACACACACACACACACACACACACACACACACACACACACACACACACAAACACCAAATGTCAAATGCCAAATGTCAGTCTCCTACGGCGAAAACGGTGGTCGCTAGAGGGTGGGGACACTTGTGTGGACCAACCAAGCAACCAACCATGCAAGATATAGAGCTGCTGCTTGTAGATAAAAACAGAACTGCTAGAAGATAATATAAGATATTCCTTTATTGATCCCCAAATTTGGGCATCATAGCAGCATGGGGGAGGGGGGGTACAGGTATGGGCATGGTAATAGCAGAATACATAAATACAGGCAATACAATGATAGTAAAGATAAAAAAAAATAATAAGCAGTGTAAACTATATAAATGGTAAGTGGTAAATGGCTGCATTTATCCAAAGTGCTTTACAATTTGTTCCTCACATTTTACCCATTCACTCACACATTCACACACCGATGGCGGAGACAACCATGCAAGGTGCAAACCTGCTCATCAGGAGGAGTGAGGGGTTAAGTATCTTGCTCATGGACACTTCGACACGCTGCCCGGGAGGAGCGGGAATCGAACCGGGAACCTCCGGATTACAAGACAACTGCTCTACCTCCGGATCCACTGTCGTCCCACTTGCTCATACTGTATAAGAATATGAGCAAGTAAACAGTCAAATGTGCAGATGAGGGTCTGTATGCCCTATCAGTTATATTATACATTACATTATACATTATAGTTATATTATACATTACAATAAATATGGGCAATAACACACTTATATATATACTGTGAGTAAAGTAAAGTAAACACTATACACAGGTGGAGTATACTGTACATAAGGTAGTAGGTTGTAGTCTGTGCAGGTTATATCCCCTTCCATCCTTCCACTCATCCTTCCATTGATTCATCCATCCATTAATCTGTGAGC